>NW_026068005.1:2167129-2242571 GCF_014885135.2 Alexandromys fortis | reverse complement strand
CACAAACCAAAAACAAAAAAAAATAGTGAACATTATCTGGAATGATGACATTTGAGAGATCTCTAGTATCCATACACATGGAAACATATATGAAACTGTACGCCCATACACTTCTAAAGATAATCCAGAGTTACTAGGAAAGAATGGATGCATGCAATCACATGGCTGCTGAATATCAAACATGTTCAGCAAATCAGCCAGATATTATTGTTTTATATGCACACACACACATATATGTACATGTATGTCTGACTGTTTCTGTGAAACTCTTGAGGCTGGGAAGTAGGTCAGTGATACTCATAGCTGGGAAGTGATGGGGACCGCAGAGAAAGTGGATGATCTCCTGCGTCAGAGTTAGGGTAAGATGAGAATTTTCCAAAGACAAGTCTTCTCTACTGTCTGGAAAATAATCTACGATAGCTAGATAAGTAATTTTATTAAGTATATAGCAAGTCAAATTTAAAGAATAAATAAATATAGATAGATAGATTTATAGATGGATCGACAGGCAGACAGGAAACAATCCATCATCAAATCTGGTGCTTCAAAACACCCAGCTTAATTCAAATATAAAATCCACTCTGAGGCAGCAACCAAGGTTCCTATTAGAGGTCCAGGCAGAGCAGAGTCTCCTCCAGGGATGATCCTAACAAAATAATAGAAACTGATAGATAAGATAATATCATCTAATAGGGTATTCACAGCAGCATTCGGCCAAGGAGACAAAGCTCCAACAGGAACTCAGCTGACTGCCACGTTTTCCCAAGTAGGCTTCCTCTGGATGTTGTGAGCACCTGATCTGATATTTTATACCTGTCTGTATATCCATCTTCCATTTTTCCTATTTGTTCTTCTATTTTTGGCTTGCTATATACTTAATAAACTCAGTGGCTACACCTTGAATCCCAGCACTCGGTAAGCTGAGGAAGGCAGATCTCTATGAGTTCGAGGTTGCCTGATCTACAGAGAGAGTTCCAGGACAGCTAGGGCTACACAGAGACACCCCATTTTGAAACACAAAAACAAGAAAAACCAAAACCCTGAAAATAGGCTATCATAGATAGGTCTCCAGACCATACAAAACAACAGGCCGGGCATCCATATAGTTTGGGTTTAGTGGTTTCCCTTAACTATAGTAAGGGCTAGGAACTTGCTTTTGAAAAGTTACAAGATGTTATGTTATGTTGTCTTATGTCATATGTCCAATACTTTATAATATTTCCAGTCTGGGCAGAGGATAGTAGCACAGTTTAGCTATTAAAACATCCATGCTTGCAGCGTCCTGAACAATCAGTTGTAAACCTTTTGTATCCACAAAGGGCAGTCATGAGCATCTCAGAGATCCTGCTTTCTTATGGAATTAATTCAGTGAGTGCTTTTCTTTTATCGCAACGGACCTCAGCTTGGCATCTGAAGCACGGCTTGCAGAGCACCTCTTTATTCTGCTTTCCTCGTTTTATGGCGAATTCTATTGCAATCTTAATGGTAACGGCCCTCTGCACGCATCTCATTAGGAGCTTGGCGCATTAATTCAAGGATCTCCACGACTGCCTTGAACAGCGTCAAATGGCTCCGTGAAATATGAATAAAACTTATCGGAAAACATCTGTATGCATTTCATCTCGGAGAACACACACTGGGGGCTACTTTGAAATTCAGATGATCTTCACAACATAAATACACACCTATTGTGCGAAAGATCAGTGACGTGATCTCTATCCACCCCTTTCCGGATGTTTTAGTATTCCCCAAGGGAAAACAATCGGAAGATTGAAGCGCAGGCTGGAAACTATTTTCTCTTCCAGAGGAGCTTGTATTTTGAATTTACAGGGGTGAGCATTCCCGGGACTCTTCCTATTTGTTCAGTTTATAAAAAGAAACAGGATTGAGAAAGAGTATGTGCGATGAAAGAATGTTCAACACAACGTGGATGAATGAGGTAGGTCAGTGGTGGCTCAGACCACCTGCACGGCTTCAATATCAGTTTAGAATCAAGTTCTTAATTAAGGAAGCCCGCAGACAGATTGAAAAATTCCAAGAATACCCAGATGTAGCAAGAAAGCTGGAGCAAACCTGCAGCTCGGTCTCCTGCTTAAAAGGACTCCAGGAGCCCAGCCAGAGCTGCCATAGCCACCCCAGGATCAGCAATTTAATTTGGTGGTATTTCTGGCACATGTAACTCCAGCTATCTCCTGTACCCCACAAGTATATACTTAGAGCTAAACATCCCCATAGAGGACCCCCACCCCCAAACTCCCCATGAAGTTCTATACAAGTCAACAGTGAAGAGGTATGGATTTGTTACGGTGTGATTGGGGACCCATGCCTTCCTCCTTCAGGACACAGTTTCTGAAAGACACCCCTGCAATGCAACCAGCTCCCCTGCTCTACCTGCCTGAGCACAGGCCACCATTCACAGAGGGCTCACACCCCAGGAAGAGACAGGAGGACTGTAGTGCGGGTCCCCGCTGTTTGGCAGTGCTTCTGGGGTGTTTCCAACAATGGAGCATTCCCATTGCTTAGCTGCTCAGACAAAAATGCAGGGGTCTGAGGGATTTCACAAACAGGCACCACATCACCCAACCTATCTGTGTTTACGGCAGGCTCCCTGAATGCATCTCTGCAATTCCTAATCTCCACACAGTGGAGCTCCATGTATGCACTCAGCTTCCTGCACTTAAGCCTCTTTCCAAAGGTGCCCAGTAGGTCAAAAGTATACTTTTCATGCCAAGTTATTTCTTCTTAATTAAAAAAAATCAAATTTATTACCAGTTCTTGTTTTGTTTTTGTTGTTGTGACAAATACCCTGTCCCCAAATAACTTTTGGGGAGAAGGAGTTAGTCCTATAATTTCAGGCAACAGCTTGTTCCTGAAGGAAGTCAAGGCAGGAACGAAAGTCTAGAATTTTCAGACAGAACTACTTGCTCCTCCACGCAGAACGACCTCTGACTGAGGTACTCACTTCACAGTCAAAGTGTGGCAGGAACAAGGGAGGACTATGCTTGCTGCCTACAGTAGGCTGGGTCTTCTTACGTCGATTAACAATCAAAATACTTCTCCTAAATACAGACATGTCCACAGGCAAAGATGATTCCCGATACTTCATAGATTGAGATTTTCTTCCCAGATAATTGTTGGTTGTGTTAAACTGACCCTTAAAACTACCCAGGACATTAACCTGTGGCACAGAACAAAAGGTAGAGAGTGGCAGTCTGGACTTCTAGACGCTAGTCACCACTCTATTCTGACTGCATTGTGCGACCTTGCCCGCGACAGGGGTTGATGTAAGTGTTCAGTAACTAAGGGTGGGGTAGACTGTACAATCTTAAAAGTTGGAATATAATATTCTATGATTATATTATTCCTGAGCATAAGAACATTTATACGCTAAGTGTTTTGATCATGTTACAAGGTTATTAGATTCACATCCTTATTTGGGGACACATCCATTATGTCGACAGTGGTGTTGTCTGTAACAGATTATTAGGACACCAACCAATATATCTAACTCAATTTGGTCAAAGTATAAGCAAATTGGCAAGCCCAAACAGACCCTTAAATGCCATTTAATTGGTTGATTTGCTGAAAGCTATTGCAATATCCATTCTTCTACAGGACTGGGGAAAGGGATAAAGGTGACAATCCGAAATGACGGTCTAGGCAGGCAGGAGGCTCTGAAGGCAGAAAGCAATGAGTATGAAGTACACTGGCTAATATGAAGAAGCAATCTCTCTGGGCCTCAGTCTCCTGCTTCTGTAAATCTCTGGGCCATCTGTAAGGATTCAGTGAAGCGAATCTGTTTGCTAACAAGACATAAAATGACCTCAAATTAATTATCATAATTTAAAATATAATGCATATATTAACATGTAATACACTTTTGTGTATTTTAAGTGTTATATGCTTGGGTACAAGTAGGTGCATGCTAGTATGGGTGTACATGTGTGTGCTGGTACAGGCATTTGTGTGTGTGTGTGTGTGTGTGTGTGTGTGTATGAATCAGAACACAACCTTAGGAGTTTTTCTCAGTTGTCATCTTGTTTTTGTTGTTGTTATTTTGTTCGTTTTTTTTTTATTTGTTTGTTAGTTGGTTTGTTTTTTAGACAGGATCTGCCACTGGCCTGGAATTTATCAAGTCATCTAGGCTGACCAGCCAGTGAGCCCCAGGGAACCTCCTGCTTCTCTGCCATCAGCCCTAGGATTACAAGTGTACAACCACACTTGGCTTTCTTCATATGCATTCTGGGGATCGAACTCATGTCCTCATGAGACAATAGTTTTCCCATCAGAGATATCCATCCCTCCAGCCCACAGATGTTACTTATGCAACTACCAAATATTTCTTTTTAAAACTCAAAGACTGATTCTCATCCTATATGATTTCAGGAAAACACTGTGAAGCCTCAGCCCAGCCCATGCCAATCTGATAACCAGCTCATGCCAAATTGATATTCAGCCCATGACAATCTGGCAGCCAGTCCATGCCAATCTGATAACCAGCTCATGCCAACTTGATATTCAGCCCATGCCAATCTGACAGCCAGTCTATGCCTCATGCCAATTTGACAAGCAGTCTATGTCAATCTGAAATCCAGCCCATGCCAACCTGACAAGCGCACCGACTGCCTCTCTAATGGGGGCCTTCACGTGTTCTCTGTTCATTCTGCAAGGTTATAGGTTATACTACTGATCCCTCTGTTTTACCACCAGGAAGAACTGGACGGAGATGGGGGTAACGACTGCTTATGGCTAGAAGCAGGAGTGCGGCAGGATCAGGAAGGACACTGTTTCTGGTCCCCAGCAATCACAGGACCTGCAACATGCAGGGACCTTCTTTCAAGTGAACCTTTGTATAGGTAAGTGGCCTTTCATTGTTTTCCTAAAAGAATGACGTGTGCACACACTTTTTTTGTGGTGTGTGTGGATGTGTGTGTGTGTGTGTGTGTGTGTGTGTGAATGTGTATAAGCCAGAGGACAAATCCAAACATCATCTCTCAGGTGCCCTCCACATATTTTTGATATAGTGTTGGAGAACATTATTTTCAGGTGTGTAACTTTTGTTTACACTGCATTTGTTTAACTCTGTGAAGCTGTGTTAACTGTGACTGTCTAAAACACCAGATGGTCCCAAGGAAGCAATGAATGGCCAATAGTGAGGCAGGAACAAGGATAGGCAAGGCTAGCAGGCAGAGACTCTACATAGGAGAGATGGGGAAACTGAGGAGCAAGAGAGAGCAAGGAGAGGAGGATACTGGTGGCCAGCCACTTAGCCACCCAGCCAGCCACAAAGTAAGAGTGAAAGTAAATTTGCAGAAGAGAAAGGCGAAAACCCAGAGGCAGAAGGTAGGCAGCTTAATTTAAGAAAAGGGGGCAAGAAACAAGCCAAGCTAAGGTCAGGCATCCATAACTAAGAATAAGCATCCTCTATGAGTGATCCATTTGGGAGCTGGTTAGCGGGCCCCCCAAAAGCCAAAAGAGTAAAACATACCACAACAATATAGGTCTCTGTACTGGCTTGTTTTGTGTGTCAACTTGACATGACATAGAGTCATCAGAGAGGAGGGAGCCTCAATTGAAAAAATATCTCCATAAGGTCCAGCAGGAAGGCATTTTCTTAATTAGTGATTTATGGGGGAGGGCTCAGCCTGTTGTAGGTGGTCCCACCCCTAGGCTGGTGGTCCTGGGTTCTATAAGAAAGCAGCATGAGCAAGCCATGAGGAGCAGCACCCCTCCACGGCCTCTGTATCAGCTCTTGCCTCCAGGTGCCTGTCCTGTTTGATTTCTCTCAGTGATGGACTTTCACCTGGATGTGTAAGCTGAAATAAACCCTTTCCTCCCCAAGCTGCTTTTGGTTATGGTGTTTTATCGCAGCAATAGAAACCCTCACTAGAACAGTATCTCACTGGTCTGGAGCTCAATACAAAGGCTAAGCTGATTGGCAGGTAAGGCCCAGAAATTCACTGGCCTTTCCTAGGATCAAACATTCACATAAATTCATGGACCTGGCTTTTGAAATGGGAGTTCTGGGGCTGGAATCTGCACCCTCATTCTTGCAAGGAAAGCACTTTACTGACTGTGCCACCTCTTTGGTCCCCGTACATTTCTGATCGTTCATTTTGAGGTGCCAGAATGTGCCAGGCAGACGATAATTCAGAGGAAGTGACCTAAGGAATAGATGGGTGGCTAAAGATAGCAAAGTCAGGTGAGATGCAGCCGTTAGAAGATGACTAGCAATAGCAGACATGTCTCCTGTGTCACAAAAGAGACCCATCATCTGGTTTATACAAGTATTGCCACCAACTGTGGAGAATTTTATCTAGGCCTACATGTGGAAGTAGGAGGAAGTGGGGAGTGTTTGTTTGTGCTCCTGAGACCAGTCTAAATTGTAATGGGCCACAAAACAAAGCCAGTGTCACCTTCCCCTCCTAAAAACACTAACCTTATTGTTATGGTCTGGCTTACTTAGCCTTTGGGTGCAGGAGTCAGACTTCTCTGGTGCGGCAGCCACTGACAGCAACAGACATCCTGCAACTTCCACTGTGAGGAATTAGTCTCTTCTGTCTGCATAATCAGATCCCCAGGTAAACCTTGCCAATCCTGGCCCTGTGCTTTCTGTCTCCTGCTTTTCCAAGTCCTTACATTTATCCAAAATTCATGAGGATGTAACGCTCAGTAACATTTTTTTTAACTGGGAGGAAATTTTAAGGTTTCTATGATAAACATGAACTGCATGAAATTTACTAAATCCGGGATAATCTGGTTTTCTTATGTGGATATGAAAAAAATAATGCCTGAATGTTGTATGCTATGAGGTATATATTCCGAATTTACATTTTAGCCACTTAATTTATTATAACATAGTGCTGATTTGTGTCACAGATTTGAACCTTCATTTAATGTAGAAAGTCCCAACACTAATTTGGAAATAGGAGTCCTATCTCTTTCATTTTCCAAGATTTAGATTCAGTCTAACTCGATTCTGCCTTAGATGAAGAGGCAAAAAGACTCACTCTTGAAGGTCACAGTGATAGAGAACGAAGCTAGCACAGTCACCCTCCAGGGACTTGTTTTTCTACAGTGTTCTACGAGTAAATCTGATGCTGTTGGAAGGATTGGGAAAGGCAGATAAAACAGAATCAAGATCAAACATCTTTCTAACACCATGGCTATGATTAAAGGCAGGATCTGGGATCTGTGTGACTTTAAACCCCAGGTATTAAGACAACCAGGCTGGGAAGATGGCTCAGTGGATAAATAGCTTGCTACACAGGTGTGGAGACAAAAGTTCAGATCCCCAGAGCCCTTGCAAACGTCCAGAAGATGTGGGGCTCATCTCTTGAGCCCAGTGAATGGGAGGCTCCGAGAGGGGACTGCTCCTGAGTGAGCTGGCCCTATCATAGAGCACTGCTTTAAAGTGAGAGACCCTGCCTCAATGAATAAGGGGTAGAGAAATCAAGGAAAACTCCCAGTATCAACCTCCGTCCTCCATAAGCATATGCACACACATGTACTCTCCACATGCCACACAGACACAAATGTAAGAGATTAACGCTAAATTTGGGGCACAAACTATTTTCAGAACCCAATAAACTTTTTCAAAGATTTTTATTTCTCTCTCTGTCTCTCATGGGGGACATGAGCATATAAGTGAGAATATCTGTGGTCAATGGCTTTGGATCCCCTTGAACCCTGAGTTATAAACGGTTGTATGTCACCTGACATGGATTCTTGGAACCGTATTCAATCTCATATTTCTCTTTCAATGTTCAGTTTGTTACTAGAAGACTTTCTGAACTATCCCTGTATGGTGGTTGGAATATGAATGGCTCCAGAGGCTCATATGTTTAAATGTTTAGTCATCAGGAAGTGGCACTACTTGGCAGGGGTCAGGAGGTGTGGCTTTGTTGGAGGAAGTGTGCCACTGGAGGTGGGCTTGGAGGTTTCGAGTGTGCAACTCAAGACCAGTGTCTCAGTCTCTTCCTGCTGCCTGCTGATCCAAATGTAGAACTCTTAGCTGCCTCTCCAGCACCATGTCTGCCTGTGTGCCACCATGCTTCCCACCATGATGACAATGGACTAAACCTCTGAAACTCTAAGCCAGCCCCAATTAAATGCTTTCATTTATAAGAGTTGCCACGGTCATGTTGTCGCTTCACAGCGATCGAGACCCTAACTATGACACCCAGGTATCGTCTTTTGCTCTGAGGATCTCTGATGATAAATATTTCTGTTATATTATCTACTTAATAATGTGATAGTTAGCATTGACTGTCAACGTGGCTTACTTTAGAATCACCTGGGAAGAAAGCCTCAAGGCTTGTCTAGATCAGGTTCGGCCACGGCATTGTCTTGATGTTAACTGATATAGGAAGGCTCAGACCACTAAGGGCAGTACCATTCCCTATGTGTGGGGACTGAGTGGTCTAACAGTGGAGAAAACGAACTGACTACAAGCATGCATGGATTCGTGCCCTTCACTGTGAATGTGTCTGGTGCTTCATGTTCCTGTCTCAGCTTTTCTGAAATGATGAACTGTAACCTAAAATTGAGAGCTAAAACATCTCGTCTCCCATAAGTTGTTTTTTTGTCTGGGTATTTTTATCACAGCAAGCCAAATGAACTAAAACAGCATGCAGCTGTCTACACTCATCTGTCCTCTTATTAAATAATGAGCTCTTCATATCTGACACTCTTAAAGATCTCCGTGTCTTCAGCAGCACTGACAGTGCCATATATACATGCTACATGGATTTTCTTGGCTGGCATCTATGCATGTGTGCACGAGTGCAAAGTGCAGAGGTCAGCCTTGGCTTTTGTTCCTGAGGCACTCTTCATGCTTGTGTTGTTGGTTTGCTGAGACATGGTTTCTCAGGGGTACTAAAGCTCACTGAGCTATGTGGCTGGCTGGAGAGCCCTGGGGACCCACGTGCTTCCGTCTCCCCAGAGCTGAGATTATAAGTGTATATCGCCACATTCAGTTTTCCCATGTGTGTGCTAGGAATCAAACTCAGGTCCTTGAGCTTCAAGGCAAGCATTTTACAGACTGAGCTACCTCCTCAGCACTAGCGGATTTCAGGTAACACGATGAAGTCCCATATGCTAGCTGTGCTGTGGTTGTGCCTGGAAAGCCTTGTCAGGTATTCTGAGCACAGGCATCTTGCTTTCAAGGAAAAACCCACCGTCACCAGCGCAGAGTTAAGACCAGCAGGTTGCAGGACAGCCTTGACCCCCGAGAGGCTCTGCTAGGCTTCCGTGGTATTACGAAGCAGTTGAATCAGGAGAACCGTGAAGATTACAAATCTGAGAGGATGTAATACAGCCTTGAATGTCCACCTTCTTTAAATTGCAAAGCACCAGTGACATCTGTCCAACATCTCCAGGGGACACTGTGGGCTGCAGCTGGCAGCAGCCCGCTGTTACTTCTGCCTGCTCTGGCCCAGCATGCAGAGACACTTGAATGTAGGACATGAGAATTTTTCACTGTTTCTGGTAAGATGATGGTTTATATGGTGCCAGTAATGCTTCTGAAAGCAACTCACTCATATTTGGCTGTGTCTAGGGTTAGGGGAATATGAAAAACAGAAGGCAGGTACCTTTGACTGGTACCTTACCATTTACAGAGAGTGCTTGAGGTGGGGTCAATTAAAATCCACACCCAGGAGGCAGCAGGGCAGCAAATACTGCTCTGGCCAAAGGTTTGCCAATATAAAACCATTCCCCACAGCTACTGGGAGCCAATAATTATAAGACAGAGGTCCCATGCCTGATTACACAGGCACCAGGCAGAGATAAAGCAAAAGAAAACACTGAAAAACAGAACAAAACAGCGAGAAGAGCAAACCAGAACTCAGGTAAAGATGAGAGAAATTTCCCCTACTCATCCCGACTTCATGGAGAGATGATATTCAGATGTCTACCTTCCTTATCTGGCAGATACAGGACCTTGATTGTACATGTGTGTACATGTTCATGTGTGCACATGCTAGTGATGTTTCATGTGTATGTGCAGGAACATGTGTGTATGTGTATGTGTGTGAGTGTGCATGAGGGGGTAGGGAAGAGGGTATATAAGAAGTTTTGTGGTCAGGTTTATGTGTGTGTATGAGGATACAATTTGTGTGTGCGTATATGTGAAGCAACACATGTACATGCAGGTGCACGTATGTGCATATGCATGTGTGTACTTGTATATGTGGAGGCCATGGTCAACTTCCATTCTTGTTTCTCAGGATACCATTACCATATTCTTTTAGAAAGTATCTCTCACTGAACCAAGAAGGCTAAGCTAGCTGCCCAGCAATCCTCTAAGCCATACCCCTTTCTCTGACTTCTTAGTACCGGAATTACAAGCAGCTCTCACCACCCCAACAGCCTTACATGGGTTCTGAGGATTGAACTCAGGTTCTCTTACTTTCATGGCAAACATGCTACCAACTGAGACTTCTCTCCAGTCCCCAGACATACAGTACCTGAAGGACTGTTCTCATTTCCTCCCCCACTGACCCACACTGTAACTACTTCATCTGTGAAGCCATCCCTGCCTACCTGCCCTCAAACAAACATCACACTCATCCCACGGGTTCACTGGATCATTAATTCACCTAACAGTCATTAAAGCTTACTTTTGTTTATATGATATGTGGGAGGATTCGAAGTTTAATATGGCAAAGTTCTTGTCCCTAAGAAAGTAGAGAGTAGCAATCTCAGACTACCTCCACCTCCTAGAGCAGTGCTGATGTTCCTAAGCAGCACTAAGTGGCAGAGTATTTGGCCACTTTACATGAACATGAATGGGGGCAGTGCCGACTGTCCTGCTCACTGCACAGTATTTAACCACTGCATATGAATGGGGAATGGTGTTGACTGTCCTGATCGTAGCACAGGATTTGGTCACTGCACATTCTTTTAAGAATGCCTAGTACATCAGCTGAAATGGTTGAAGTGTGCATTATGTAAGCATGAGGCCTGGAGCTTAGAGCCTTGGAAATCCATGTAAATGCTGTTTGGCTGTGGTGGCTCACCTGTCATTCCAGCTTCAGAAGGTAGGGAGGGACAGGGGATCTCAAGAGCAAGATGGACTAGGCAGTGGTGGTGTGTGCCTTTAATCCCAGTACTCAAGAATCAGAGGCAGGTAACTCTCTGTGAATTCAAGGTCAGCCTGGTCTACAGAGCTAGTTCCAGGACAGCCAATGCTACACAAAGAAAACCTGTCTCAAAAAAACAAAACAAAACAAAACAAAACAAGCAACAAACCAAAACCCAAAATGAACAAACAAACAAGAGTAAGCTAGTTGGCAAAACTGTCCATATAGTAAATCTCTGGAACTGTTTGAGAGAGTCTGCTTCTACAAATAAGGTGGGGGAGAAACTGAAGATGATTTCTGACATCAACTTTGGGCTTCCACATGTAAACAAACACATATGCATGCAGATCTGCACACATATTCATCTACAAACACGCAAACGTCTATGCACACACACGAAGAAAGAAAAAAAGATCAAGAGTGTGTCAGTTACTTTGTTATTACAAGCAAACACCTGACAAAGCAAATTGTGCTCCCAGTTTGGGGAAAGATACAGTCCATCATGGCAAAAAAGACAAGGCAGCTAGATAACCAGGTTGCTGGTCACACGGCTTCCGTTCTTAGGAGGCAGGGGACAGACAGGAAGTTGGAGCAGGAGGTAAAACCTCAAGAGCACCCCTCCACAAACACTACAATGTCTCATTTCATCCAGAGAGGCTCTACAACCTTCCCAAGGAGCTTCATTCACTGGGGACCATGAGTTTAAACACAGGCGCCTGGGGGACACATTTCACATCCAACACAACAACGAGGGCAGAAGGATAGGTTGCATATTGTAGCACACTTAAAGAAATCATTCAGTGCAGGCTGGGCTGAGAGAGTGAGATGTGGGTGTTGAGGGGGGAGAGAAAAAGAGTCACTGAAGAGCACACAGATGCAAAGGGGGATGCAGACTCCTTCCTGCATTTGCACAAGATGCTTTCCGGTTTCCAGTTAAACTCTTCTATATCTACGGACTCACTCTGAGGCACGGGTTCCTCCTCCAGGCCTTCTGCAGACCCTTCCAACTTGTCCACCTTCTGCCACTGTGGCACCCACTGGCTCTAACACATCACTCTGCCACAGGCTCCATTTTGGAGCACAGACTCTGGAAGAAATGACTGTCTTCCCTAAATCCTTGACACTCACATAGATTTTTGTTTGTTATAGAACTTTTATTAAAAGATTTATAAATTTTTTTTTACTTCCAATTGTGTGTGTGTGTGTGTGTGTGTGTGTGTAGTTGCCTTCAGAGGCTACAAGAGAGCATCAGATCCTTTAAAGCTAGAATTACAGGTTGCGAGTTACCCAATGAGGGTGCTGGAAACTAAACACGCATCCTCACCAAGAGGAGTACATTGGTATAGAATATTATTTTAGCTAGGCAAAGATGTATCACATTTGTTTATGTTGCAGGATATAACCTTAACTGTGTAAAGGTGTGTTATGTGTTTATGTGCATTTGTTTAACAATGTAAGGGTGTGTGTTTAGTTATGTAAAGATGTGTTGCATCTGTTTCACCTGGCCTGCCTAAGCACCTGATTGGTCTAATAAAAAGCTCAAAGGCCAACAGCTAGGTAGATAAAGGCTAGAGGAGGCTAGCAGGCAGAAAAAATAAATAGGAGGAGAAATCTAGGCTCAAGAAGGGGACCAGTGGAAGAACAAGAAAAGGAAAAGAGCATGAGGGAGATGCCTGGGTCAGGAAGCCAGGCAGACCTAGAGAATCAGTGAAAGTCTGACAGACAATGGAAAGAAAGGTAAAATGCCCTGAGGCACAAGGTAAATAAAGAGAAGTGGGTTAAGTTAAAAGAGCTAGTTAGAAATGTGCCTAAACTAGGCTGAGTGTTCTTAACTAATGAGAAGTGTCTGTATCATGACTTGAGAGTTGGCTGGTGGCCCCAAAGAAAAAGCCCAGTATAGTATATAATTGTCAATCCATCTCTCTAGTCCTTGTTATATCGTCTTATTTTAAACTTCATTTCCCAGTAGAAATTACAGAGGATGTAATCCATACAAAAAATCATTAGCTAGAGGATCTGGGTGAGTTTACCCCGCAACAGAAAATGGCTAATATTGTTTAAATAAAGTAGAGAAAACCTAGTATCTTCAATTTAATGGGTGATTAATTTGTTAACATTTTAAAATGTTCAGAAAATTTCTAACATGCTTTATGCTAAGTACATTAAAATGTAAATTAAAAATTAATTTTCAAAACTGTTCTCTGGGTAGATATTCTTTCATATGGTTCCTCGGCTTTTCTCCTATATGATACACATATTTTTTCAGTTTTGAGATGGGTTAATTTTTATACCAAGACCATAATGTTGTCATCCAACATTAAATCACTGCTACTTTATAAAATGTTTTGTTGAAACGATACTGAGATTTGACACTTTACTATCTAATGTGGTGTCTATGCAGATCACAAAATTAACAAGGTGTTGATGTTTGTGGTTCAAGAGGACAAAGAGAGGTGACCTGTTTGGGATGAGCTGGGATGATGTAGCATTGTGACCAAAGAAATGGCAAACAGAAAAATACTAGAGAAGGAAAATCTACCATATTCTCCATAGAGTGAAAGTATTTATGGCCCGGGGTGGGGACAGAGAAAGAAAAATGACACTATCAAGGGTGAAGTGGTTCTATTAAGAGTTTTGGCTATAGTATGAATGGGGGGGGGGGTAACTTTCTGCCCTAACCCTGAAGATCCTTTCTCCTCGTCTCTACCAGTTCTCTCTTGATCCAAGCTGTCATCTTGTCATTGAAAGTTTGACCCTGCAGGAGCTGTGTGATCTTTCAGTGTCCCTTATCTCACAGAGAGGCCATTTTTAGTCCTCTGACAAGTTAATATCCTCCCGGTGCTGAGTGTGTAAGAGAGCATCCCTGACGGACCCTCTCCATATGTTTTCACGTCTGACGAGCACTCATAATGGCACCACCAAGGCCCTCCGATGACGCCGAACAGCAGATTCACTGCTGGCAGCTACACCACCATCTCAGCATCTCCAAACTGCCAGGAAGCTGTGCCCCCCCCCGATCACCCTGAGGATCCTTCTAAATTAGATATCAGAGTTTCAGGGCAGGGTGGAAGCTGCCTCTGTAGCAGGTATTCAAGTAGCCAAGGGACAGAGATGATCGATTCCAGAAACTCATAAAGAAAACTGATGCTGGCAGAGCGGAGTCAGGAGGTGCTCTAAACTCTGGGGCCTTTCCTGCTTCTTCTGTAGACTCTTTCTTGCTCAAGAGAGGGCTCATCGGCTATACTTGTTGTGTTCCAGGACAAGGAGAGACCTTGTTTTCAAAAGGAAGCTGGATAAGGACAGCTGAGATTACCCTTTGGCTGCCATGCATGCGTGTTCACACACACACACACACACACACACACACACACACACACACACACCATACTTCTTTTATGTATTCAGAAATTCCCTAACTAGACAGAGGCAAATGGAGGCCAAGCTGGGCAGTGATAACGTGGATTTCATTAGCATTTTACATTGAATCCTACCCTGTCAATCACAGCTGTGTGACTCAGCCTCTGTCTGCCTGTATCCCCGCTTGCACAATGGAAGCAATGCTGGGTCGTATCTCATAGGATTGTAAGAGATCAGACTGATTAAGGCTCTAAATTTTGCAGCACATGAGGTAACATGGTGATCTCTGCATGTTTGCTTAGCCAGGTTTTGTTAGAGCCCATATGGGTTCTTGTTAGAGATAATAGTGTTGGAGTCTTCCTTTAAAGCCGTCTGAGGGTCTGACATGTAGCTCAGCGGTAGAATGCTTGTCCCATGCATGCAGCTCTGGAGTCAATACTGCATTCCTTAATAGACAAGTAACCAAACAAACGAGGAAACTGACAAACATTTGAAGAGCAGTTCACATACAGAATTCCCTCCATGTAATATAATTCACTACTGCCTGTAATTGTGTTATAGTTAGACAACAATATTTAATATGATCCTAAGCCCTCTGGTGCCATTTGCCTTTGTAGAGGAGTTGCAAACACTTGGATCTGGTGTAGAGAAATATTCCACTGTTACCCACACTGGATAATACAGTCTATATAAAATTACAATATTAATTTTAAGACATTTTGAGGGGCAGGTCTGTCATAGGACATAATATATAGAGGTCAGAGAACAACTTGGGAAATCAATTCTCTTTTCTACAGTAGGGTTCTAGGCATTAAAGCCAGGTTGTCAGGCTATGCCATCTTGCCAGTTCCCCATTATTAAGTCTGGAATTCCATAATTACCATGATATATATACACACACACACACACACACACACACACACACACACACGCTATACACAAGTTACTGAAATAACTCATTTTTGGTGTACTTTCAATCGAATAGGTTAAAAAAAAGCAGTGATGAAGCAGACAGCATTCAGTGTGACTTAGAAGAAGAAACGGTAGCCTCTGAATCATCTAGCTTTGAATATTTATAGATTTAGACAGGATTCATTGATATTTCTGTCCCAGAGACAGCAATGTTGGGATTTTATTTTCTATGCTAGATCTTTGGTTTTTTAGAATTTAGTTTGCATTCTTATCTGAATGGAACCTCATTTACTACTTTATCTACTCCCAGGGACATCACTGCACACCCTGGAATCAGGAGACAGTTCTCCATCAAGCTCAACATTTTAATTTTTAGGTTCGTGTTCATGGACCTTGACAGTGGACAGAGCTGTGTTCAGTGGCTGGCGCCATTCTGTTTCATTTGGGACACTGGGTGTCACTATGCTGCCTATGATGCCCTGATACCATGGTATCTTTCTCCTGCCTCAGCCTCCCGACTGCTGTGACTAAAGGAGGCACCACTGTGCCTGGTTTCTTGCTCTATTTGTAAGTTACTAGAACCTGTCAGCTAATTCTTATATCCAGCCTTATTTTTTCAAAATTGACTGTGACTTACCAATGTCTTTTTCTATTACTTATAATTTATTTAACTAAGTCACCACAAATCTAATCATCATCTTTTTATATTGCTGTTTAGGTGGCTACTTCAAATGGTTAAGAGTCATTGAGCTGTCTTCTACAGAGGAAAACTAAAAAGTTTTCTAAAACATCAAGAAGACAAACTGATATCCACAGGGAGGACTTCCTCCAGAGTCCACGGGGAGCAGCTATAGGGTCTGTAGTTTTGGCGGTCAAGTGCATACAGTTTGTTGTGCCCCACCCAGGACTTTCTCAGTCACAGTCACTTTCACAGCCTGGATGGACACACTCTGCACAGCCACAAAGGATCTCAGGCATCCATATGAAATGAGAAAACTTCAGAAAGGAGAGAGCACAAAGTTCCCTTCTGTTTATGCAAATCACCCTGCCAACTCTCGGGAGGATTCACCACACATTCATTCTCCCCTTTGACAAAGAATTACCAAGTGTCAGAAGGTGAAAAGCAAGCTCAAGCAGTTTTTCTTTTATCTCCATGGTGAGTACTTGTTCTCACTTAATCCCCAAAGCAACATCAGACAACTAAGTTGTGAGTGAAATAAAGACCTGACCAACCGCAAATCCCGCTCCTTCCTGAGTGCGACTGTGACAGTGGTGGACAGCAAGTGTTTTAGTTTCTCTTCTGTTGCCGCTGTATACTATCTTGACAGAAAGCAATCTAGGGGAGAATGAGTTTATTCTGCTGATAATTCCAGCCCACTGCCCACTATTGTGGAGAAGTCGAATCAGGAACGTGAAGCATCTCGTCGTATTGCATCCATAGTAAAGAGCAAAGAACAGATGCAAGCTCTGTGCTCAGCTAGACTCTCATATAAAGGCTGAGGACCAGACCGAAGGAATGGTGCTGCCCACAGTGGTCTGTGTTCTCCCACATTAATTACAGCAACCAGGACAATCCACTACAGACAAACCCATAGGCCAACCTGGTCCAGACAGTCCCTCATTGAGTCTCCGTTCCCACCTAATTCTAGGTTCTAACCGTTGACAATTTAACATTAATCATCTCCGTACTCATTGTAGTCTATCATTGATCTTCATGGGTCTCTTAACAGCCTGTGATGGCTGGGTTTTGTCAACTTGACATAAACCTAGACACGCCTGGGAAGAAGGAATCGTAATTAAGAAAATGCTTCTAGCTTGGCTGGTCTCTAGGCAAATCTGTGGGGTACTGTCGTGATTAATGACTGATGAAGGAGGGCTGACCTCACTTTGGGCCGGTGGTCCTGGGTGCTGTAAGAAAGCTGAGCAAGCCATGAGAAGCAAGGAGCAAACATGGTTCCTCATGGCCTTGCCTTCATCTCCTGCTTCCAAGTTCCGGCCCTGAGTTTCTGCTCTGACTTCCCTAGATGGTGGACTGCAACTGAGGGCTGAGATGAACCCTTTCATTCCCAAGCTGAGTTTTGGACATGCTCTTTAGCACAACAATTGAAAAGCAAACAACGACATGGTCGACCTTTAGCAAGGGTTACTTATAGTAGAATGGCTCGGGGAATTGAAAATTTTGGGTGAAACATATAAACTTTGAGAGCTGAAAATTCCCCATAAATAGACCCTGAGGTCTGTGGACGGCTGGATCATCTGTCCCCGTCACTTAAATATGCTCGACAGAATTTTGTGCCGGCCGATGGAGATGCTGCACTCACCGTCTTCGGCTCTTGTGTTTACTCTATAAATAAACTCTCGGTATTTATAAACAGGGACTGTGGATCCTTAAACACTGTTCCAGAAGAGCCTTGAGTTAGAACAAGCAAAACAGAAAAATTCATGAGCAGGCAACAGCTGTTAAAGGTAATTACAATATTGGATCTTGATTGCAAAACCACAAAAGAAACGGAGCTTTTCAAGATCCCCGATGACGGACGCTGAGGTTGGTCGGGTCCAGGAATCAAAACTGAGACACACAGTTACACAGTTTCTCCCCGTAGCCTGCCGACAACTTCTGAGTCATCAATTATAAATTATGTTCCAACAGATAAAGCAGAGAGGAAATTAATTTCTGCAATGAGATGTACTTTATAAGAGAGCTTCTTCAAAGCACTCTTTTATTTCAGTTTGGGGGTGGGTGTAACTATTGATACTATTTTATTAACTCTGTTTCCTTCTGTGAACTGAAACTTCCCATAATTCCTCAGAGCATACTAAAATGTTTATGGCAAAATTCAGAGGCTGGATGAGGAACTCAGGCGCTGAGAAAAGAGTCGAGGAGAATCCTTTATGATGATGGAACTCTACTTAGGTGATGCTCAATATAGTTGCTTCCAGTTTAGCCACCCAAGGTTTTGGAACATAGGAAACTAACTTTAGCTTGATGTAATTTATATGTGTTCCCATGGCATGAGTGTGTGTGCGCATGCATGCATGTAGACCCCCCATCCTCAGGTGGCATTCCCGAGACTGCCATCCACCTTTCTGAGACCAGGTCTCTTTACTGGCCCACACCATGGTGATTAACTCACTATGTTGACTGGTCAGCAAGATCCAGGTTCTTCCCTATTTTTAATCTTCCTCATGCTGGAATTACAAACGTGTTTCAAAACCATTTTTATTTTATTTTTATGGGGGTTCTGAGGACAGTTCCCCAAGTACTTTACACCCTGAATGATCTCCCCAGTGTTTACTGTAACATTTTCAAGTAGGAATTTAGATAGTCCTCCATAGACAGAGGCTCTGGTGTTGGACAGTACCATCTCAATGATCAAAAGATTCCCAGTCACCTTCAATCCCAGTCAACCAGACCAAGCAACTCGTGAGTCAACTTTCACAAAATATAGATGCCCCTGTGAAAGCACACCTCAGTCTTTAACAGCACAGGCCAGAAAATCTCTGAGCAGAGTTCATGGGAACCAGCTGAGGAAATGTGTGTGTTAACAGGATCAGAGGGTTGGGAAGAGCAAAGGTCAACCCTTTAGCATCCTGTGTCAATTCTCGTACTCCCTGCCGGCTTCAAGGCTTCAAAATGGAACAGATGGCTTGACTTTCCAGGACTCTGCATGCTGGGGATGTACCTGAGAGCAGAGCACAGCCAGAGCTGTCGGGGAGCAGCCCTGTAGAGACACTGGGGTGCAATCCAGGAAGCGAGGTGAGGGAGAGAGAAGTGATGCTGCACACACAGCACCAGGTTGCTCAAATCCCAGACGCAATTTGTGTTAATAGTGAGCTTGAAGTAAAGATGCGTGCTTCAGCATTTCAGGAAACGTCCGCGCTTCTCGCAGAATGCACGGGGAATAAAGATGCTCCCCAAAGCCATCATTCCTCAACTCTACGCCAGGGTTCCACTCAGCTTATTGGAGAATATGTTCTGGGACCTCTGTGTGAGTGTGTACCTATGCATGTGAGGATGTGTGTGTGTGTGTGTGTGTGTGTGTGTGTGTAAGTGTGTGTACATGTGTACTTGGGTATAGAGGCCAGCCTGAGGTTTTGTTCCTTAGGACACTGTTCTCGTTTTTAGAGACAGGGTCTCTCATTTTTACCCGGGACTCACCAATTTGACTTAACTGGCTGTGCAAAGATTCAGCTATCTCCGCCTCTCCCCCTGAAACTCGAAGCACATGCCACCACACCTGGCTTTTTAAATGTAGATTCTGGGGATTAAACTCAAGTCCTTATGCTTGCAATGCAAGCGCTTAACTGTGTCTGTGGCATCTCTCCAGCCCAGGCGACACTGTCTCCTGTGAACTCGTCTCGGTGGAGCTGTTCTTTGTAAGAACGCAACTCCCAGAAGTTGAGTATTTGAGAGACACTCCATTTTAATGACACCACCTGAGATAGCGAGGCGTTGTGGTTTTCATGCAATGGTGCACTATGCCTGACCCCTGGGGAGGCTGGCCAGCTTTGAATGCAAGCAAGTTCCGGTCAAGAGCAAGTCGGCAGCAAAGGCCATTTTCCACATAAGCACATACCTGGAGAAGCACATCAGAAGCTGGTCTGACGCGCTGCTGGAACAGGATGCTGAGCGCCCGGTTCTGTTGTTCCAAGTCAAACACTCTGGTCTTCAACTTTACACACTCCTCCCTCAGGTCCTATGACAAACAGTGAGGAGGGAAAGGCAGTTTGACTGACAGATGTCTTTGCATATCACAGCCATAGTTCATATGATACCTCAGACACATTAGTGGGAAAATACCATTCTGTTCTTCAGAGCACCCAGAAAAAGAAGTCATGAAAAACATTTTCTTCCACAGACTATTGTCTGATGGAATTGCTAGGATCAGGGAAGCCCGACTGTACAAAAATAAATAAATAAAGCACCTTGAAATCAGAAATGCATTAATGCAGGCTGCTATTTTTGAAGGCAGTAAATCTTAGTAATATAAAGTCAATTTACGTTTCTACCCATGTATTATGTTTCTTCGCTGTCTTCATAAAAGCAATCATAAAGCACAAACCACAAAGACAACAATATTTTTACAGCAAATAAAGAACTGATGAACTAAAGGAACTAGCACTTTAGATGGAACCTTCTGGTGTCATTTAGGGAAATGAGTCGAGAATCTCAGCATTGTGACTCCTGAAGTCATTGATGCATTTAGTGGGAAGTGGTAACTTTGAATGGAAGGGTGTATGTGTGTGTGCATGTGCTTCCATGTATATGCAACAGTATATACATATGCAGATATACGAGCACATGTATGATCATGTATGTGAAAGATGCATACTTGGGTGTTGTTCCTTAGGTGCCATCAACTTCGATTATGTATTTGTGTGTTTGTGTCCATATGCCTGTGTGGCTGTGTGAGCATGTATGTGTGTGGAGGACCAAACAGGACACAAGGTGTTCTGCTCTTAACTATTTACCTTACTCCTTTGAGATAAGGTATCTCACTGAATTCATACCTTTTCTCATGATGTATGCATGGAGGTGAGATAGGCGTGTATGTATGTAATGAATATGTGTGGATGCAAGCATGCTATAGTATGTATGGACGTCAGAGGACATCCTGGGTTGTTGGTCCTCACTTTCCACTTTCTTTGAGACAGGATTTCATTGCTTGCTGCAGACCCTAACTGGCTTCTGGGAGTTCTCTTCCCCGAACCTTCCATCTCCCTGTTCAGCTTGACATGGGTTCTGGGCATGTGAACACATCTGCACATACTTGAGAAGCAAGCACTTCACCCCATCTCTCCAGCCCTAACCTTCTCACGTTGTGACATGAGTTTGTCAGTGTTTACAACCACTTTGGGACACATGCAACTCACACAGATTGAAAATACTGGGCTGACATGATAGCTATGGGAAGCCTTCCTGTATCAGCCTGTTTTGCACACAAGAGCTATAGGGCGGCTGTGGCTGAGTGTGAGCATGCTCTACCATGCTCTGCAGCACTGGCTCTGTGAAAGGGCGTGGGGCAAGGCAAAGAAATCTTTCAGAGTATGGCTCCCTGCACACTGCACACTCCTTTCATCTTTTCTAGTTAAATGGGTGAAGCCCATGCACAGAGTTTAGCTGATGCCTGTCCGCAGATGCACGCTTGGAATGCGGACTATAGGAAGACAATGCAGGGGCCAGAAGCAGAAGTATATGTATTCTGTCTGTGGGTGCGCCACCATTTTTTAAAGCATTGAACCTCTGCTTATCGCCTATGCTAATTTCTCTTGTCAGCAGGCACATAACACTCTGCTCCCAACACTAATTGTTTTCACTACTACTAATTAAGTAATTAATAAAACCCGACTGTGGGGTAGATAAATATTAATAGTGCCCATTGGCTGGGAAAACACATGCACTCTGATTTGCAGTAGGTAAAAGGAAATGCAAACTGAGAGGCGTGGGTTTGTGAGGAGAAATGGGGCCTGAGACCACAGCAGTGAAACCGCCTGGTAGCACAAGGGTAAAATTAGGCAGTTCTTCAGGTGGTAAGATAACAGAAACGAAGATGTCTTCTGCTGAGTTTATTTTCTTTTCATTGATTTTAGGAGGGGTGTGTGTTTAGTGATTGTGTGTGGGTTAGAGGAAAATTCATGGGAGTTGATTCTCTCCTCCCACCAAGAGGGTCCTAGGAACTAAACTCAGGTATCAGGCTTGGCAGGGAGTGCCTTTGTCCAGGGAGCCACCTCTCCAGCCTCTACAAGAGAGTTTTTATACAAACATCTGAATTTCAATGCCCACTTCTATTATTCAAGGAACAGTCAAGGTTAATTCGTAGGAACACAGTCGTGGAGCCTGGGGACAGTTTGATTGATAGCCATTGGCTTGTCCAGCCCAGCATGGGGTAAGGAGAAGGAGATGCAGGACAAGATATCAGTCCATGGTCACTGACAGCAACTGAGCTGCTCTGGATGTTTGTGACAGGACATCCTGCCTGTGTGGTCTTTAATGTTTTTATAATGCTCACAGAACCTGTGGGTAGCTGCTGTGTTAGTTACTTAAATTGCTGAAAAATATTCCTGACCAGAAGCATCTTAGGGAAATCAGAATGTATTCTGGTTCACAGTTTGAGGGTGGGGAAGGCGTGGGGACAGGAGGATGAGGCAGCGGGTCACACTGCATGCACAGGCAGGAAGCCGAGAGAGATGAACACTGGTGTTCAGCTAACTTGTTCCATTTCATTCGGTCCAGGCTCCCAGACCATGGAAAGCTGCTGCCCACATTTTGATTATCACTCCTCTCTTCAATTAAACCGATGTAAAACCTCCCTCAGACTTGCCCAGAGGTTTGCATAGTAGGTGATTCAAGACTGAACATCACAGCCATTGGTGTCTTTTCCTGTTACCTCCAGGCTTAATAGAAGACACATGTGCCCATGTGCACACACAGAAAGACAATGCGAGGGAACTGAGACAGCAAAACAACCTTCCTTGACTGCTTCTGGGCTGTCTGGGCGGGAGGTGGCAGCTGTCTGTCTGCTTGCTCTGTGCTCAGGGTTGGAAGCCAATTGACATAAAGGACTAGGTGATATATTAGTATCTCAGCTGGGTAGCAGATCAGCTGTTTAGACTCTGCCGGTTACATAGCACCAACACCAAGACTGGGAACAGCTCCCTGGCAAAGCTGTTGGAGAGAAATGGCTCTACATTATTCACATGCCAGAACCTGGCATTGTCAGTAGTGGCAAAGGCTGGACCATCTATCTCCTCTCAGATTCCCTAAGCCAGACTTAAGGGTTACTCTGCTTAAAACAGATGCATGTTTCTTCAGACACAAAAGGGAAAAGGGGACAAGGAAACGGCTCATTTAGTAAAGTACTTGCAACCCAACCACAAGGACCCAAGTATCATCTGCAGCACCCATGTAAAAAGGAGAGGCATGGTGGCAAGAGCCTGTGACCCCAGCATTGTAAACGTGGAGGCAGGCAGATTACTGGGGCCCTCTGGGCAGCCAGCCTAGCTGGTGAGATACCCTCCCTCAACAAAAACAAGATATGAGAGAGGAGAGAGAGAGAAACTGAATTATGCAAAAAGAGTTTTTGGTTTCCACATCTGTAAACTGAGGCACCACATCTGTAACCTCAAGCTTTCGATAGCTCAGATGTGTCACTTGCTCCTTGGGTCAGGCCCCCTAAGCTCGTTTAGTCATGGCTCTCCTTGGGGGCTTTCATTGATGTCCCCTTCTCAGCTAAGGTTTCCAGAGCTTCAACACAAAGCCCTGATGTTAAGCCACTGTGAGTGTGTTTGTGTGTGTGGTGCTCATGTGTCCATGTGTGGAGAGCAGAGGAGAGTTGGGGGTGTCATTCCTTGGCTGTGTTCCACATTTTAGTCTGAGAGAGGATCTCTTGATGGCCTGGAATTTGCCAAGTACGCTAGGACGGCTGACCTAGCAGCCCCAGGGATCCACCCATCTCCAGCTCTCTCACCTCTCTAGAGCTGGGATTGCAAGTGTATGCCACTGCACTTGGCTTTTTACATGGGTTCTGGGAATCAAATTCAGGTCTGCATGCTTGTAGAGACAAGCACTCATCCATCTCCCGAGGACCAGATTAAGCCGTCCTTAATCCAGGGGATGGCGGAACATTTTATGCAATTACAGGAAATGGAGCTATTATAAAACTAGTTGACAGCTAGTTATGAAATAAGGTTCAAAGTAAGATCCATTCTGAGACACCTTGCTTCCTAATTTATAGTGTGGCTCAACATACAGCAGGCCCTGAATGCTTTTGCTAGGGAACACGACAGCATGTCTAGATTTTTCTTAATGTTCACTGGCTATCTTGACCTTTTGTTTCATCCTCCGAGACTATAATTAGCTGTTGTGGTTTTATTTCTGTTGCTGTGATAAAATATTCTGATAAAGGCTACTTAGAGGAGACAAAGGTTCATTTGGCTTACAACACCAGATTCCAGTGCGTTATTGTGAGGAAGGAGCTTGAGACAGCTGGTCACATCATGTCTACAGTCTGAATCAGGGAGAGATGATGCATCCAGCCCACCTGCCTGCTGCTACTGATAACTCAGTTACCTTCCCCCGCTCTTACATATCTCAAGGCTTAGCCTAGGGGAATGGGCTGTCCACAATATGCTGGGTCCTCCTACACCAATCAATAACTAAAACAATGCCCCCCCTACATGCTCACTGACCCTAATCTAGATAATTCTCCTCCCAGGTTGGGCCATGCTGACAGATGAAACCAACTAACACAAGCAGCCTTGGGTTTCACCCTCTGTAGTGGCTTTCATCACACACCTTTCACTCCTACGGATATACGTGGAAGGAGCCAGTAAGTCCCTGAATGTTGAATGCTAACAAGTGGGCACAATGGTGTAGGGGTAAGACCATATGCAGTTTCTGCTACTTCGTAGCAATTCCAATTGTGGACAAAGTGTTTCCCTATTCTTACACATGGTTGCACACTGAACAAAATTAAAAAGGACTTGAAAAGTGGATTTTAAATATTGAATATATGTGGATGCTTATAAACGCACCCAGGGCCTTTTTAGTAACTGGATCTACAGAGGCCATTGTGGCAGAAGGGGACACAGATGGTCAAATGGTACCTCCCTGACAGCGAAGTATGTGGGAGCATGAGGCTCTTTCAAGCCACAAAATTGTGTATTTTGTATTTGTCATTCTATATGAATTACCCGCAAACTGGAATATATCATCTGCCAGCTTCCCTCTTCGCCGTGGAAGAAGAGCACCATGCAAGTGTCTGGATTCTCTACAAGCACAAAGGTAAGTTGAGATTGTCTATGGGGAGCAAAATTAACTCCAGGGAAAATTTGATTTCTTCCAACTTTGGTATTAGTGGAAATATATTGTTGGAGAAGCTAGAAGAGTTATACAGTCAGCAATTTGATTGACTTGCTTATGATAAAACATACAAAGTGGTTACTGACTTTATTTGCACTATGACTTGTCAGTACAAGTGTCAGTGGGAAGTGCTAATATAGTCACTTTAGTGCTACTGATCAAAAGGAGAACAGGTTCTGTGCATGTGTGCGAGTTCGTGTGCGTACAGATACATGTGTGTCTACAGGTGCGCGTGCGAGCACACACACACACACACACACACACATATATATGAATATGGGGGGAAGACACCTCTGGTGCCATTCTTCGGGTGCTGTCCCTTTCTTCTGTCCTTTGAGACTGGATCTCACTGAAACCTGGACCTTGCTGTTTAAGCTATGCTGTCTAGCCAGGAAGGCCCAAGGACGAGTTTTGTCTCAGCTTCCCCAGCTCGCTGTGCGTCACAATGCCCAGCTTTTATTTGTGGATTCTGGGAATTGCATCCAGGTTCTCTTCTCACATTTGTGCAAGAAGGCAAGCACTTTACCAAGGGAGGCCCTTCAGAGAAACTGAGTTCTTGATCAGTAGAGTATGTGAATATGTGGCAGAAAATAGGAACAAAATCCTAGGCTTCCTGTCCATGTTGTTGGTCTGGGCCATTCTTGCCTGGTGAAAAAATGTTGGTTTGGGATAGACTTCAAAAGACCAGAAGCCATGGGAAAGAGGCTTTTGTGTGTCAAAAGAGATGACACATCCTAAAACTGAATCACTCAGGGCTGTAGAGGTGGCTTATCAGTTAAGAGCCTGTGCTCTTCCAGGGGACTGCGCTTCAGTCTCCAGTACCCATGTTGGTCAGCTCACAATTCTTCTATAATTCTAGCTCCAAGAGATTCACTTTCTTCTTTTGAACTCTGAGAACACTGCGCTCTCTCTCTCTCTCTCTCTCTCTCTCTCTCTCTCTCTCTCTCTCTCTCTCACACACACACACACACACACACACATTCACACACACAACACACATGAATAACTTAAAAATGTAAAACATAAAAACATCATTCAGCTATAACATCATGCAAGGGTATGTGTATGTATGTGTTAGAGAGACAAAAAGGAGAGAGAGAAATCACCGTCAATTTTGGTCATATAACCTGTGCCAAGTACATCTGCCTTCGAAATTAATTTTTCTCATTTGCATGTGGGTTGCATTTATTTCTAATTTTTTTGAGCTGTCTCATGTAGCTTAAGCTGGACTCAAGCCTCAAGAATGACCTTAAACTTATGATGTTCTTGCCCCCTCTCCTGCATACTGGGATTACAAATCCTGCGCCAGGGAGTCAGGTTATGCGTTGCTGGGGATACGAAGCAGAGTACACTAGGTTAGCACTCCACCACTGAGCTGTAGCCACAGCCCTGCTACGCTCATTATTGAGGAGAATTCTTTGTCTTTTTGAAACAATTTTAGAGTCCTCTAAGAACCAGAAGGCACATATTTGGCAGAATGTGACCCCGTGGACTCCCAGAAACCCCAGCATGACTTCTTGCTTGGTGAAATCCCTGGCGCAAACCATCCAGGGGTAGCTCGTCTCTGTGTGCCTGGCAACCAACCTGCACTACAGTGCAGGGATGTGTTTACCTCCTATTACTTGGATTTATGCAGCTAGTTTTGGTGGCTGACCTAAAGGACCCTGCTTTCCTCTGTACTGTACCAGGCCCCCAAGGCACTATTAAAGAGACAAGACGAAGTGTTTCAAGAGCTATGCACAGGGCTGCAAAGGCTTCCCTTCCCCCTTCTGCTGTGGTATAATGTGAGCACAGAGCTTTCAACAAGTAGGAAACAGCTGAGAAATCAAACGGTTTGAAAGAAAAAGGTATCTAGGCACACTGTGGCAGGAATCTGGGTTTATTCACCATCTGGTTCTCGCCTTCTTCCATATTAAAGGACAGCCCGTTGTCCTCGACATCTGCCTACAGCAAAGACCTATTTACCAGTTTTCATAGGTGTGGCTCTGTGTAAAGTCCTTTCAAGGAGATGTGTTATGACTTATGGAAGCTTCTAGATGTCATCATACAAGACAGCTGGGGGCAAGTGGGATGGCAAATGGGTGACTGTCAAGCGGGTACCCACAATGTACAAAGAGAGAACCCCTGACTTGCATATTCATGCCGTAGTGTGCACAAACCCACACATGTGGACAGACCATAAGTAAATACAAGCAACGGTTGTGTTTTCTCTTTGCAGCTGGTAGACATGCTACCCTCTACAAACGATTCATTCCTCCTCTTCTGATGGCTGGAATGTGACTACAGTGGCTGGAGCTAGAGTAGCTATTTTGGACCATTCATCACACAGGGGAGAGTGGGGCTCCATCTCACGGGAAAATGAGAGAAGTCAGAAAATATCAGCCCTGCACTGACTACCTGGAAACTTGTTTATGAGAAAGAAACAGTCTTCTAGCTTACATAAGGCATCACTATTTTACAACTCTGTTCCTTATAAGAGAACCCAACTCTGAGTAGTGTACTTGAATGTCTTTTATTTACACAATGCTGATATCATATATGAAATAGTTAAAAACTACTTGCTAAAGGAGAAGTAACAGATGTCTAGCAAGAATGCCATCACGGTTTGTATGTGCTAAAAATTTGAATAATATTTAAGAATATCTGTGAGAACGGCAGACATCTGGCAAATTTCTTGTGTATTAAAGACAAGGTGGCACAGTGACTTTGTTCATCCTAGTCGTATCTTCCAGAACATGCTGTGGAAGCTGGCAATTCTCTCAGGAAAGTTTATATTTTGCAGAAATTGTTAGAATAAACAAAATCTCAGTGTCAGTGAGAGATGGCTAAAATGGGAATTGCTGAACGACATGTACCAAATCTGTCAAATCTGGGCAACTGTGTATTTACTTCCTCTGGCTGTGATGGGTAATACTGACTGTTCACTTGACAGGATCTAGGATCACCTATGAGACCTGCCTCTAGTCTGTGAGAGGGTTTCTAGACTCAGTGTACCGAGGTGGGAAGACTTTCCTGAAATGGGGGGAACCGTTCCCTGGGCGGAGGTCCTAAGCTGAACCTGAAGGAGAAAGTGAGCTGAGCACCATCAGGTCCCTCTGCTTCCTGACTGCGTGCGATGAGAGCGGCTGCTCATGTTCCTGCTGCTATGACTTCTGCACCATGATGGGCTGAACACTTAAACTGGAAGCCACAACAAACACTCTTCCCTCAAGCTTCTTTGGTCAAATATTCTGTCACAACATGATAAAAGTAACAGACTGTCCTGAGGTCAGTGTGAAGTCAGGCAGAGAGAGGATCAGAGCTTTTCTGTCGATTTTGTACTGATCCCAAATGACTCACAAGAACCAGATCCCCTCCATGATCTTGAGGTGTTGTCTACATGCCTATTACACAGGAAAAGGATTCAAGGCTTTAAGGAATTAGAACAATTTTCTAATTTTAAAGACCTTTGGTTGAGGCTTGGGCCATGTGGTGGTTTGAAAGAAAAAGGCCGCCTGAAGGGTGGGGCACTATTAGGAGATGTGTCTGTGTTGGAGTGGGTGTGGCCTCCTTGGAGAAAGTATGTCACTGTAGAGGCAGGCTTTGAGGTCTTATATATGCTCAAGTCATGCCCAGTGTCTCTGACCTCTTCCTGTTGACTGGGAGTCAAGATGTAGAGCTCTCAGCTCCTTCTCCAGTACTATGTTTGCCTGCACGTTGTCATGTTTCCCACCATAATAATGGACTAAACCTCTGAACTGTAAGCCAGCTACCACAATTAAATGGTTTCCTTTATAAGATCTGCCATGGTCATGGTGTCTTTTCACAGTAAAAGAAACCTTAACTAAAACAGGCCTTTTTCAATTCTGTCCCTAAGAAGACCTTCAGATCTTAGGAACTAGAATGACATACCAACTTCTTTAGTTTGCAAAGAGTCTGCTATTCCTTTTGGGCCTGGAAATTTTTCACTTTTAAAATGTTTTTGTGTTCATCAGTTTAACCGTCAACCTGACCCAACCTAGAGTCACCAGGGAATAAAGTCTTAATGATGGACTATTTAGATTAGAGTGGTCTGTGGGTATATCTATGGGGAGTTTCCTTGACTTCTACTGAAGTCAAGTCTACAGTGGGCAGCACCATTCCCTAGACAGGGACCCAGAAGTAGAGGAGAAGACAAAGCTAGCCGAGAGCAAGGAGGAAAGGGGCCTTGATTTTACTGCCTCTGTGCTTGACCATGGGTACAAAACTGTCAGTTTCTGCCTTGACTTCTTTGATTTTTTTTTCTCAGACGATATATCATAGCAACAGAAATGAAACAAGGACAGCTTCCTTCTAATTTCCCAAGAGCTTAAATTATATGAATACATTAGCTTTTGTTGATATTACTTCTCATGCAACGCACATGTTTGCAGCTCCAACCTAAGTAAACAGATAGCAAAGTATGACCACATTTTGGCAGACTTAGGAACACTCCATACACAGAAGCACTTTGAAGTAAAAGGCAGGGGGCAGCTTACCTTTTGAGTGAGTAGAGCACGGACGACTTGGTTGGCTACCTACAAGAAGAGGAAGAAAGTTAGTGTCGGTTATAACAGACTTTCTACAAATGCAGGCTCATTTGTCAACAAATTTCCCACAGCTTCCAGCCTGTAATGAGCCCCTCGTATCCCTCTTCTCTCCACCGGTGAAAGAGCTCTCTTTTCAGAACAAGGATGTCCTTCTGGGTAATGTTTTGATCTATCCAAAGGTGACCTTGTGGCTAATTAAGATGGTTCAGCTGGGAAGGTAATTCACACCTTGACTTTCACTTTTCCATATTTGGGGAAATAACCTCCTTTCATATGTAAACTACTCCATGAAAGCTAAACCGCAAAGCAGTAAGAGACACCATCCTAATGATCTGCACTGTTTCCTATCTCACTGGTTTATCGTCTCCTTTGGCTCTCCTTTCACTCCTTTCCCTTACTGTTCCTCTGTCTAAAATCAATGGCAACACAGAAAGGCAGACAGATGAGAACGGGGCAGTCCCCATTTCCTGCGTGGCCCATGTCCCTCCTCTGTCTTCCCCTACTTTCTCCTTTCGTGTTTGCTTCTTGTAACAATATCTGGTGGTTGCAAACTTATTCCACAGCAGAAGGATCCCCGCTTTGACTCTGGGGCCTGGGTACATCCTAGCTCTTTTACTCCCTTAGGCCAAAGTTCCAGCCAACAATATATAAGGAGACTACTTTTTTTGTATGTAATAGAGTCTCTAAGAAGAAGGGAGACTGGATCACCATTCCTTTCTTCTGTATGGGGTCTGAAAGTGATGGCTGATAGAACCCAACTTTATGGCCCATGGGGATAGCTTCAAAGACCAAACAATAAAGTCACCTGCGCATATGCTGTGATGAGATTATGGAGTCAGTTTGGTATCCATCAGACGAACAAAGAAAATGTAATATATCTATACAATGGAAAATTATTTAGCTATAAAGAATGAAATCAGTAAAAAATAGATATAGGTGGGATCATCATGTTAAAAAATAATTCAAACTCAGTAAAAATAGAAAATAACATGTTTTCTCTCATGTGTAGAATCTGTATTTTTAAGAAAGACATGAAATTGGACAGGAAGAGAAAGAGAACCAATAGGATGGAGGAAGGGAGACAAGACAGGGTAGCAGTGAGATAGCTATGGTCAAAATGTGTTTGGTGCATGGATGCAAATGTCAGGCATAACAACACCTACCACTTTGTATTCTCCACATATGCCAATTTAAAAAGTGACTGACAACAAGCACTGGATATTAAGTCCAGTTAGGCAGAGAAAGCACAGAGTCAGTCTTGCCAAAGGTTCCATTGTCTACTGCTGAACTTCCATTGAACCTGTGTACTATTGAGTTTCTTGCAACATACAGCAACCATAATTCTCAGAATTGTATTATTACTGTTGAGGCAAGGTGCCTGATCTTGAGCTCCCTATGTAGCCAAGAACGACCTAGATGCTCCTCAACAGAAGAATGGATAAGAAAATGGGGTATATTTACACAACTACTCAGAGGTAGAAAATAATGGCATCTTGAAATTTTCAGGCAAATGAATGGATCTAGAAAAATCCATTAACACAGATCCAGAAAGACAAATATAATATGTACTCACTCATAATTTGCTTTTAGTCATAAAGCAAAGAAAATCCAGCCTACAGGACACAACCCCAGAGAAACTAGACAACAATGAGGACCCTAAGAGAGACATACATGGATTCACACAGGAAGGAGTAAAAGGCAAGATCTCTTGAGTAAATTGGGAGTGTGGAGGTCATGGGAGAAGGTAGAAGGGTAGAAGGAAGGAAGGGAAGGGAGTGGACAAAAATGTATAGCTCAATAAAAATAATAAACCAAAGAAAGCAAAAAAAAAAAAAGCAAAACAAAACATGTCACACAGTCCACATATGTTATCACTATGGTGATTCTCAGATTCAGCCAGAGATTGGGGTGCATGCTTTCATCTATTTTTGCTCTGGGTAACACATTTATTTGGGGGAGGCTTGGTTCTGTGTGCCTGATTCTAATCATGGAATGCTTTGAGTGTCAATGTTTTCATAGGGCTAAATTGTTTCTTGACTCAATATTGACAAAACAAGGCATCCTTCATGACAGTTGGCTACTAGTAAATCTCAGAGAAAATTAAAGCATAAGCTAGCGCTGAGATTTGGGCAGAAGGCATTTACTCCATGAGAAGTAAATAGTTAGAATCAAGACTACCCATAATTTATTAGTTTACAGCATATGTGTAAAGGGTACTTTGCCCAGTAAAACCTTTCCAAATTTACCTTGCTGACATTAAATTAAAATGAAAATTGAAATCAATAATAGTCTTGGAGAAAATAGTATCTTTCAGAGCTCTGCATACATTTATATGTGTGGGGTTGGGTATAGTGGATGGGTGTGCATGTACCACATTCATGGGGGCGAGAGACCACCATCAGGTGTTTCCCTTAATTGCTCTCCCTCTTAGGTTTTGAATCAGGGTCTTTCACAAAAGCCATAGCATACTGATTTGTGCTAGACATTCTGACCAGGGGCCTGTCTCTCTCCAGCCCAGCACTGTGCTAAAAAGCACACAGAAATGCACCTGTTGGTTTATGTTGGCTCTAGGGATCAAACTTAGGCTTCTGCAGAGAAACACTTTACTGACTGAGACCTCTCCCAGCCCCAAATCTGGGGCGTTTTTAAACATTCATTCCCATTTATAAGTGGCTGAGAGTTTAAAGTCGAACAATACATCACTCTTTTACTGTGGGCACATGAAGGAGAGTAGAAGGCTTGAGCTGTCTATGCAGGCAGAGTTGGAGAACAATATACGAAAGTTAATTCAGACCATAAATAATTTACTTAAAAAAAAACCTCAGACTTGGATTTGATTTACATGCTCATAAAACTGCCTAATATCAATATTTTCCTTTCTTCCTCCAAACTGGTTCCTCTCTTAAGCCATTCTGTGTTAACAGTGGTCACATAAAATGGCTGTATCTATGATTTAATGGGGGACATAGAGTAATATCCTAACCGTAACAGCCCACGGGAGGAAAAGCTCTGTATCTCTGCACTCCAGCTCCTTGCCCAGTGGGCATTCTGACTCTGTATTGCACAAGTTTCCCTCTGGCGTGTTCTTTGGACAATTGTTTGTCCTATCTGAAAATTGGACGATATTTTCTGTAGCTGCTGACAGGAAGGTGAAATAACCAGATGGACTCACGGGTGCTCTGTGGGAGGAAGGTATGAATGCTTCCCTCTCTTCTGTCAGTGGAGATGGCTTCTCGGGCTCCTTGCTGTGCTAACAGCCACCCCTCCCTGGTGTATCGTTGCGCTAGTGTTCGAGCCGGTACCTTCAGTCTCTGATAGGCTCACATGATGCTGCCCAGGATAGGCCCCTACCCATAAGGCTCCAGTAATCTGCTCTCAGCCCTTGGGTTGCAGATAATCACATCCTGCCAGGCCCAGTTAATGAGAACAAATAACTTCCAGGGGAACCTGGCAGCTTCCTCTCAGAAGACAGGCAGAAGAGCAGCTGGCCTGAGCCGGAGGGATCTGAGGCACACACAGCAGAGCTGACAGCCCTTCTGCCTCTGGCTTTCGGGACAAACTTGCCCAGGTTTGCTGTGGATACCTCCCAGCTCTGGGCCTAGTAGACAGTGCAGATCTGTTCCGTTCCTCCTCGGTGGGAATTCTGTCAGAAAACCGACGTTCCCACCCACATGGTGCTCCCTCCCACAAGCACCAAGTAAAGGAAAGGCTTCCTCCGGCTCTATTTCCCCAGCACGGGGACTGTAGATGCTTGCCATCCTGCCTGGCTTTTTTATTTGTTTGGTTTTTATGCCTTTGGTCCCTTTTCCTCTAGGTGCTTACCTTTCCGATACAGGCAGGTGAGACTGTTGACTTTTCTGTTATTGGACTCCAAACGAGTCCTCCCCTGGGCTGTCTGAGGGACCACAGTAGTGGGTTCAGCCAGTTCTTACTTAGTTGACAAGGCCACAGGGCTCCCCTGGGGAAGAGGGCTAGAAGCAGCAGACTAGTCCTTAGAGGGGATGAAAAGTCACCATGCCTAGGCATCCCTCCTCTGCTTCCTGCCGCCTGCCAGCCTCCCCTGCTCTTTGAGGGATTTCGTCTTACAAAGCAACTCTGATGTCGGCAAAGTAGCTACAATCTAGTCGAAAACGCGCATATTTGGAAATACTCTTTGGAGGGATCTCCCATCCTCTGGAACGTTGGTTACTATAGAGAGGCAGATGGGGACAAGAAGGAGAAGATTATTAGGATATGGTTACTAGAAAGGCTTGGGTCTAGGGCTGTGGAGATGGCTCATTCACTTGTCTTGTAAAGATGAAGGCCTGAGTTCTCCCCTCAGATCCTACTTCTACAAAGCCAGGCATGGGACTAGGGGGATGACCACACAGAGGTTACAGTAAAGCACCTGCTATACAAGTGTGAACACCGAGTGTGGAAACCCAGAAACCCATGTAAATGATAGGTGGGTATGGCGGCCCTTCTGTAATTCCAGCCTTAGAAGTAGAAGAGAAGGGATCCCCAGAGCAAACTGGCTAGGCAGACAGGCCATGTTGGTAATCTATGGTTTTGATTGAGAGGTTCTGACCCAATGGATAAGGAATAAGAAAAATTGAGGATGATTCCAACATCAACCTTGGGTTCATGCATGCACTCAAACCCATATGTATCTATGCATATGAAAAATCCATATACATATATACATATACACATCACACATGGAGATACATTCAAAATGGAGAGAAGAATCAAAGTGTAGTGGCACAGACTTAAAATCTTAGCACTGGGGAGGTGGAGACAGGGGCATACCTAGGGTTGTCTGGCCAGCCAGCCCAGCCTACTTGGTGAGTTCTAGGCAGAGAAAGACCCTGTCCCAACAAACACTGTGAACAATACACCCGAGGAACAACACCTAAGGTTGACCATTGGCCTCCACATGCATGTGAACACATACATATGTACTCCCACACACGTACACATATAGAAACATACACTTTGTGTTGTTGACATATACTGGTGTGCAGTGAAGGGAGGAGAGTGCCACCTTCTTCATTCACAAGACATGGGAACCATCTGAAGTTGTGGGAAAGTGTGAAGTGATGACATTGTCTGAGAAGCCACACAGGCAGGACCAAATGCACAGTGGCACTCCATCAATGGCAAATGGCAGTCAGGAAAGGAACAACAAGGACAGGCCACTTCTTTCGTGTCAGACTTGAAGAACAATAGCTTTTATTTGTAAAAGCATGAAGTGTGTGCCCATGAGGTTAGGCAGGACTTCTGGGCAGAGAGAAAAGAAGGGGAACTGACTCTCGGTATGGGAGGCACGAGAGGAGACAGAGAGGAAGCAGGACATGTAGAGCGACTTAGAAACGAGCCGAAGCTAAGGTCGAGCTTTTGTAATTAATAAAACGTCTCCATGTTGTTTTTTATGATCTGTTAGATCAAAGAAAAATCCATCTACACTCTATGGTCAAAGATGACTTTGACTGTGGTGTTGAGAGTACAAGTGTGCACCAAGACACCAGTTTACACACTGCTGGGGATTGAGCCCTGGGCATCGTGTATGTTACCAATATGCTCTACCCACTGAGCTACAGCCACAAACAACTTTCTTTTCTTCTGTGTAACAGTCTTGTCAGATAAAATGAGGGTGCTCGACCCTTCCTATCCTAAAGGCTAGGATAGCTGTGCTGGTGTTTGAACCTGGAGTCTTGCCTAAGCAGAGTCCGTATGGTCTCTTCAAATCCAAATTGGTCTTTAAGTATGTGTACGTTCCCCCTTCCCATTGTTTATTCTTTGAACTGTGTAGGGCTGGAGCATAATAGATGCCTGTTTACCTCTGAGGAGACAGAGTAAGGCATTTGTTTAAACGTGTATGTGGGACTGCAAGAAAACAATTTGGAAATTAATTTCCTGCTGTTCCCTCTCCATTCATTCTGTTAGTCATTTAACAAACATGCATTAACACTTCATGGGGACTGAGGATCATACTGAGCCCTGGAGAAATAATGGCAAACAGAATGGAGGCACTGCCTCAAGAGGGCAGCCAGCCCTGAGGAGCCAGGCATGCACTTGACTGGGCACCGGAAACCCCCAGCAGCAGGCTGTGCTCCTCTGGCATGACTGAGATGGTGATTTAAAGATGCAGGACACTAATGTGGGATGTGCCTGAAAGTGTCCCTGTAAAGATTCCTGAGTGAGTCCGATCTTGGTACATAGCACACACACACACACACACACACACACACACACACACACAGAAAGAGAGAGACAGAGACAGACAAAGACAGACAGACTGACAGAATTTTCTCTTTTAAAGACAGTGTCTCATATAGCCCAGGCTGGTCTGGAACTCAGGACATAGCCGAGCATAACCTTGGACTCCTAATCTTCCTGATTCCACCTCCAAAGCACCGGGGTTCCAGGTATGGTCACCACAATGCCTAGTTTGTAGATTTTCATTAACTCAGAAATAATCACAAATTTTTCTTTCCATGTGAGCCCCAGGTTCCCTATCACCATATCCAGGCTTGTTTCCAGTCCGTCATCTACTTACTCTGTAAACGTACCACTTGGTTTCAGTACACACAAGCTCTCCCTACAGCAGTTCATAACCTTGACTGAATATTATAACCCCCGGAGGGCTTTAAAAATATGAAGACCCAGGCTCCATGCCAGAGCAGAGTCCAACCAGATCTGGAATAGGACATAATATAGCCAGCAGAATATTAAAAGATCGCTAGGTTTGGGGCTGGGTAGATGGCTCAGACAGTAAAGTACTTGCCAGCCAAGTATGAAGACCTGGGTTCGAATCCTAGCACCTACCGAAGACACAGAGCATGATAGTACATGTCTGTAATCCCAGTACTGCGGTGGTGAACACAGGTGGATTCCTGGGGCTTGCTGACTAGCCATTGTAGCTTAATCTGTGAGCTCCAGATTCGGTGTAAGAAAAAAAAAAAAAGAGGGGAAAAGTGACTGAGGAAGACAGCATCAACCTTTGGCCTCCATATGATGTACACACACACACACACACACACACACACACACACACACACTTCTCCAGACAAATTCAGCTGTAGGTAGTCATGAGAGCTACCTACTCTTCTGGACCCACACCCTGACTGGCTCTTGCTGCTGCTGAGATGCCCTATCCAAGCCTGCCCCTTTACTGCTGCCCTGCCTCGCTCCTCCTACACACTGCTGACTACCATTCATTCCTCAAGTTCCCACTGCACCCGGCAGCTTCTCTGACCCTCTAACCTCCTCACTTCTGCTAGTCTAAGGTTTCCATGCCGGAGTCCACATGGGGTGACACTCAATGCAGGTTTGTCAGATGCCACTGAACCCACCTCAGGCAATGTGGTAGTCAAAGGATGCTCTCATGTCTATTTCATACACACATTGTATCTCTGTATGTGGAACAGTTGGTCTGGAAGGAACTGTGGCTAAGGCAATACTGTGGATAAATAGCAATTCACCACCTGGTAACAGACTGCCAGTCAAATATTAAGACAAAGAAAGCACAAGTTGAATCACAAAGACTTCCAAACTCCCATGAAGAAATGAGGGCAATCCTTGATGGGGTCTTTCTATCCCAACGCCAAGAAACAAGAGAAGTGAAGTGTGTGTGTGTGTGTGTGTGTGTGTGTGCATATGCTAACCAGGTCATGATATGTGTTATGTATGTGTGTGTGGGGGGGGTAGGACTGTAGGTATATATGAGGGGTATATGTGTATCTGCACATATGTGTGTGGTATATGTATCCATCAATGTTAAGTGTGTGGAGGCAATGTGCCTGTACATGAGTATGTGTGTTTGTGTGTGTGTTTGCACATGGGCCAAGGTATTTGAGAATATGTATCTTTCTAGGCATATGTGTGTGCATCCATCTATGAACAGTATCTACCTATTTCTAGTAAACACGTTCTTTTAGTAGAAGCACAGACAGAATTTCAGATTCCCCAGTGTTCTCCCAAGTCCCACGCAAGTTTTCCATGTCCCAGAAAACAAGCACGCGGGCCAAAAGGATTGAGGGCGCTCTGAAGTCATGCCGTCCCCATCAGCATCTATTTTACGGAACTTAGGAGCAAGGAAATAACTTACACAAGGCCTTACCTTGTTAGTTGGACTAATTAGTATAAAAAGCCTCGGAAAGAATTTGCACTTCGCATTATTACTACACGGAACTGCCCCTTTGAGGGCATTCTCTTACAAAGCCTGGAAACAGACAGTCTAGCCCGCGCAATTAGTTACAGAACAACAGGCATGTGTAATCAGAGGCTGGGATTCATGAATACAAAACATTTGTGCTGTTCAGAGGTGGTTCTTTGTTGTAAATCACCTTGCTGGCAACTGCTAATTTCTGCAATTAGGAGCAGAGGGACTCGCTCCTCAAAAATCCTGCTGTCAGTGGAACCACGGCAAATGAATTCGATGGAGAAAATTTCGGTTTTCCGAGAGAAGCCCACATAGTGCAGGAGTGGGGGACGCAGGGGAAGTAGATGGCTCTTTCCGTGCACGTATGCACACTTGTGTCTGTATGTGCTTGCACGTCTTTGTGCTTGCTGGAGCCAGATGTGGACATGAAGAGCTTTCCTCTGTTACTTCTCCAGCTCAAATTGTTAAGATGCGGTTTCTCACTGAACCTGGCGCTCTCTGATTCAGCTGAACTGGCTGACCAGTGAGCCTCAGGGATCCTCCAATCTCGGCCTCCACAGCACTGGGATCATGGGTGTGCTCAGCTACACTTCGCTTTTGAGAAAGGTTCTGGGTGTCTGTACGTAGGTCCTCATGCTTGTGTTTTACAGACTGAGCCATCTCCACTGGCCAGACTCCAGTTTCCATAGAGACATTCTGTGAGCTTTGAGCTGGATGAAGAATGACCCAAGGGATACCACGGTAAGTTTGCAGCTCTGTGCTTTGAGCCCATAGATCTGACTTCTGAATACAGGCCACGTCTCACTGGGAATCTCTGTGCAGGGGGGAAAGTGCAACTTGGCTCATCAATACTTTTAGCCCGGGGGATTATTGGCTCCTTTAAATAGCCTTGCATCTGTTTGGTCTTTCTTGCCCTGGACTTGGACTGGACCGAGGGCAGGGCTGAGGAAAGCTGAACTGGCCTCACCAGACCCGACGTCTGAGTGCCAGCTTTTATGACAACAACTTTCCTGTTTGCTTTACCTTTGGATACTGGAATGACTAGTGTGTGTGTGTGTGTGTGTGTGTGTGTGTGTGTGTGTGTGTGTGTTCGTGTCTGTAGGTATGAGCAGTGGCCAGAAGTCAATTTCAGGTGTCATCACCTCAGGTTATTTTTTATACACAGTCTCTTATTAGCCTGCTATTCACTGAGTAGCTAACCTGCCTGGACAGTGAGCCCCAGGGACCTGCCTGTCTTTGCCTGCTATGTGCTGGGACTGCAGGTCTGGCCCCATGCTTGGCGTACTACATGGGCTCCAAGACTCAAACCCAGGTCCTTGTGCATATTTCATGCACTGAGCTCTCTTCCCAGCCCCGTCCTGGGGTTTTTGATTACTGACAGGGCAGAGGGTTATGAACACTAGCAATTTACATGGCTAGAAATCTTAAACAACTGAAAGACTGAATATAAAGTAATTTTAAGGGATGTCTGGAGAGTTCTCCAAGAACATGCAAGTACTAAGTGCCAAGGCAGAGTGGTCAGCGGTCTGAGGCCATGGCTGCAGAGGCAGTGTGCACAGACACCATCAAGACAGTCTGCTAACACACACATGCGGGACTCCCCCTGAGTTGCACCAGGGTTCCACCCTATCAACTTCTAGGACAGTGTCAAAGGAGAGAGAGGATGGACTGGATCGGAAGGGTGAGAATATCAAAAGGAGTTCACTGGAAAACATTTATCTGTCTGTTAGCAAGGAGAAAAAAATTTGAAGATATTGGCTATCCCACAAGTAAAGTAATGGAACAAGATAACATGCAATTTTTCTAAAATCTATTCAGCTACACTCTAATAATCTTCCAACAGAATCTCACAGAATGTGTGAGAGTTTTAACACACTGGGGCGATGTTTAAAGAAGTTATGTCATTTAAATAATGGCTCCCATCATGGAGTCCCTGAGGAGAGCTTTACCACGTGGCCAGTGGACCATTGTGGTGAGAAGCAGCAGTGTGACTGTCTCCTCTGCCTAACAGTGGGAGAAGGTGCTGGGAGTTTGGGGGCTCTGAAAAGGCTCCAGCCCCCTCCCCTACCACCATTTTTGTTCTTATCTTGCCATCATTATCGGATAATATTTATTGAGCTTACTCATGCGTGGGGCTCTGTCTTCTTCCACTGCACTCAAATTTTCTTCCTGACTTCCCTTTTTCTTTTTGCCTTGTGCTCAATCTGCTGATTTCCCCCCTCGGGTTGCCAACTGTGAACTCTGTCCCCGCCCACTCAATCAGCGATTCACTGCTCAGAGAAGGCTTCCAATTGCACACACTGCGTGCCCACATGTGGCTCTTCCTCACTCAGGGCCAAGGACCGCACTGCGTGGTCAGAAGGAATCGTCCTAACAGTGACTGGTACCCCAAGTGTGTGCAAGGATGGAAGACAATTATTCCAAGGAACCACACATGCCCTGTGAAAGTTGCAGGGGAGGGTAGGGAAGGAAGACAGGAACAGAGTGGAGAGAGAGGGAAGGGAGAGAGGGACTGGAGAGGGAAAGGAAAGGGGAGAGGCAGCAGAGACAGAAGGGGGAAGAGGGAGAGGAGACATACATACAGAGAGACATTCATACAGGAGAAGAAGAGGAAAAGAGGCAGAGAGAGGGAAGAAGGGAAGGGGGAAGAAGAGATAGAGTCAGGAAAAAGAGGAGGAAGGGGAGAGAGAGGAGAGAGAAAGGAGAGGACAGAGAGGAAAGAGATACAGGAGGGAGGGGAGAGAAGTGGATAAAGGAGATGTAGGGCACGTCTATGGGGAGGGGATCCATGGGCGGAGGAGAGGCTGAGAGACCAGGGGACATGGTTTACAGCTTCCTTGGGGAAAGCCTTACAATTCCGTGTACCGTGGAACTCACGTGCCCTCTGATCTGATTAAGATCCTTAACAAGCCCTGCATCTCCCTCTTACCCTCTTAGGGAGCCTCACCTCATCAAGACATCTCTCATACTGTTCTCTTTGACTCTCGTTTTCCAGCGCCAGTGCCGAGTTCTCCGCCTGCAGTAAGAGACAGAAATAACAACCATAAATCAATGGAACGTTGTGTTATGTGACAACTCATTCAATATGGTTGCTAAATATACCTCCCCAGGACCCTGGGTGATCTCTCAGAAGTACCTTTGACAGGTTTGCTCTAAGTACTATTATAAGTATCGCAGGGATGACTCTTGTCTTACAGGCTCGCTTGCTCGCATACATTATGAGTCTAAGAAATCGGAACTTGATATTCTGAGCAAGTAGAAAATCAAATCAGGGCCGTGCAGGAGTGTTCCACAGAAGGATGCCAGTATTTGTCTTATGCTGTGAAAATGTAAATGTAAGAAGCACCTAAATCCACTCCTTTAGGACCTGGCATAGTCTCAGCCTAATACTTGTTGAGGCCACACACACACACACACACACACACACACACACACACACACGAACATTAGATGACAAGGAGAAAGCCACACCTTGAACGGTCCTCATGGATCTGTCTGACCACCCTCATTAGAGCCCATTAGAGCTTTCGTGCTCCCTAGAGCACACGGGCTTGGGGGTGTTGACATGCTACCTTAGTTTCTTTCACTGTTGCTGGGATAACCTCGGGGAGAAAAGATTGATTCTTGTTCATGGTTTAGGTGAAGTCCATTATGGTGGGGATGTCAAGGCAGCACCATGGGTGGGTTATGGGGAATTGAACTCAGGTCCTTATGTTTGCACAGAAAACACTGTACTGACTGAGCCATCCCCTCAGCCCAGAAAGGAGCACTCTTAATCAGTTTGCTGAGTGTATGTAGTAGGCTTTAGTGTGTGTTCTTGACGGCTTCTCTCCATCTGATCCAGGAGTTTTTGTTTGGTAATACATGCACGTGTGTGTGTGTGTGTGTGTGTGTGTGTGTGTGTGTGTGTGTGTGTGTGATGATCAACATTTAGTCACATCTTCTCCTTCCTTCTTATCGTTTTCCTGCACCATGAAGGCAGGTCTCAGACAAGCCCCATTTATCCTTTGCGTGTGAGTTAAGATGCTCTTGTGCACAACCACAGGCTGGTTATCAGTTTTCTGAAATACAATATACACTATGGTAATGTGATCCACACTTGTTCCAGTTTCAGCCCTGAACTGATCATATCCTCTAGAGCCAGTTCTTCTAGTCCACAATTCTTGTTAATAGCTAGTGGTCTCTGATATGAACAACTCCCGATTGTATGCTTGTGATTTTTCTCCCTGCCCACTCCTCCTTCCTTCCCTTTCTCTTCCTCTCATCCCTTCAACTCCCTTTTATTCACTTCCTGTCCTCTCTTCCCCTTTCCTCCCCACCGACCCCCTTGGCTTCTTCCTCCCTCCTCACCATCTTTATTTCCTATCTCTAGAACCCGTCTTCAGCAGTGAGATCTGGGCTCCAAAAGGCAGTATTTTTACTAGCTTGTTCCACCCCCGCAGTGCACAGACAACTGTTACACCATGAAAATCCGCTCTAAGCAGAGGTGAGCATATGTTCTGTTTCTAGAGTGAGGGTATTAATGAAAATTCTCTGCCCAAAGGTGACCGGGCCAGCTCTCTGCCTCCCATCGCGTGTCCATTATGCAATTCATTTGTTTCTGACAGTGTTCAAATTTAATTTCCCCTCTTTCTGATTTCATGTTATTGTTCTGAATATGTTAAATACTAGCATGATTTCAGAAGTCATGGCTACACTGAAAGGCGCATGCTCAGTGATACTCGCTCCCTCACTCTTTCTGTGCACCTCTTTTGTAGGCTTGTTTAGCAGGGTTCGCTTTCTCTCGTTTTGCTTTTTTCCAAGGCTTCATTAAACAATGTCCTTTGCCCCCTCTCATCAGGACATATTCAGACATGATTTCCCCCTTTCTCTCCTCTTCTCATCAGTACATCAGATACAAACATTCTCCTTTACCTTCACACAGGATCTGTGGATTGACTGCCTGACTGAGAGCATGTGCACCTTCATATGTGTGCTTGTATACTTCACATGTGTGCACGTGTACCTTCACATGTGTGCCTGTGCACCTTCAGCTGTGTGCCTGTGCACCTTCAGCTGTGTGCCTGTGCACCTTCACATGTGTGCACATGTACCTTCATGTGTGCTGTGTACCTTCACATATGTGCATTGCAGCTTCACATGTGTGCTGTGCACCTTCAGATGTGTGCCTGTGCTCCCGCACATGTGTGCCTGTGCATATGGAAGCCAGATGTTGACGTCAGGTTGTCTTCTCAGTCATTCTCCACTTTACTGTTTTGAGATAGGGCCTCTCACCAAGCCTGCACCTTACGAATTTACTCAGGCTGGCTTGTCACCAGGCCGCAGGACCCTTCTGTTCCTCTTCCCCAGTGCTTAGACCACAGATATTTATCTGTGGGTGCTGGGACTCCAAATGAAGCCCTCACACATGCACGGCAGGTGTTACTGGCCGAGCCATCTCCCTACCCTCCATGGGTACTTTCACCCTTACTCTGCCCTTGCTTTGTCCCATTTAGTGGATAATGATTGATGGGGGTTAGTCTTATATTTTCCAGAATTTCAGAGCATCTTGAAATACCCCCTTTCTTCTTTCCCCCGTATAACATCTCTAAGCCACACCTTTTTTTTTTTTTTGCCTCCTCCTCCCAGGCCACATCATCCTTTGGAGAAAGCCACAGGGATCAGCTCTTCCCACTTTACCTCTCAGCCCCCATAGCAACCCTGTTCATGCTGGGCCTAATGCTGACCATGTGACTCGGCTGTTGACTTCCTCCCAGGCCTTCCTCTGCCATCCTCCCTAGCCACAGGCTGTAGCACTACTTCTGTGGGGTTCTTGAGGTCATTTTTCACTTATAGCAATATGCAATTCATTTCTTTGGTTTTCATAATGTGAAAGGCATGGACCTCCTATGACTTAATTTTTCTGTATTATTATTATCAATCAATTTGTTCTTGAAAATTTCATACACTCAGTTCTTTCTTCTTCCTCTTCCTTCTCTCCACCACCCACTTTTAGGATTGAACCTAGGGCCCTGCCTTTACTAAGCAGCAGGCAAATCCTCTGCCGCTATCTTGACTATATCCACCCTGACTCCATCGCTCCAACCCTTCTCTTATCCCCAACATAACTCCCTCTTAACTTCAAGCCTTTTTTTAAAAAATAAATACCCACTGCATCTAATTAGTACTGCACATAGTACATGGGTGTGGGCTTCTCTCCTTGGGCATGAGTCACCTGCTAGTAACCATCCCCACCTAAAGAAAGCCATTCCTCCTCTCCCAGCAACCAGCAACTGCTGTGCTCCTAGGCTTGTTTCACTTTTGTTTTGTTGGACTTGCTCCAGGAACAGTGGCTGCAACACTTAGTTCTTTCCCCAGCCCAGGTAGAAGGACAGTTTAGGTTCTAGTTCAGTTCTGTTGCAGATATCTAGGTGATGCTGGGGCTTGCAACCTCCAGCAGGTTATTCTAGGTAACAAATCCGGCTCTCTGATCAGCAAAGCTGGAGAGATAACTCGGTCTATAAAGCACTTGTTATGTTAGGAACCCGGGTTCAGTATTGAAAGCTAATGTACGAAAGAGGAACGTGGTGGCATGCACCTGTAATCTCAGCACGAGGAAGGCAGAGACAGCCTGCACCTGTTGTTAGAGCTCACTAGGCAGCCAGCCCAGCCTTCTCGGTCAGTGCAGGTCTGTAAGAGACCCTGTATCCAAACCAAGGTGGACACTGCATGAGGCATGGCATCTGAAGTCGACACATGCACAGGTATTTGTACACTATGCAAATAAGCACATGCATATGCATACACAGACACACACAATGAAGGACACCAATCATTCAGCTAAAACAAGTTCAACTTCAAAGCTTAAGGTATCATGGATAACAAGGGAAGTACTGGGATGCCAGTTCCCTAAGATGATTGCTTTCCTCTAAGAAAAGTTGTTTTGGATGGGCTCTGCTGACATCACTGAGGAGACTGGAAGGGAACGAAGACAACGGCGGTTTACATTGTTTTCACTTTAGATGTCTTGGGGAAAGCATGCAAGGAACTACAATGGAAAAATGGGAATTTACAGGGGATGCCTGCAGCTCTCCTCCACCCACATCACGTTGTGATAACACGATGATCGATCCGTTCAGATAATTACCATCATTACAGTTTACATCACCTGCCTCACAGTTACGGTTCTGACAATTACAGCCCAGCAAATTAAATACAGACAGGGTGCTGGCGAACACAGTCACATTTACAGCCACTGTACTCAGTTACAGGGACATGATTTAATTGGTGTAATCCCACACATCCCAGGAGACAGTAGAGATTTTAACAATTATACCTGGGAAGCTAAAATGACCTTGAACTCATGATTCTCTTTAATCCATTCGTATTTATTAGAGATTTGGGATTAATCCATTTCCAACAGGAGACAACGTGTAAAGAAACAGAAAACCCTCTTAATTAAGTGTGATTTAAAGAAACAGCGGGTATTTATATAAGAGAGTTGTGAAAGGATAAAGAGAAGAGAAGGGAAAATATAGGCATCATTACTATGAATTATAGAAATTAGAACAAACCATGTTCCATTTTAAATATGCTATTAAGTCAGGATCCCCAGAGGACTCAATTAGAACCTTCAAGTACATGTTGCTGGTGGATCTTTGTGTTCGGTTTTCTCTTTTACAGCGATCAAAAACTTCTGCTAGACTTTATTCCTGACTGAGAGCATGTTCTATTCAGGGTAGTGTGTCCATGGCTGGAAATTATACTGAGCTCTGTAAGTTTGAGGTTTCATTTGTAAAAATTCAGTTTTTCAAGTTTATTTTTATTTTCTCCCTGTCTCTCTGTCTGTTTCTGTCTCTCTCTGTTACTCACTCAGTCTCTCTCTCTCTCTATCTCTGTGTGTGTGTATGTGTGTGTGTGTGTGTGTGTCTATATGTAAATGTGTGTACATGTGGAGTCCAGAAGAGGGCCCTGGAGATCCCCTGATCCAGAGCTACAGGAAGTTGTGAGCTCACTGATTTGGGTGCTGGGAAACAAACTCAGGTCCTGTGCAATAGCAGCGATTGCTCTAACTTCTGAGCTATCTCTTGAGTGCTATTCTGCATATTTGTTTGTTCTCTAACTAGGAGTTCAGTGCTTCACTGGAACTTGTAGTCAGCAAAAGGTTGGAGCCCCTAGTGGTGACCTTTGAAGTACTTCCTGTTGCATCTATATTCGGATGCAAGTGAATGATGCCCTAAGCAGATTTGCCTATGAAGAGGCAGGAAGCCACTGTTTAATCACAGCATTTTAGATCCTAGCAACTGGGCAGTTTTGCCAAGCTCCGGGGATCATCTGGGACAGACAAAGCATTTCATTTCACCTTCAAATCTCATCAAACCATCTTCCTTATAAGCCCTAAGACTTGTGACCACACTTCCCACATCTCATAAAGTGGAGGAAAAGAACACTATGGAACTCACAGTTCTCCCCAAACTATAGATAACAAACATTCACCTATGCAAACAGTCAGCTCTCCAGTCACCTACCAACAGCCACCTCTCCAGCAGATGCTGTCCCTTGAGTCGGGTACAGGCTCTGCTTTTCAATCAGACACCAATATTTCAGAGGGCTACAATTCTTTGGAAACAAACAAACACATCAACATACAGCATAACATAAGCTGTGAGTATATTCTGCCCCTGTATGAGTTCTCATGATGTTAATAATCACATCTAACAGCTCAAAAGGAAGATGGGATAAGAAATGAGTCCCTGGAGATTTCTGGGCCAGTGTGTTTCATTTGCTGACCTGGTGGCACATATCCAATTTTTTTTTGCTCTGTCATTTTGACTTTAAATGTACATTTTAAGTACTCTTCTATAAATAGGTTTCTTATGCACACACTCTCACTAAGAAGTCTCAGGATGGGGCTGGCAAATGGTTACACTGGATAGTTTTTATTGTCATCTCTGTACTAACTAGACTCACCTAGGAAGAGGCTGTCTCAAGGGAAGAATTTTCTGGATGCAATTGGCCAGAGGGTATGTGGAGTATTTCTTGGTTGCTAAGGAATGGAGGAGGGCTCAGTATATTGTGGACAATGCCACCTCCTGGGCTGGTGGTCCAGGTCTCTATAAAGAAGCTGGCTGACCAAGAGTCAGAGGGAGCAAGCCAGTGAGTAGCATTCTCCTTGGTGACTGCTTCAAGCTCCCACCTTGAGTGTTTGCCCTGCTTTCCTGTAAGCTGAACTAAACCTCTTCTACCAACTTGCTTTTGGGCATGGTTTTTAATCAGAAAAACAGGAACCAAACTAGAACAGTGACTCAGTGAGCAAAGACACATGCCATCAAGCCTGTCGAACTAACTGCTCTCCCCATGACAGGTCCCTGTCAAGCTATGTCCTTGAAAGAAACTGGAAATACTGCTTGCCCATGAACTCCATGGCGACCACTGCTTGAAGTGGGCTCCCGTCAAGCCTGGGACCCACATGACAGAAGAAGAGAACCAGCTTAAATAGTTGTCCTCTGACTGCTACATGCATGTATGATGTGGCATGTCTGTGCCCACACTTACCCATTCGTGCATACACCTCCTTACCCCCCAAACACACATAAATAAATAAATGTAATTTAAATCTAAATAGCAGGGAGGAATAAATACTTGTTGTTAGCTCATTTTCAAAGAATAAAGAAAGAAAATAATTTTACAGAGTTTTACAGAGGCCCAGAGAATATTCTGGAAGGGTCATTATGAGTGTGTATGTGCAAAGGAGAGACTTGTTGAAGATGAACATGGATGAAGCCAGATGCTATCACAGGTACATGATCAAATGAGCACCTGCAGTAATTTATGCTAGTACCAGACACAAAAGGGGACAATTAGGGGATAGAAGATTGCTATGTCAGTGGTCCTATCAAAGTCAAAACATTCCTGAATTAAATACAACAGCTGAGGAGAGGAAGACAGACATAAGAGACATCACAACAGATCCTTCAGCATTAGCCATTGCAGCACTTTGAGGAGGGCTGAGAACCAAGCATGGCAAGAAGTTGACCTTAGGAGTCTCAGAGAAGGTGACAAACTTTTTAGTAGAAATGGACAGCACAGTAATTAAGAAAGGAACTCTGGTAACTATGCCTCCCTGGAACACTGCCTATTCAACTGAGGAAAGAATACTGACCCATGGTTTAGGGATTTACATTCAAAATGGACAGATTAAACTGTATAGAATTTGTAATTTAATCTGATTATATGGCCTAGTCCTTGGTCTTCTCCCACACCCAAGACACGTGCTCTTACAGGAAGCACAGTAGATGGACATTGGGGGTCACTAGAAGGCTGCCCTCTGTCCAGCTCCCCACTTTAAGAAACAGTAACCAGGGGGTTCATGGACAAGCAATGCTTTCCAATTTCCTTCAACGTCTTTCAAGGAATGTCATGGAGAGTGCAATTTAGTCTCCATGGCTTCAGTTGAAACTAAAGCCACACAGGAAATCCTCTGGGTTGGTCTGCTTTTTGCCATCCCCAAATTTCTTCCCTGGGATTTAAATAAAAACAATGATACAGCCACAACAGGGGAACTGCTGTCACACACCTCAAACCGAATCTTTGAAGAAACCATTAGCTCAGTTTCTTGCATTTGAAACATACCAGAAATCTCTATCAGATATCAGGTCAGCAGCTGGAAATGCAAATCTCACTGAGAGGCATAGGGGAACAATGGGAAATGACCATGGAGGTGAGAATCATGGCTGACAAACACCAATGGTGTCTGAGTACTGCTTGTTATTCTCCATGTTCAGCAGTGATCATACACCTTCGCTATCTTATTACTCCCAGCACACTAAAAATGGGGTAACTGATGTTGTCCCCATTTAACACATGAGCATCTGAGGCACAGAAAAATTCACTGGCTTTCTTCACACCAAACGGTTATAATGAAATCAGTACTCCAATGCAGAGAGTAAATGTCTTGGTGTCCTACACTTTCAAATGTTTGACTACGATGAGAGTATAGCACAATGCATCTTCTGCCAGAACCCACATTAAAAGGGTGGGTGATGCCTGCTTCTCTAAAACTGAATTTTGTAGGCAGCAGGCACTGTGTGGCAAATCTCTGGAAGTGCAGAGAGTTAATATCTGTATAAGGCATGCTTGTTCTTTTCATTTATTCTACCTCTGCACACCTTCTGGGTGGCTTTGCGTGGTGAGTGGGTGGAAGGTGGCAGGTACTTTGGAACAGTTTGGACTCTGAGGTGATAGGGTTGAGGGGAAGGGGGACGAAATTCTTCACTGAGAGTTAGATCAAAGAAGAACAATAACCTCAGTGCACAGCTCTGTGCAGGTGCAGCAGCAACAAACAAGTAGGCGGGGAGGCTGGCAGTCATCAGTCATATTACGGAGCTTTCATTCTGAATTACACACAATTCTACCAGGATGACACTGAGTCAGAGTGCACACCATATACTTTCCCAGCAATGTTTGCTGGGGAGCTATGCACAAATCACGTCTCAGCTGAGAACAGTTTGATGATGAGACAAAGAACATTTCAATGATATTTTAGTAGTTTAAAAACATTTCCCAGATTTGTTGTGTGGGACAAAGCACCAGGAAAACATGGTAACAGCTAGCCATTGCTGATGGTGTACATTGTATGCCCTGCCCAAGTCACTGTGTTGTGGCTTTTTTTTTATTATAATTGTTTAATTTTTCTTTCTCCAGTTCCTTCTTGTATTTGAAGTTTAGAAGACTCAAAGACATATATGAAATTTGTATGTTATTCCAAGCTACATCTAGACTAATGTAACTTCGAGTTTATGCTGATAGTCTTTCCTAACTTACTCTACTATACTCAATCTTCTTATTTATCAAGCTTCAATGACTGGGACCAGATGATGTCAGCTGAGAATAACCCTGGATTGAACAGTTATAACCAGGAGGTCAGAGGAGGGATCAAGTCTGCTTAATACCCATCAGAGAAATGAATACCTAGGAAACCTTCCAAGCTTGGAGACAGATCCTCCATCTGTACTTTGACCAGTTCTATGACTGCTTCCCATGCTCCCAGTGCACTTGGACATCTCAAGCCAGAATAGCAGCCACCCCAATGGTACAAGTTGGGAAGTCTTAGGACAGTAATAAATCGTGCTCAGCTCACAGATGGCAAGGTTGAGTGTGCCCCACAAAGACTCCTGTTCCATATAAAAGGGAAACTGTTACAAGGAAGTCAGTTCTGATAGATATCAGATACTTGTCTGATATTGGCTCAGTACTAGTATCAGACACATAAGGAAGAATAGAGCATTCTGCAAGATCGACTGACCTCACCCAGTAAATGACTAATTTCTGACAAACCAGATAGATGACGTTCCAAAATGTCATCCTCCCTCCCACCCAAATATTTGGTGCTGAGGATGAAATCCAGGACCCTGTGTACGGTAGGCAACGGCTTTATCACTGAGGTATAGCTCAGATAATTTTGTATGTACTCTAAGACCACTGCATATCCCAAATCTTTTCCAGCCACTAATACCAGGTATCTGGTTGTCTGGGTAGGTAGCATAGTTGCTAAAGTGCACGAAGACTCGGTTTGAATCTTAGAGCCCATGTAAAAATCCTGTTGCAGTGGTGTATGCTAATAATCCTATTACTGAGGATGTGGAGACAGCTGGGGCTCTGGGGATTCCTGGATATCCACTAAGGCAGAATTGGCAAAAATCCAGCTCAGTGAGAGACCCTGTCTCAATAAACGAGATGAAGGCAGATGAGGGGTCATAGGGGAATAACTAACACTTAAAGACCCCTGAAAATGCCATATGGAAAACTCTGATAGAAGCTTCCTAAAATACATACATGTACACATACATAAGGAGTTTAAGTGAAGTTACCTTATAATGAGGGGACAATACTCCTACTGGACACCACAGGATAGCAAACTAAAAACCCTGGTCCTGGGAGGGCGGCAAATTACTTCTTTTTGAGTTGTTGGTCAGTGGAGTACTACACAGACCCCATCAAATATTACAGATTATTTCCATTGTTCTTTCATCTTTCAGGATTTGATGTTAAGGCCTTGTTCCTGAAGATATCATACACATGTGCAAAACAAGGCGGTACTGACCTGGAAGCTTCAATTCTACTAATGAACTCTGATAGTGCTGGGAGGCACTAGTCACATTACTTGGGGAGAGAAGTAATCAGCAGTCTCACAACTGCTGTGACTATGCACACTGCAACAACGTGGCCTGGCAACATATGCCCTCTGGAGCAATAGTGGCACAAGTGTTATAAAGTAAACAATCACTTTCTGATTGGATTTAAGGCTCACATCACAAGGCAGAGCTCATTTCTGGTACTGTGAGCTGATCTAAGAACCTAGGGAAGAACTTACTATTCTGCTAAAGAAACATACATTAATGTTCCCCCAAGATCTTATCTTTACACTCTTAGTTAGTATAATTCTCAATCTTTACCCAAGAAGCTTATTTTTGGAGCAGTTAGATATTAATACAGAGACTCACAGGTGATCAATATGCGGAGAAGAGACTTTGGACTGCTCAGGGCAAAATGGAGTATCTTTATCACCCTTTCTGTCCCCAAAGGTCAGGCATCATCACAGAAGAAGGGACAGAAAGACTTTAAGGGTCAGATTTTGAAGGACTGCTATAAAATAATATTTTCAGAATATGATAGGGCATTGCATACATAAACTCACAGTTACTGTGCCTGCATGATCAAGACCAGCACATTAAGATAGCCAAAACCCCATCAGTGATCAAAGAGGGAGTCACAGTGTTCTACTCCAAGTCAAGTACCTGTCAACAATTGTTGGTTGATGGGCAGAAGATCAGTTTTCACCAGGGATGGCCCCTGAGAAGCTACCCAGTCTTCATAAAACATCTCTATATCTGACAACATACTGGCAACACTAAGTAGATGCAATAGGTTTTAGAAGTTGAGGTGGAAAGGTGGTGAGGAGGATATGGGAAGAGGTGGAGGGGACAGAGGAGGGTAGAGTTGATCAAAATATACTATATGCATGCATGAAAATTTTCAACAGTAAAAATAAAAAAAATAAAAAGATGGGTAGCTTCTGAAGGATGACAATGGAAACTGTCCTCTGGCCTCCATACATACATGCATGCTTAAACACAGATGCATGGCCTACACACACAGACACAGACCCAGACACCACACACACACACATACACACACACACAGAGAGAGAGAGAGAGAGAGAGAGAGAGAGAGAGAGAGAGAGAGAGATTCACTATACATAGTTTTTAGGTTTTCCTGAATTTATATATCAATTGCCCAGTGGTAAACAGTAATAGATGCTGAACTGATAAAGAGAATAATATTTCAACCAGTTTCCTAGTTATCTGCTTTATAAAGTGCTGAGCAGATGGATATACTGCATGCTTGTTCTGTTGTTTGAGTCAGTCAAAGGGTTAAGCCAACTTCCACTCGAATCCATGAGCTGCGCTCAGTTATCTCAAGCAGACTTGAGGGCAATCTGTTGAGCAGAGAGGAGAATCCCCAAACCATAGTGAAGTCTCATTAAGACAAACGTAGCTGAAATGCCAGGCTGAGAACAGAAAAGCTTATTTCTGCCTCAACAGATGGCTCGGAAAACAATGTCTTGTTGATCTTCTGAGAACAAATTAAACATGAGGAAGCCTTCTGTATAATGAACGGGTTTATGTTTAGTATCTACATTTAACAGAGGTATACACATGTCTACACCAGGGCTTCTTGACCTCAGTACTACTGACATTTCAGGTTGGATTATTATTTTTGGAAAGCTATGCTGTGAGCTGTTGATTGTAAACTAGCAGCGTTAGTCCCTAGTCACGTGTTGTATGGCATAACATGACCATCCTACCTCCACTTTAGAGTAGAGAGTCCCTTGGCCCTGTAGCCATGGTAACTAATTAATCTAAGCAGAACATTAGAGAGATGGGTCTATGGTAATGACAATGGAATTATGTTATCATTTCTGCCCAGTAGACAGAGAAAGGGAGGGTCACTGACCCTCACCTAAAGTCCAGCTATTACTCTCTCCTGCCCTCCTCCAGCCTCGAGTGATCTTGGGGAATGCTCAAGTATACAGGAAGCAGGAAACTGACTGAAAACTGGAATATATAACGCAGATCCAATAAAATCATCACCCATGAGAGGGTAGGTAGTTGAAGTGATACTGCTGTTTGGGGGGTACCTATGCTCCTATAGGCAACCCTTGGCCATAGTCTATTAAAATAATTCATTGGTTCATCAAATCAGAATTAGGTGGAATCTTTACTTTGGTATGTCATTGGTGTCCTATCTGAGGTGAAGAGAAAATTGCTCATGTATCCCCACAATGAGTTAACACGATGCCACAGCATATCCCTTACCTCATATTGATACAAAAGAGTCTAGATGTTATGACAATGTGGTTTGGGAGGGTTTCATGCATATATACTTAGACATTCATATATTTCTATACATGCATGGATGTCAATGTCATCAGAAATTGCATAACACCTTAAACTTCAATACATTTATTAACTCTTATTTATAAAAACTGGGGCATTAAGCATGACCATATACTTTTGTAGATGAAGGAGGCTATAGCCAAATAATGATGATACAACAGACATTCTATCTGTGCATATGTGTCTGTGCATGTATGTATGTGCATTTGTGTATGTGTGGGCATTTATATGGGCATTTGTGTGGAGGCCAAAGGTCAACTTCAAGTGTCCTCTTTAGTCCTATCCACTTTTTCTGAGACACAGTCTCTCAGCGAACCTAGAGCTCACCAATCTGGCTAGCTGCCTGGTCATTGAATTATGGGGATCTTTCTATCTCCAGCTCCACAATCCCAGGATGATGGACACATGCTTGGCTCTTTCATGTCTCCATGCTTCCATGACAAGCAGTTTTCTGAGTATACTATCTCCCTAGCCTCTGTATTTTACTTGGCATTAGTTATGCATATAACAAAGCAGGAGATCTGGCTGCCATCAGAGAAAAGGGAAAACCAGATCTCTATTATTGGAGTCTCTCCCCTTCTACCTACATATAGCCTGTGAATGACAGGTACCCCTGGACAGCAATAAATGTTGCCACACAAAATTGTAAACATAAAACATGAAGTTTTCTGTCTTTGTTGTTTACTTGACTGCTTGGTTTCTGAGCTTGAACTTTCTAGATAACAACAGCAGTTGCAAAGTAAATAGGTCAAAAGCTGCCCTGTGGCTGGGATAGTACAATGACCTGAGCTTGATCCTAAAGGCCCTATAAGGTGGGCATGGTAGAAATCTATGATGCCAGCACCTCATACATTGAAACAGGTGGACCCCTGGGGCTCGCTGAGGCAGCCAGCCTTGCCTTCCTGGTGAGTTCCAGGTCACTGTGAGACCCTATCTCAAAAATATGGATGATGATTAAGGACTGACAGCCATGGTTGTCCTCTGACCTCCACAAGCACATTCACGCATGTGCACTTGTACTTACAGGCACATGTGCACGGGCACACACATGAATATACACACATCTATCTACATACTCAAGAAAGGTTGGCTACTACATTGCTCTTTGGGGAGTGATCACTAATCCTTATAGGTTCAGATGATGTAGATTTTTAAAAAAATGTTTCTTTCTTTCCTTTCTTCTTGTATATGGATGTCTGCCTGGCTGAGTTTATGTGCACATGTGTGTAGGGGACATGGAGGCCAGACGTATCAGGTCTCTGTGAGCTGGAGTTACAGGCAGGTATGAGCTGCCATGGGGTACTGGGGAATGGATCTGGGTCCTCCGCAGGAGCTGTACACACTCCTAACCATGGAGCCATTTCTCGAGACCCATGAAGTGGATTGTGATTTTATCCTAGCACATGGTAGAAATTGTGTCCAATTACGAGAAGTGCCACTCCTCTCCGAGCACATTCCTTTGATGCACTAAGTGGCAGACTCGGGTCCCGCACCTCCTGAGTTCCGATTAGGAACCAGGGCGGAACAATTATCTAGTCAACTGCTCTGGAGGGAACGCCATCTCAAAGACGCAGCCAAGTTCACACCTTCATAATGAATCAGACAACTGCGGCGGTGTGATGGCAGCTAGCATCTCACCCGTGTGAACTGTCTCAGTAACCCCAGGAAACACTGTTCACATTGAGGTTGAACTCTATTACAGAGTCTCACATTGGATGCTAATTAGCAATCTCCTACTTACAAATGTGAGCCTGTTTAAATGTTTTGTCCCTGAGTGGAAATACATTAGATAATCATGTTATATGAAATAGTTTTTCTTTTTGCCTGTAGAACATATTTAGTATGGGAAAATAATACAATCTCTCATTTAAAAATATAACAGCTCTACACAGAATTTAAAGCTATCCCAGAATTACTGCCTTTCAAAAAATGAGGTTTTGGAGCTTGGGATGGCTCAGTGGGTAAAGTGCCTGCGGCACAAGTATGAAGATATGAATTCAGATTCTGAGCACGCTTGTAGGGGCCAGGTGAGGTGGCAGACACCTGTAAGGACAGAAGTGGGAGAAGAACAGAGACAGCAATAACTACGGGCCTTGCTGGCCAGCCAACTTAGCCAAATGGCTAGCTCCTGGCTAAATGAGAAGCTCCCTCGAAACACAAGGTGGAGAGTGATAAAGGAAGTCACTAGAAATCAACTCTTGGCCTCAGCAGATGCATGCATATGTACAGCTGATCATATTGGCATAGGCAAGCACACACACATATACTACAACAAATATAAGCACAATGCAACTGGCTCGGCCAATAAGTCCTTGCCACCCACTCAAGGGTCTGGGTTCGAATCCCCAGCATCCATGTAAAAGCCAGGTACAGTGGCATGGACTCAGATTCCTAGCACTAAAGATGTAGAGGCAAATGGACCCCAAGGGCTCACTGGCCCACCAGCCTAGTTTACTTGGTGAGCTCCAGAACACTGAGATACCCTGTCTTAAAAAGCCAAGTGGACAGTGTCCAACCAACAATACTCAAGGTTGACTTCTGTCCTGCATAACCCCACCTAAGAACACACACACAGAAAAACTGGAAACAATCAAATTGATGCGGTGCTCAGAATTCCTTTGTATGAGCTGAGTTGTTTTGTATCTACTGAATAGAAGTATGTGTCTGGGGTGGAGAGCTGGTTGCAGGCTCAAATGTTATAGAGATATTCCATCACACTGCAGCTTCAAGAGGCTTAGCCAAACTTCTGGTTGTCCTGAAATTGGCTTCTAAATATGAGAGGTTCTCATTTCCTACCAGTTTGAGGGTGTTGGCTTGTAGTATTCTCTGATTTCAGGAATTCTGAACATGCTGGAATTTTTCACTATAAATCAATTTATAAGCAATTATTATTGAAAATAATATGATAATATTACTGAGTTTTAAGTGCCATGGCAAAAAAGGACAAATATTTATTCTAACATGTATTTACATGCCCTGGGATGAAATATTCTTAAATTTGAGAAAGTCAAACACTATACAAAGAGCAATCATAGCATTGCTTAAAAGAAAGAAAGGATCCAAGTGAGTAGACGTAGAAAGGAGGCGTTTAGGAGACGTGGAAAGAAAGGGAAATGAGGGAGGCTCTGAGGAGTGTCCAGTTAGAGCTCAGTGAATGAGGGTGATCCCTGGTAGGTATCACAAATAAAGGTCAAGGGTAACAGAGTTATGGCAGTGAACTTTAAAAACACTGACAGGAAACAAGAATACTGGCTTGTCTCGTGTTGCGTGCTATTCACATAAACCCATTAGTCCTTCACAGAAAGGCGTATTGACCTACACAGACTCATTTGTCACACCCTGTAGAGTACATTCAGCACGGCCCAAGGGCTTCAAATATCTGCCATGCATTTGCCTTCTTGCTCGCGTGTGCAGCGTGGGGCTGTGAAAGAATGGGCAGATCAAGCTTGACTCTGGAGGGGGTTTGTGGTGGAACACAGCAGTGGCCTGAGTCTCTGCCTGACACCTTTCGTTTTCTTGTGCGCATGTGTGTGGAGTGTATGAATATGTGTGTATGTTCATCTGTGTGTGTGCGTGTGTATGTTCATGTGCATGTAAAGGCTTAAAGTGATACCAAGAATCTTCCCCTCTCTCTTCTACCTTAATCCTTGAGGCAGGGTATCTCAATCAAACCTAGAATTTGCTGATATGGCCAGTCTGCCTTACCAGCTTGCTCTATGGATCTTCTATCTTTGTCTTCCAAGCAATTTAATTACAGACAGTTGCCATCCCTGCCCAGCATTTACTGTGGATCCTAAGGATCAGATCTCCAGTCCTTAAGCTTGCTTGACAAGCTCTAGTAACTGCTGAATCATTTTCTCTGCTCTCATCCTGAAGTGCTATTGAGAAGTTTCTTTCCTGGGATGGTGACTGAGTCCTGTAGAGGGTGCTTACATTCAAAGAGGAGGGCTTCATGAAGCACAGGCATGCCACTGTGCTGGTCCTGATCACTTTTAGACCTTGTTGTTGTGTGTCTACTTGGTGTTATGAACAGAAAATAGAGGGAGTGACAGATGGGGGAACATCCCTCGATGTATGTATATATTGTACTTTCAAGATGTATACACAAGTACCTGGGTAGCTCACTTGCCCTCCGTAACTTAGTTGACTAATCTATAAAACAGAGTTAAAAAAGAAAAGCAAGATCCTAGTCTGATGGTATTGACTAGTAGGATAATGGTGAGACCCTGCAGACCATTCCTGTTCCAAGTGATGCTGTGTAATAGAGCTCTAGCTACTGTGATGTGGGATTCTCCTCTGCATGCTGCAAATACCATTGATGTTGTAGGAACTGAGGTGGGCTGCGTTCCCGCCCAGCTCCGCACGCCTAGCTTTACCCATAATAATTACATGGAAACTGTATTCTTTTAAACACTGCCTGGCCCATTAGTTCCAGCCTCTTATTGGCTAACTCTCACATCTTGTTTAACCCATTTTTAATAATCTGTGTAGCCCCACGAGGTGGCTTACTAGGAAAGATCTTAACCTGTGTCTGTGTCAGGTGGGAGAATCATGGCGACTGCCTGACTCGGCTTCTTTCTCCCAGCAATCTGTTCTGTTTACTCTGCCTACCTAATTTTCTGTCCTATTAAAGGCCAAGGCAGTTTCTTTATTAACCAATAGACATATGACCCTCCTCCATCACACTGGTTAACAAAGGACTGCCTTGGACCTATAGCAGGGCAGAACTTAGCTAGGCAGGAAAAATTAAACTGAATGCTGGGAGAAAGGAGGCAGAGTCAGGGGGGAAACCATGTAGCCCCACCAGAGACAGATGCCAGACAAAACTTTACCCAGTAAACCACAGCCATGTGGTGATACACAGATTAATAGAAATGGGTTAAAGTAAGATGTAATAATTAGCCAATAAGAAGCTAGAGCTAGCGGGTCAAGCAGTGATTTAATTAATAGTTTCTGTGTGATTATTTCTGGAGTCTAGGAAGCCGGGAAACAAATAAGTGGTCTCCTATACTACTGGGTGTGTGTGACTACTTAGACATTGGGTTATTAGATTCCAAAACTCAGTTTCTCATCTGCTAGCCACATTTCAAATGCTAAATAGCCATGTTTTAACTAATTAGCACACTGGACAACACAAAAAGTATTTTGAACACTGTGAAATATTCTGTAGGAGAACATAATTTTAGAGATTGACACAGACATACTATATATATATATGCACTATATATACATATATATACTATCACCTATATACATATATTGATATATATGGTAGTTTTAAAATATGCTATTTAGTCCAAGACAAAGACCCAGTTCTGACAATCACTGAAATTATAAAATCTTTTGCCTTGATAAATACAAGTTGACAAGCCTCAACACTTACATTTTTATTGCTTTTTTCTTTCAAGTCATGTTTCCATTTATCTCAATTTCTCTTCACAATGTTTTCATGATGATAAATACATTAGACATTCTCATCTCTTGGACAAGAGAAACACATGTGAATAGGGTCTACAGACATACACGCAAACATGTCTTGCCTTTGGAGGGTTTAGAGAATAACATGGCAGGCAGAGACGCCTGGGGAAGAAGGCTGGGGTTATTCACTTTTGGGATTTAAAATTGGTATGTTCTAGGAAACCTAAAGGAATACACAAAATTAACAAGAAAGCCAAAGTTGCTTAAAATCGCACCATCAGGAGATGGCCATCAGTGACAATGTCACACAGGAGAGTGGCGCATACTGAACATCACAGCTACTTTGTGGTTGCTTTCTTTCACTTTAACATAGAATGCATATTTCCCTTCACTAGTAAAATGATTTGATGGCAGGAATGCACAAGATTATGTCATGGGCTATTTTGCACACTATTTAACTTCCTTTTCACTGAAAAATAATGATGTAGGGGCTGTAGAGATGGTTTGGCAGGGAAGAGTAATTGCTCTTGCAGAGGAACTAAGTTCAGTTTCCAGCACCTATATCAGGCGCCTCGCAGATGCCTGTAACTCCAGCTCCAGGGCATCCTCTTCTGCCTCCATGGGCACCACACCAACATGTGTGAGAACAGGTAAAACAGTCTTTAAAGATAATACTGTAAATGCTATATTTAAATAAAAAAATGTGTGTGTGTGTGTGTGTGTGTGTGTGTGTGTGTGTGTCTGTGTCTGTGTGTGAATGTACGTGGAAGCCAGAGGTTGATGTTAAGGATTTTCTAGGTGACTCTCTACGTGACATTTTGGGACAGGATCTCTCACTGGGCCTGGAGCACACTGATCTGGTTGAGCTGGCTTTGGGACTACAGACACATGCCACTGCATTCTGCTTTCTTCTATTTTAAAGCATGGGAGTGTTTCTGAGCATGCAGCCCAATACTGAGAAGCAGTTCTAACAACTGAAAGCCCAGAACTTTCTCAGAACCTTCACTTCGCCTGTATGCTGGCAACTGACACACCATAGAGCCATCTGAGAGGAGGGAAACCCAAACTGAGAAAATGTATTCTGAAGACTGGGCTATAGGCAAGCCTGTAAGACATTTTCTTCAATTAGTGATGGATGTGGGAAGCTCCAGCCCAGTTTGGGTCGCACCATCCTTTCACTGGTGGTCTGGTCATGAGTTCAATAAGCAAGCCACAGCGAGCAAGCTGCACTTCTTCGCCATCAGCTCCTGCTTCCAGGAGGAGGAGGACTCAAGCTCCTGTCTGAGTTCCTGCCCTGCTTCCAATGAACTGTCGCACAAAAGTGGGAGTAGAATAAAACCTCTCACCCCAAGTTGCTTTGGGCCATGGTGTTTCATCACAGCAATAAGAGGACTAGAAGTGCCTGTGAACAAGCCACATTTCCTAGTAGCATAGAGAAGGCTGTCACTACCTTTTAGAGGCTGAACAGTTCTGCCTTTGCAGGTATTTGACACAAAATATTCTCTTCTGTCACCTCAGTGCGTGTGTATGACACTAAATTTTCACTTCTATATTTATTAACTTAAGGTATTTTCTATTATGTGAATTGTGTCTTCATATCCCAAGCCAAGCTGCCTGTCATGAAGTTTGTTGAATTTGTGTCAAATTAATATATTAAGGACATCTAGATTTGCTCTAGATGATAGGTGTTGCTTTCATTTTAATTTGCGATATTGTTATGTTCATAACTTTCAAATGTTTATCGAGGCAAGCCAGTCTTCCTTTTCCTTTGCTATTTCCTTCATTAATTTTACAACCAGAAAACTTCTTTCCACCAGAGAGCAATTAAATAGTCGCTTTTGTTTCTTCGAGTTTAATAATGTTGTGATTGTTGTTCTGCACGCTTACCTTGCCGATCCATACGGGATTTATATCATGCGATGCTGTCAGGTAAGGACAGTGTCTTATTCTTTCCAAATAGTGACATGACTGTTCCAGAACGTTCTCAACATGAGCTGTACGCCCCTGTGGTTACTCTGTGTCTCATTTATAACCAGTATACTTTCTCTCTCCACACACACACACTCTGTCTCTCTCTCTCTCCACACACACACACACACACACACACACACACACACACACACACACACACCTACCTGTCTTCCCTTCTCTCTCTATCTCTGTCTCTCTGTCTCCATCTCCATGCACCTCCCTCTTTCCCTCCCTCCCCACTTACATATTTGTGTGTATCTGGAAGCCAGTAAAAAAGGACAAGGTCTCAAGTATGCTTGGCTGGCTAGCCCATCTTTGTCTTCCTAGATTTTAAAATGTGGAATCTAGAGATTGAACTTATCTTCTGTTTATGCAATTAACCTATCTCCCCAGCCCTAGAACAGATACATTCTTAAATCTGTAAGACAAAAAAACATATTACAAGAGTTCGGGGGGTGACCAGTGGTTAAGAGCTGATGTGGGATTCCTTCTGTATGCTGTGAATACCACTGGTGAGTAAAGAAACTGCCTTGGCCTCTTGATAGGACAGAACTTAGGTAAGCAGGGAAACTGAATGATGGGAGAAAGGAGGCAGAGTCAGGGGAAAGTCAGGTAGCCGCTGCCAGAGACAGATGTGCTGAAGCTTTGCTGGTAGGCTATGACCTTGTGGTGATGCAAAGATTAATAGAAATAGGTTAAATTAATATGTAAGAGTTAGCCAATAAGAAGTTAGAACTAATGGGCCAAGCAGTGTTTTAAATAATATAGTTTTTGTGTGATTATTCTGGGGCTGAGCAGCTGGGAACCAACAAGTAGCCTCCTTCAACTAAAAGCACTTGCTGCTCTTTTGGAAGGTCTGAGTTCAGCTCCCTGCACCCATGTCAGGTGGCTGCCAACCACATAGTACTCCAGCTGTATGGGTGCCAATTCTTCTAGATTCTGTAAGCACTGGCACTCATATGCACATATTTCCCCCATACACACACACACACACACACACACACACACACACACACACACACTTAAAATTAAAAATCTTCAGCAGACTTATCACAGCCTGGCTGCCTTTTCTTGATCTAGAAGCTCCTGACTGTAGCTATAGTAAGTTCTTGTCAATGTAAGGGCAACTCAGCACTGACCACTCTTCACCTCTGTTCACAGTTCTTGACATGTTTGTTTTGTTCTATGGGATAAACAGTAATTTCAGTCCTTCCTATAGAACACTTCCTTAAACCAACTGGTTGTTTTCTTTTGAAACTGTAATAATTCCATTTCTCTCTCTCACTAATTCTAATGTTTCATTCCAACTGACTTTCTCAGTTGTATAATAAATCTATGTCACTTGAAGAGGCTTTTTATCCTTTATTATAGCCACAGTTTTATATTTACGACTTTTATATGAAGGAGCATGGCTTCCCCCAAACACTCCTAAATGAAGCATATGGACTATTCCTTCCAGGAGTCTTTTAAAAATTTTTAAACTTATTTATTCTATGCATCTTTCACATCATGTGTCTTGATCCTATTCATTTCCTATCCTTTCATATCTTCCCTCTATCCCTGTACCCCTCCCCTGATAATACAAAATTCAAAAGAAAATGGGAAAAAAGGGAAGGAATTAAAAATCTCATCATGGAAGCTGCAGTATGACCCAACAAGTCATACTGTATACTCCTTTGTCTATACATTTCTACATGCAAGTATTCATTGCAAAGAGTAACTGGTCTCGTCTGAGGCCTCTGGTCCTTCCAGGAGTCTTCACTGAGCACAGCTGAGGTGGTCAGACCTGATTTCTATGTAGAGTGATAATGGTTATTGCACTAAAATATTCTTTATTCTGTGCATGAATTATACTTTTTTAGGGGAGGGGAACTCTCTGTGTACCTCAGTCTCAGTGCTGGGATTATAGGTGTACTCTACCAAACTTACGGTCAGTCCTCTCTTCTTTTTAAAATTAAATTCTATTTTATCTACTCTTTGTAACTTGAAATTGTTCTTGGGTGCCCACCATAACTAGATGTCAAAAACCTGTTACTGAAGATACTACTCACTTTGAATAGAGGATTTAGAGAAATCAATCTCGAATTGACTAGGAAACTCTCTCCCTGCTGGCTTCTTTAAAAAGAACCAGAAGAATCTATGTTAGGTTGCTGGGGAAGAGGAGACATTTAGGTCTTCTCCAGTGCTAGGCTGTGGATCTCCCTGGTAAGATGTGCCGACTGGTGTAATAGTGGCATGAATGTTATGAGGGCAACCAACTGTTTTCTGGCTCGATATGAGGTCTGTTTTACAGGATGGATTTCATGTCTGATGCTGTAAATCTCTCCAAAGCCCATGACTATGGTGTTTATGGAATTACATTTATCTGATTTTCCAGGAGTTTGAAATGTTGACAGAGGGCATGTGTATGTGTATGCATATGCAAGATGTTTGCTTGTGCACATGCATGAGGAGAATGGATGTAGAGCTCACTGACTTAGCATGATGAGCTGACCACCAAGACAGCGGTCCCTCCATTGCTGCATCTTAAACACTAGGATTAGAAGCATGTGCCACCATGCTTGCCATTTTAGGTCTTAGGTTTGCAAAACAAGCACTGTCTAGACTGAGCCATTTCCCTATCCTTGTTTTCACTCAACACAAAACCATATTTAGAAGTGCTTTCTGAGTTGTTTGTAACCAATAGCTGCCACGAGGGGGAAATCAGCTTTCTCATGAAGTAACCCTGGGTACATCCACCACACCCAAGGTCATGTGCATGCTCAGCAGTAGCTGGCCAACACAGAACAGATTCCATGTTTTATTGTTGCTGTTTTAGTTTGTTTATTTGTGTTTGCTTGTCTTTTATGAGAGAGAAGGAATATGAACTTGGTTGGGTCTGGAGGATCTGGAGGAAGTTAGGGTAGGGTAAATATAATTTACAAAATCAAATATAATTTCCAAAAACTTAAAATAATAAAACTTATAAATATCCAATATTCAAAGTTTATCTTTTGAGAATTTCATACATGAATACATTTTGATCATATTTATCCTGATATTCTTTCTCCAAATCCTCCTGTATATCCCCTCCTAAATCCAAGTCCTCTTTTTTATTATTTAATAATCCACTGAGTCAAATTACAGCTGGCTATATAGATACGAGTGTGGAGCCATCATATCTGGAGCATGGTCAGCCTGTCAGGGATGATAGCCCTAAAGAATACGGACTCTCACTCCCTTAGCAGTTACCAGTTATGCTCTGAGTCAAAAGAGGACTAGGTTATATACTTAACAAATCACATGAATAGTCAAGTCCTAACTCACTGTAACATCTGTTCCCTTAGACACTTGTAGCTTAATGAACTTAGACCCATGTTTATATTATTGAATCTATTAAGACTTCTTTATCCTACCAGCATGCTTCATGTCTCCCTTCTATTACATCTCTGTGTGGACTGGCTGCTGTTAATATATAATTATCATATATAGATCAGTGTGGGACAAGCAGCTTATCAATGCTTTTGCCATCATTGCTAGAAGACAGTCCATTTTCAAACTATATAACAAACCAAAGTCAGTATACCCATTAAGAACATATTAAAACTTGTAGAAAAACTCAGTGTTTTCTAATGTTCCATAGGGATTAAAGTCAAGTTCAATAGTGAACAAACACTAGTGTCTGAACGTGGGCTTCATCCAATTGCAGAGACTGAACAGAAGGGCAGAGCAATAACCCTGAGCCACATCAAAATGTGAATGTTGGTGACTGTCATCCAATTTGAAAGGAATAGGTAGAGGTTAGGGGTTACAGCTACCATAGTGCTCACTGAAATCCAAGTAACTGAGAAACGCTCTTTTGTTCAGGAAGAATGAGGAAAGAAAGAGTGAGCTACTGTGTGCACTTAGTTCTGGGCACTAGGAAGGACCAGAGTAGTCATTAAAACAAAGCAAAATAAAAACATTTCATGGTGGTGGTTATGCCTAGTAGGAGGCAATTTCTAGAGACTGAATCAGAAAGGTTGTGAGTTTGAGGCAAGTCTAGGCTACACCTCTGAAGTGCTCACTGGTCAGTCTAGGATACTCAGAGAGCTCCAGGCCAGTGACAGACATTGTCTCAGAAGAACCATGGTGGATGGCACCTGAGGAACAATACTGAGGTTGTACTACATGTGTTCCTACACATGTGCACATGTAACGTTCTACACACACACACACACACACACTATGCATAAACACACAATGTGTAAGAGGCAGAAAGGAGATAGTACATGTGCACTATATAGTAAACTTTCTCTAAGTGTGAGCTTCATTTAAATGCCTGTGACTGCCCCTGCAGAAGGGGATGGTATTTTCAGAGGGTACAAGTGCATGGATGTTTTCAGGCAGGTCTTATGGCTTTGCTGCCCAATGAAATGCCTCAGACAATGCCTTAAACAACAAACATTTATTGAGAGAATGTTTGAATAAACAAGCCTTCAATTTTTAATATATCTTTGTTTGGAAAGCACCCAAAAAGAATGGGGCTGGACTGGCTGCAGAGAGAAAATCCTTGCCATAATTTTCCATTCTCTCAGTTCTCTATTATCATACTTATCCTCTTCCTCAATCTACAAGTAAATTTGAAAAATAATGGAATTCAGATTTATTTATGAAAATGAGTCAGGCATCTTCGTCTAGTGCAATGGGCCCAGCTTGATAATATTTCCCAAGGGGCCCTTTTAAGATTCTTAAAGTAAACATATAGTTAAAACACACAGTGTTTAATACACCATGAAAAATAAGTATAAGAGCCTTAATTGCCTTTTTTTCTGGGCTTCCGTCAATTCCTATACAGGAAAATGCCGCGCTGAATAGCGGCACTGAGCCCAGTTCCTTTCAAAGAGCCTATCGATGTTAATGCTAGCTGTCCATTATGCTTCTGAAAACCTAGGGCGCTGAAGCTATTTGTCAAAAGAAACTGTTAATAAAATTTAAAAAGCCCAATTCTTATATTCTGGGAAAAAAGGCATAGAAATGTCCTTAGAAATAATACAAAACCTACCCACATTCCTCAAAAGAGTAATAATTTTATGTTAATACGACTTATTTATATAGCCTTTTATGATAAAACATTTTTCAAAAAATAATGAAGTATGAACTATAAGTCAGATGGAGAGAAAGCTGGGGGTGACAATGGATCCCTTTTCAGGTCGTTTACCATGCATGGAACAGTCCAGTTTTCTCATTGTCCCGAACATTCTCACAAAACAACACTATGTTTAGAATATGACCCATAATAGATCCCAGAGATCCACGCACACTCATGTTTATCGGCACTGTTCACATCAGCAAAGTTACAAAGCCAAGACTGGTGTACAACCGAAGAGGACTGGTCCAAGGAAAGGTGGTATGCATTAATAATGGAATTTTCCTCAGCCATAAAGAAGAAAGTCACAGTGTTGGGTAGAAAATGGATGACAATTGGAGATGACCACATCAAGTGAATGAAGTCACCCTCAGAAAGACAAACATGCATGCTTCCTCTCACCTGTAGTTCCTAGAGCCAATAAAATCATACATGACATAGAAACTGAAATTAAACTACCTAGATGGACAAAATGGACTAAAAGGAAGAGGTAAGAAAGAGACATAGCAGTATGGGGTATATGTTCACCATATATATATATATACACATACATACATACATACATACATACATACATACATACATGGCTTTATTTAAAAAGATAAAACCCCTTAGCACCACTTGTCTATTTTACTACAGGCAAAATTTTATAAATCTAATTATTTTTCCTATTGGCTAAACTAATATGCAGCCACAATACTGCCCTATGCATGTCATGGTCTCTCTCATGCACAGTCAAAGTGGTTTCCACTGCAAAAGGCTCACTGAAAATTGAAGGTGATATTCCCGCCCTTGTTGGTTTCTGAGGGCTGGGGGTAGAAAATTTCATTTACCAGGAAAACTGAGCTGCATGTTGATCCCACTAATAAGCTGGAATGGCCATGACCTTCTCTGCCTTTTTTCTTTATTCTTGGGTCTCAAATTAAAGGTGACACAGGTAGAATCAAGTATATACTAAGAACAACTTTCACTTCACCAGACACGCACCTCCTTTACAGACTTTTGTAAACCAGAATGCTAAAGCTATATATATCATCCCTCTCCCAAGCTATTTTTTTAAAATAGGAAATGCAGTGTGACCTTGCTCCTAACAAGGGTAAGAGATTTGTATATTCTATGATGACCGAAGTTATTCAAATTGGTCAAAGCTGTTTATTTCAACTGGGGCAATATCTCACTTGGTAAAGTGATGTCCTTGCATGTAAGAGTATACAAGTTTGAGTCCCAGAACACATTTTAAAATGCCAGGCATAACTACGGTCACTTATAATCCCAGAGCTAGAAGGACAGACAGGTGGGTGCTTGGGGCTCTGTGGCCAGTCTGGCCTACCTGGAATATTCTAGGTCATTGAGATACTCTGCCTCAAAAGACCAAATGAAACAATGGAGACAACACATGAGAAACCACAGCAGAGGCTGCCCTCTGGCCGGCATGTGCACACCCACCCACATGCTGCACACACACAGCCACGGGAACATGCAACAGAAAACCTGTGTATTGCAGCATCCACTAAAGGTATTCCAATAAAACAATGGCAATTCTAGGGGCAGGGAGATGAACTGATGGGTAAAGGCTCTTGCCCCTCAAGAATGACAAGCTGAGTTAGGTGCCCAGAATACATGGGCATAGGAGAGAACCAGCTCCACAAAGAGCCCCACATGTACACTACAGCACCCACAGGCTCAATATACACACCCACACACTCACATAGACACACACTCTGGACACAAATAAATAAATAAACATTTTAAAAATGGGTCCCAAGATACATATGTTCCGTGGTTTTACCTTAAGGACAACATAGCTGTGCTATGGCAACCCCGGAAAAACACCATTCCCTGACTTCAGTATCCCCAGAGGTAAAGAAGGAAGCAGCCAGAATCCAACCATGAACCAAGGAAAGCTGGAGCCGAAAAGATGTTTCTTGTATGCCTTCCATTTCAACAACTATGCTGCTACAAATCTGAGTGATAACAAAAGACTTCTAGAAAAGGGGGGTTGGGGCAGAAGGCTATTCATGCTGCACTGTGCACGTGTGCACCTCAGCAGGTCCTGTGATTTACCTATTGCATGCACGAACCAAGATGCCCCAGGGTTCCCTTGGCTGAGTTCACACTTCTGGGTACAAATGTGTCAGACCTCCCCTTAAGCACTTTCTCACTTAAGTCTCCATCCCATTTCCACCATTTCACAAGTGTGCTTCTCCGGGGAACCTCCTCCTCCTTTGTAGGAGCTCACACCCACTCACCCTGAAGCCATCACATAAACACTGGATGCTACGGGCTGCAAAGAGAGCCAAGAACTTCATTATACCAACTCTTAAAATGCCATCCATGGCATTTAAGTTTCACCATAAAATCAGAAATAGCCATTTTATCATGAAGGGATTAATAAGTTTACCTTTTAAACTAATGGACTTTAATGGGCTCCTTAATTTTTGCATGTAAAAGCCTCTGGGTTGGGAAACTTTCAATTTCTCCTTAATAACTCATCATCATAAATCAGAATCCTTTAATATACTGTCCACTGACATTTCGGCGAGCTGAGAGGGAAGGGGGCACCATTCTCCTCCCGCTGTCCCAGCCACGAGGAAGTGCTGGTTGATTCTGAAAGGCAGCACTCAAAGCCATTTCCTTTTATTCCCTCCCACAGAAGATATCAGATATTTAAGCACTCTCATAAAACATCCCCCTCAGGAATTCTAGAGTGACCTGTTTCTGTGAGATTTCACTGGCTTCTCTCTTGCCAGAAAAGAAGAAGAAAAACAGCTTAAAGTCTGTCATGGCATAGTCAGTATATATATTTTATTCTATAATATTGGCTTTTTTTCATGGCCGGTAGTTAAATATTAATAGAGCTCATTTATTGGGCCATTTCTCCTCCAATTAAAATGGGACACTAATAATAAGTGTGGCGATGACTTTATAACACGGATAATGACACTGACGCTGCTATTACTGGAAAAGAACAACACTGAACCACTTTTTTATTTTTCTCTGAAGCTTTAGATTTCTACAGATTTCTACAGCATGCGGGGGAAAGGAGACAGTGAAATAGAGGTGGATTCAAAGGTCAGCACAGTGTAAATAACAATGCTAACCAGAGATGCGGAGCAGGGACGAAGTCAGGGAAAAAACCTGCTTCTTGGTTAACTCTCACATGGTCCCTAAAGGTCTTCTAAAGGGAAATGTCTATACGCCATCGCCAAACACCATGACAGAAACTCAAAGACACTCTCAGAAGCTCCTGGTTTCAAATGTCTCATATCAAACAAGACAAGCTATCCACAAGTTCATTTAGAAAGTTGGGGTTATGTTGAATCTCAAATAATTTAATGTCTATGTAAAGTTGTGTGTGTGTGTGTGTGTGTGTGTGTGTGTGTGTGTAGACCTATGCATACATGGAGGCCAGAGGACTATAACTGTCAGAGGATGAACTTGGGTGTCATTCCTCAAGCACTTTCTAAGCTGTGTTTTGGGACAGACTCTCCTACTAGGCTAGGCTGACTGTGCAGTAGCTCCAGGGATCCACGTCCCTACCACTTCAGCACCAAGAATACGAATGCATACTCTCATGACTGGATCTTTTTAATATGGATTCTGGGGGTGGTCCTCATGCTTGCCAGGCAAACACTTGATGGAGTGAGCCACCACCTCAGCTCCATGTCTTCTTTAATAAATATGAAAATAATGTTTTACCACACAGGCCTATACCCCAATGTGAAAGGCGAAACAGAAACTGTTGAGATTTATTTATTTACTTACTGTATTTACTTTTGAAACAGGGTCTCCTTATACAGTACTAGCTGGACTAAAATTCTTTATGTAGACCAGGCTGCCCTCAAACAAACTGAGATCTACCTGCCTCTTCCTTCAGATTGCTGGGGTTAAAGGTGTGCACCACTAGACCTGGCTGGATCTTCTTTCATAGCAGTTTACTAATGTGGACACTGTTATGTCAAAATGGATTTGAAATGATAAAAGAGAGAGTCAGGTGACATAGATGATTGACCCTTTCCTTAGTATGCCTGTCTAGGTCTGGTGAGAAGACAAAAGTAGACAGTCGAAAACTCCAAGCTGGTGCTTGGTTCTTTGAGTCCTCTCCAGTCACAGAATGCACATCCAGTACGATCAGAACACATGGGGGTGCTGGGTCCTGGCAGAGTCATTCTCTTTATCCTGCTTGGCACACAGGCTCCACATGGTAGCACCCAGAGCCTGCTGTACTCTGGGCACCTGGAAAGAAGAGCAGGCAAGAACTGGCACTAAGACGTATCAATTACCAAGCAAGCATCCTAAAAACTGGCTAAAAGCTATCAAAACAGCAAAATTAATGTCAATACTATTTATAGGATTAAAACCACAACATTTTGATGCAAACCACAAGAGAGGCAATGTTCTAGTTTCTAGAAAAAGATAAACTACTGGCTTTTCAAAAATCATTTCAGAGCTGATGGGCAGAAAGAGAGAGAACAACTTAGGAGACAGCTTAGTGGGCAAACTTCCATCACACAAACATGAGGACCCAAGTTCTATTAAGTTCTCCCTCTAGGTCAAGGAAGGATTTCTGTGAACTCTAGACTGTTGTCCCCACTGGAAAGCAATGAATCTAGTTCACGTTCCTTGCATCGCCTTTCTCTGTCAGCCAGAAGTACCTACAGAGTCCTCGGCACTAGTGTACACTGCAATAGGAGTCATAACTCTTAACCACTGAGCCAGCCCTCCAGCCCCACCAATGTAAAATTCTGCTAGCAAGCAGTGTGTCTTGTCTACTGTCTTCAAGCCTACGTGCACCCAGCAGAACAGCCCACTGAGTTCCTTCAAGGCCACCCTCACCCTCTGCCAGACAGGGGATTTTATTATCGATTTCCTTTTAAATTAACTCTCTGGTGCTAATTCATGAGAAGAAGGTTTATGAAGAGTGTTATCTCTGCCAGCTCTGAAACCAGACAGTTCATAACTCATTTTCAGCATTTCCATGTCTTTTAAAATATTGTTCTTGGCATGAATTATACTTATGCATGTGGTATGTATGTACTGGTACACATGCATATACACAAGGCTGCATATGGAAGATAGAGGTTAAGAATGTGTTATCCTCAATTGCTGTTCACTTTATTTATTGAAACAAGATCTCTTATTGAATTCTGAGCTCCCTGGATTAGGCAACCATGCCCCATGAACCCAGAGATTTGCCTCATTCTTGTTTCTTAGTTCTGGGATTATAGGAATGTGCTACATGTATGCCTGGATTTTACATGTACGATATATATGTTATGACTGAACTTGGATTCTCTGGCAATCACTTTTCCAAGTGAACCATCTCCCAGGCCCCAGTTTCAACATTTCAGTCAGGTCTCCTGGAGGAAGTAGCAGTAACTTTGCCCTTGAATCTCTAAGGGAGGTGGTATGCAGGTGCGGCAGATCCCCGAGCTAATACCTATCCCCCAAATTCTACTGAGTGCCATGACCTTCTTGTACCTTGGACTTCTCCCTAGCCCTGCAATTCTCTTTCTGGCAGCTGTCTTGGTGCAGAGTGCATGATGGCATTCCCATGCTCACACCTCTCAGCACAGGCCTGGCCATTCAGATCAGGCTGCTCCATGGTGGTTGACTGAGGGGTGAGCCTGCCACTCAAGTAAAGTTAATCCTATGACCTGGGCTACAGAAAGCTTCCTTCCCATTGACATGGCTGATACCGTTCTTAAATACAGCCACTTTTTGAGAGTCTGACATGAGAGTGGAGAAAAGAGCCCTGGGTTAAGACTGTCTGCTCTACAGAAACAGAACGCTCCCGGGTGGTGCTCCAGAGCCAATTAACCACCCCCGCAACCTCAACCAGTTTGAGTTGGCTTTTCCATAGTTCACAACGGAAAGTTCTTAGCACTCACCTAAGAAGAGTGTGTTTGAGGAATGTGGACACATACAGGCAAACGTCCCAGAAGCCTTGGCCAGCTCTGCTTGGAAACTTTTGTGAGATCAGAGGGGAGGTGTGAGGAGCAACCTGGAAAAGCAGCTAGGGAGGTTAAGAGGCAGCCTTCTCGCATCCAGGGCAGCAACTGCTATAAATACAGATGAGTTGGTACAACTCCCTTCCTGTTTAAAATACTTCAATGGCACCCCAAAAGACTTCAAGATTAAGTCTAAACTCACCGGTTGACACCCAAGGCACTTGATGACCTAGCTGTTCCTTCTCTCTGGTTTCATCTTCTTCATCTGTCCCATGGGAACTCAGTCCTCCTAGCTAAATGCAACTCCGCATACTTTTTAAAACATATCCTGCTGTTCCCTGCCTCTGAGTATCATGCTGTATGAGGGCTAGCATGTATTACTCACAAAATCATCAGGAATTTAACATGTCTGCCAGGCCCTACAGCTGTGGGGAGAGAAAGACTGAGAAGTCGAGGAACACCAGGACAGGAAAACAGAAGGGGTCTGAGGGCACATCTGCCCAGCACCTGTGTGCTCTTTCTCCTCATTTGTTTCAGTTCTCCCAGACTTCTGAATCATTGGTGGTTATGTTTCCAGTACTTTTTGTTACATATGCAGTGTGTGTGTGTGTGTGTGTGTGTGTGTGTGTGTGTGTGTTAGGGGACAACTTGGAATCAGTTCTCGGCTTTCACCACATTGGTTCTGGGGGACTGAGCTCACGCTGACAGACCTGACAGTGAGTGCCTGCAGTCCCAGAGCCATCTGGCTGGCTTGCAGTGCCTTCGTAACTCAAAAACTCAAATTTCATTTTCAGAAGCCGGCATTGAAGGGAGGCTTACTAGGTAGCTACCACTGTTTTCTGTTTGTGTGTATATGCCTGTAGATATATACTCACATACTTGTCCAATCCGTGGAGCCCAGACAACTTAGGGTGTCATTCCTAAGGTACCGACCACCTTGCTTTATGCAACAAGTTCTCTCACTGTCCTGGAGTTTGCTGAGATGTCTAGGCTGCCTGGCCAATGGGTCTCATGGATCGCCCCACTTTTTAGTTTTTGACATGGGTTCCTGGGATTGAGCTCAAGTCCTCATGCATGCTAGGCAAACACTCTACTGAATGGGTCAATGCCTCAGCGTTTTCTTGAGTCATTCCATAAATGATTTTTGAGCAACCCACTCATGTCAGGCACAGTGCCAGTGGATAGTGCTATTAGGGTGAATGACATCAGCGCAGTCCTTGCCTTCTTCACACTGTCAGCAACCCACTGACCTTCATTGAGAAGGCTTCCTGGCTCCATGAGGACTCTTTGCTCATAAAGGCAAGAGGACCTCCATCACTGCGGTTGCTGGGGAAACACTATATGCACTATTTTAAGTGGCTGCCCATGATTTATATCAGAGATTAAATGATTGGCTAAATGGAGAAATGTGGGGAAGAGGCCAGGAATAAATCAGTGCAGGGAGGAATGCGCTGTGTCTTCCATATACCTAGGATCCACTGTGCTCCTGCTCACCCAGGGAGGCTCCATGCTGCAGAGGAGCCTGCTTGCAGAGGGGCGGGAATTAGACGAACTGCTGGCTTGCCCAACACATATGGGTTTTTAGCACTTTATGTTCACTCTATTTGTGCCTGAAGTGCATGAAACTTCCCAGTGGTCTCAATTCTGCAGGATCACAAATGGCACATGCTTCTCTTTGTTCTAATTACAACAGAGCTAAGCTCATCTGACAGACTCTTTGCAGGGAATGGAAGACTGAAGACTCAAAGCCTGGTAGGGGTGCTGTGGAAGCATGCTCCTCCGACCCGTGTAAAAGTCAGGTGTTCCAGTGCACACCTGGAAACCCAGCAATGTGGAGGCTGAGGCAAGAGAGACAGTTTGTTGGCCAGCCAGTCCACCTGAGGTTCACACAGAGACTCTGTCTCAAAGAACAAAGAAGACAACTGATAGATATTGCCTTCTTGCATTCACACATGAACATGAAAGCAAGTGTACCCTTATACATGTATATAAATGTGTATACACACAAAGGCATACACACACAGACACATCCACACACATAGACACACAGACAACCCCCATACAGACATGCCCATCCACACCCATCTATACCAAACACTCAGACAACACACATGCACACATGTACACACACACACACATACAGGTACATATGCAGATACATAGACATACACACATACCCACATATACACACAGATAGACACACCTACACTCCCATACAGACACACCCACTGACATCCATATAGACACACCCACACATACTTTAAATATTTAAAAAAGCCGAGTGTATGGAACAAATTGATGCTGAACTTTGATGAAAAGAACAATTGTGTTTTAAGGTCTTATTTTAAAAGGTAGCATTAAAAATCCCATAATGATTTTATAATTATTAGTTGGCCAAAAATAAGATAATTAAGTTACAACAGAAATTATAATAAAATTAAATATGATTGTCTAGAAAGGAAAAATGAAAGGAAAATTACAGCATTAACAAAAGAGCCTTTGGAGAACATGAGAATGTCTGCTCTCCCCAGCCAGCCACACTGGATGGGTGACAGTTCACATAGCTTGTCAACCTGATGGGACCAGGATCACCTAGGTGACAAATGGGAAGACCTGCCCTGCCTGAATATGGATGGCATCAGGCTGAGCTCCTGGACTAAAGGGAGAGGAGAAAGTGAGCTGAACACCAGCTTTATCTTCCTCCACTTACCTGACAATGCTGCTTTAACCATGTCTGCCCCATGGACTGTACCCTCAAACTGTAAGTCAAAATAATTCCTTCCTTGAGATGATCCAGTTGAGGGAGGGGCAGAGAGAAAGAGCAATGAAAGAGATATCTTAATAATGGAAGCCATTCTGAGATTAGGGAGAAACCTGGTGTTAGAGAAATTCCCAGGAATCCACAAGGATGGCTCCAGCTATGACTTTTAGCAATAGTGGAGAGGGTGCCTGAACTGGTCTTCTCCTGTAATCATATTGGTGACTGCCCTAATTGTCATCATAGAACCTTTATCCAGTATCTGATGGAAGCAGATGCAGTGATCCACAGCCAAGAACTGGGCAGAGCTCTGGGAGTCTAGTAAAGAGAGGCAGGAAGGATTATATGAGCAAGGGAAGTCAATATGACAGGGAAACCCACAGAGACAGTTGACCCAAGCTAGTGGGAGCTCCTGGACTCTGGACTGACAGCTGGGGAGCTTGCATGGGACAGAACTAGACCCTCTGCATGTGGATGACAGCTGTGTGGCCCCTGGCAGTGGGACCATAATTTATCCCTGGTGCATGAACTGGTTTTTTTTTTTGGAGCCCATTCCCTATGGTGGGATGCCTTGCTCAGTCTTGATGCATGGGGACGGGCTTGGTCCTTCCTCAACTTAATATGGCAAGCTTTGTTGATTTACCATGGGAGACCTTACCCTTTCTGAGGACTAGATGGGGGGTGAGGTGAGGGGGAAGTGGAGGGGAAGGAGGAAGAGGGGAAAGAGTAGGACCTGTGATTGGTATGTAAAATGAAGAAAAATTTAAAAAAAAATAAACCTTCCTTCTTCATGGTATATTGAAGTATCTTGTCACAAAGGCAAGAAAAATAATTAATACCCACAGAGTTTGAACAATTCTAAGGTGCATTTGGCCATATATTCTGAGCTTAAAGA
>NW_026068005.1:2141358-2164520 GCF_014885135.2 Alexandromys fortis | reverse complement strand
CTCTCTCTCTCTCTCTCTCTCTCTCTCTCTCTCTCTCTCTCTCTCTCTCTCTCTCTTTTTCTGTGCATGTGTGTATGAACTATGTGCACATGTCTGTGGTAGTCAGAGATTGGTCTTGGGTGTTGTTCTTTAGGCTGCCTGGTCACTACCTCCCTAGAGCAGGGATTATAAGCATGTATCCCATCATCATGGCTGGCTTTTTCTACAGCTATTTTTGGAACTGAACTCAGATCCTCATGCTTGCAAAGCAAGCACTTGACTGACAGCTGTCTGCCCCAGCAGTTACTAATAGTCTCTTCCAGGTTACCATACTTCCAATATCTGTGCTTCTGGGGAACACTGAAGATCCAAACTCTAGCACATGTATAAGTACATGTGTCTCTCTAAATGTAAACAGCATTTCTTTCTTCTCATACTACTCTTAAAATCACAAAATGTGACGAGTTCTGCATAAAATACTAGGCTACATGGTATAGTATTTAAGAGATCAGACTGCCTGGTGATTCATTTCAGCTTTTCCACGTATTAACTACTGACCCCAAATAAGTTACTTTCCTCCCTCTGCATACTCATTATAATAATAATAATGTTTGATTGTCACTGTGAAAGCCTGAAGAATTTTTAAAGAGATTTATTTAGTTATTTTTAATTTATCTGTATGTGTGTGTGTTTTGTGTGCAGGTATGTGCACATGAGTGCAGGTGCCCAAGGAGGCCAGGAGGGGCATCAGATCCCCTGATGTTATAGGCAATCATGAGTACTGGACCTGGGTGCTGGGAACCAAACTCAAGCTCTCTGGGAAAAGAGTGTGTATTCTTAATCACTGAGTGATGTGGGGTTCCCCTCTATATGCTGTGAATACCATTGGTTAATAAAGAACTGTCTTGGGCCTGCACAGAGCAGAATAGAGGTAGGCAGGGAAAACTAAACTGAATGCTGGGAGAAAGTAGGAGGAGTCAGGGAGAAGCCATGGAGCCGCTGCCAGAGACAGACACTAGAACCTTGCTGGTAGACTATGAGCCTCATGGTAAGATATAAAATACTGGATATGGGTTAATACTAGATGTAAGAGCTAGCTAGCAATACACTTAAGTGATTGGCTAAGCAGTGATTTAAATAATATAGTTTCTATGTGATTATTTCGAGAGTCTGGGCAGCCAGGAAATGAACAAGTGACTTCCTACTACAACTGAGTCATTTCTCAAACCAGGATTTGATGAATTGCACATAACATTTTTAGAAAAAAGCCTAGAAAATGGTAAATGTATGTAAGCATATGCTGATTTAAAATAAAATGCTTAATGACTGGCTGCACCTTGATGTCTTAATTTTACTCCTTAATTGACTGCACTTCCCCCAACCAAGACATAATTTGAGTACTTGCGAGACTTTGAACAACTCCATCTCTTATCATTTAAGATAAGCAAAAGATAAATAAGAGCCAGGATATATACACCTGTTTCACAAAGTACTCTGCAATTATTTATCAGCTGCTGAAAAACTCAACTGGGCAAAGCGGGGAACAAGGCAGTCATGTTAACATCTAAACCTCATTAATGTTTCATCCCCTTTATGGCCTCGGAAGATAGATGAGTTACCAGCGGAATATCTTTTCCTCAGCAAGGTTTGTGCAGGTGTTTGAACACTCTGGAAAAAGTCAATTGAATGGAATTCCTAAGCGGCCAAATGGCACAAGGTTGGGGTTGGGTGATCAGACAGAACCAGACAGCCAGGTGTGGAAGTGTAGCTCAGCTTCTAAGATGAGACTAGTATACTATAGACTCACTCGTGGGGGCCGTTTTATTTGAAATGAAAAATTGAGTGTTCCAGTTTTGATGTATGTACATTACAAAACACAACTGATTATTATCCTACTGTTCTGTGAAAAGGGCAAATACATTGATAAGAAATCAAGTTTGGAGGCATTTTACCCAATTCAACTCTATTTCTTCCCTGTCCCTTTCTGTATGTGTATACATGTTTGCATCTCTATATATGCTCACAAAGGCAAGAGGACGGCCTCGGGTAACAGTCCTCAGTTGCCAGGGTTTCTCACTGTCTTAGAACTCAACAAGTAGACTATGGTGTTGGGCCATAAAGCCCCAGATATCTTCCTGCTTCTGCTTCCCAGCCCTGGAACTGTGAGTGCATTCTATCATGCCCCTGGCTGCTTTTATTTTTTTTTTAAATCATGGATTCTGTTTATGTCTTCATAGTTACAAGGCATGCACTTGCTGACTGAGCCATCTCTCCACTCACAAATATATTATTTCTGACATGTTCATTATAAAATCAAAGTGATAATCATTTTGTTAAGAAAGAAAATGAGTAGATTAAAAAAACAACACAAATTCTTCTCAAACTCACTCTATATTTCAAAATAGAAATGATATCATGGCATGGGGGTGTGTTTAATGCAAAGTGATCATGACTCTAGAGAGATGACCCAGTGGTTGAGAGGATACACTGCTCTTGTGCAGGATCCAAGTTCAGTTCCCACCACCTATGCTGGACCATTCAAAACTACTTGCAACTCCAGTTCCAGTAGATTGAACACACCGACTCTGGCCTCCACAGCCTCCTGTGCTCATATGCACACAAATGCACATACATACACAAATACATATACACACGATCATTTGTTTAAAAGTGATCATATTGTTGTCTCATTGTGTATTTTCCTCCCTCCTGTGACTTAGACAATCTTCCCATCCTTATGTGTAATCTGTCTCCTTACCCCATGGTTCTGAGCTGGCTTTGTAAGGTCCTTATACAAAGGATCAGAGGGAACTATGTCATAGCTCCTAGGATTGTTGTCTTGGTGTTTATGCACTTGCTACATCTCTCCACTCCTCTCCACTCCTCTCCTCTCCTCCCCCTCCTCCCCTCATCTTCCCTCTCCTTTCCTCCTCTCCTCTTCTTTCCCCTCTTCTTTCTTCTTCTTTCCTCTCTTCTCTCCTCCCCTATTTTCCCTCATTCCTCTTTCTCTCTCTCTTTCTCCCCTGCCTTGCCTCCTTCATTATGCCCCCACTCCTTCTTTCTTTCCCTCTCCCCTGCCTCTGGGATTGCCACAGAAAGGCTGGCCAAGCCCACAGGATGCTCTGGGATTGCCACAGAAAGGCTGGCCAAGCCCACAGGATGATAGAAGTAACAGGGAACAAATATGATCCATTCTGAGACTGTCACTCCAAAAGGCCAGTTGTCAAGCCCAACCATCAGACACATTGCTGAGACCATCTTCTGGAAGCATCCAAATAACTGAACTCTCAGTAGGGGAGACTGAACCAATGAAATAGCTGTTGTTATAAGCCATTACCACAACACTAGGAGTCTGATAACAGATGACTTGGAAGCTCTTGACATGAAGACCAGGATTAGGGCAAAACAGAGTCAAAATGAAACTGCCATGGACCACTTCATATGAGCCAATCCCCAATGAATTTGAAGGTCAGATAATAAGGGTTAGATAAAGTCAAGTTGAGTCACCACGAAGGGTTTAATATTCATGCAATAATAGAAGGGGAGACACGAGGTATCTGTTATGGGAGGCCATAGCCAAGAAGGCAGCATATTGAAAACCAGGAAGAGAGCCCTCATCTGGCTCCCACCTATCTGAACATAGTCTTTTGGTGCACCATGTTCTAGATGGCTGGGAAATGAATGCTTGACATTCATTTTGTTATACCAAACTAATACCCAAGCAAAGACTTGAGGGGAAACCCACAATGTTCTTCTCTTTTACTATGGCTGTTTGGTATAGAATATTATCAAAGTTTGTGGTTATTGGCTGTCTGTATAGATTTCATTGATTTTGCTTGATTAAGCTATCAAAAAAATTTTAAATATTCATACTATATAATTTATACTTAAAAGTCTGTAAAGCATTTAGAGAGCACATTTAAAAATAATACTCAGAATTATTATGCTGAAGAGAATTATTTTAAGCAGGGATTGGTGGTATACTTCTGCAATCTTAGCATTTGGAGGGGTGTTGAGGCAGGAGGACCACTGTGAGTTGGCGGTTAGCTTGGATCAAAATGAGTTCAGGGCCTACATGGGTTATGCAGGGAAAGTTTGTCAAAAAGACAGGGGCAGGAGGGAGGGAAGAAAGGAGGGAGAGGAGACAGGAATAGGGAGAAAAGGAAATGGGAGAGAGAAGGGGGAGGAAAAGGGAGAAAAAATGATTTCTCAAAGGTCTGAAAATAGGTAAGATAGAACTCTGGAACTTTGTCCTAAAGCTCTGCAAGCCACCCTGCACTCTGCACACTACCCTATGTACTGTAAGCCACCCTGTACCTTATAAACCAACCTATGCTTGGTAAGCCACCCTGTGCACTGTAAACCACCCAATGCACTGTAGAAGGGGCTTGAGCTCAGTGGTATACAACTTTTCTTTTTATGCTCCTATGTTTTTTACGCTGGTTTTTAACTTTTTGAAATTTCATAAATAGACATCATATATCTTGATCATATTTACTTCCCTATTTTCCATTTCCCCAGCCTCTTCAACACATCTCCCTCCCAACTACTAGTACTACTATTTCCTCTTCCTCCTTTTTGTTCCCTTTCTTTCTAATCCACCAACTTCACTTAGGGCTGACCATAACTGCATGAGTATAGGGTCACCCACTAGGACATGGGGAACCTGCCAGTTATCACACTCCTGAATAAAGTAACTCTTCCCTTGCCCAGCAATCATTAACTACTAATGACTTCAGCTAAGGGCAGGGACCTTGGGAACTCCTCTCCTGGAATATTTAACTGGCTTGAACTTCTGCAAGTCTTATGTAGATAAGCACACTTTTTGTTAGGAGCCAGAAGACAGTACTTCACACTGATCCACTCTGGCCTCCAATCAGTCTCCTAAAATACTCCTTGGGCCTTGTGGGAAGGCTGAGAATCTGCCGCTGAGTATTCAGTCATTTGTTCTTTGATGTTTTTATAATGTGTTCATTTGGGAGCTTGTTCACTTTGTAGTGTCTTCCAGATTACAGTGAGTTACTTAAAAAGTCCTGGGCAACTGGACCGTGGAGAACATGTTCCTCCTATTCCTCTCAAGTATCCTTGCCATTTGGTTTTATTTGTATTTTTTTGGTATGAGGCAACTGATTATCCCTTTGCCTGTGCATGGCAACTCAGTGTTTATGACCATCCTCCCAACCCCACATGTCCTAATTCCCAATGTGAATGGTCTTGAAAGTGAGAACAAAGCAGGCTAAGTGTCTATGGTCCTCGTGGGACAAATAGATCCAACTATGAGGCATGTTCTAGTATATATTCTATATATAAAAATTATACAACTAAATGAAAAGTCAACTTCCTGACCACCCACAGATATAAGTGCCCAGTAGATGGAATATTGTGAGTTAAACACACAAGCAGTGGGAAACCACCCACAGCTGTTCTTAGGGAAGATGTGAACTTCTTATGAAGAAATGAAGTGACTCATGAGAGAAATTACAGACAGCAACAATTGGTTTCCACAGCAAGTAACTTCATGGTCTTTGCAGGTGGGGCTTCCTATCAGAGCATCACTCACTGGAAGGTCAGACTGTACTAATAGTTATCACCTACTATATCTCTCATGGCCCCCAACATCTTTCTGTCACAAGATATGCCAGTGTATATCTGTGACAGGGGTCCCCATCTTTGGCAGGTTGCCTCATTGCCAAAACCAGAGCCAAGAGTACGGAGTCCAGTCATCTCTATGGAGTTCTTATTCAAACTCCTGGCATCAGCCTATTTGTGGTCTTCCTGGGCAAAATGTTGCCCTGTGCTCTTCAAGCATTCCTATAAGGTAACAACAGTCTCAATGTCAAAGGTCAGAGAACATGGTTCAAAATCACTGGAGGATAGCTGCTACCTAGAGGAAGGTCAAATAGCACAATCTCTAAATATGTGTGAGAACTCCTTACATTAATTTTTCTGTCTTCTTGCCAGGGTCCACAGATGTGAGTCCATTCCACCTTGACTAAAGGTCAAAGAGTTTGAGCTTATTTTTGCTCTTTAAAAGTTGCTGACAACCAGCCGGCTACAGACAAGTGATCCTGACCTATGGTGTGGTTAATTAGTATTTTGAGTATAAAAGTGGATCTGCTCTACCATAGCCAAAAGTCAGGGAATTCAAGTCTATTCCCGCTCCTTCAAAGGAGATTGGCAGGAGGTTCCAGGGCATGGCTGCCTACTTGGTCTATTCCTTATATCATGTTAATGAAGTCTTCTTCCTCCCTCTTCCCTTTGGAGTGAAGTACTTGGTACTCACATAAATAAGACTGTTGTACTCAACTTATTTTATGACTAACTATGACCATGAGGTATATGTTAAAACTCAAAAATAGGGCTGAATTTTAGCCCCCTCCCCCAATTTAAAAACTTATAGATCTGGGATCTGGAGATGGCTCAGTCAGACATAGTACTTGCCACAGAGGCATCAGGATGTGAGACAGATCTCAAGAGTGCGCGCACACACACACCATATGGATCTTTGCTAAGTATCCAGAAACTTTCTCATGTGGAGAGTCATCGCCTCCCCTATATATCTTAGGCTTTACTATCTTTTAGAAAAAAGTTATTCAAGGGTTGAACACACTGGGAAACAAGCATGGACTCTGAGAGAGGGAAATCGTACAAGGTGAAAAGCAATTTAAGAAATTGGACAATCATTCCAGGAAGAGGAGAATCTGACCACTTTTTTTAAATTTTTACAGGCCATGGTCCAAATCAATGACCTTCACAACTCACTGAAACCTAAACTGAGCCAATGGCAATAAAGAAAAAAATGGTCCTCCTGGCACTCACCAGAAGGGCTGAGGTGACAGTGAACTTGCAAAAGTCACAACTGCGAAATGGAAGGCAGTCATGCGGAAACGATGGTATAGTTGTTTTTCTTGTGCCTGAGCTTGGGCCAGAAAGCAGTTTAGTTTTCAGAGAAGAGTTAATATATGCTATGCTGCATATTTTATGAAATTATTGGGTATATATCTTTATTGTACTACTTTTAGAGGCATGGACCTGAGTCCTGGGGCACTAGCTTGAGTTTTTTAGGTTCTTGTGTCCACAGACAAAGAATCAGACCAGGGACATGGATACATGGTTAAAAAGAAAAATAGAAAAGTTTATTTAAAAAGGCATCCCTGAAAATGGGCTAATGGGCTAAGCAAACATCTCCCAAAATACTGGGTCAGGAGACTCATGACCCATTATAGGCCATTCACACAGTACCCGCCTCTCCTATATAACATAGGCTTTTCTCATGTATGTTCTATGCAGGACGGATGGGGAAGGGCTTCCAGTCTTTCTCTGCCAAGGGGCTTCTTCCCTATGTAATCATCTCCAGTAGCTTTCTCCAGTCTCCTTTCCTCCAGAGCACTGTGTCTCTGCCCCAGGGCACATTGGGACCGTCCCTTCGAAGTCACCTTGACCTGGGAGCCAGAGCATCTACCTGAGCAGAAAAAGACTGTGCTAACCTGGTCTGTGGTGATGGCGATGGACTTCTGACACTCCCTTGCGGAAGGAGAGGAGGGTCATGGGACTCTCACTTGGGAGGCCATCTTTCAACCTCCCCAACCACAAGTGCTCTTGGGTGAGCTAGAGAACACAGGTAGAAAAATGTTAGTTGAAAAGGACATCCGACGATGCAGCTTCCATGATGTCACCATTCATGGTGGGTGGGACTAAGTGATGGAGTTGTCTGGGAGACACCCTCCATTTATGCTAGTGAGCCTAATAAGCTCACTGGTCCAACCATGACAGACTGTGGTAGAATTGTTCTTTTTGTCGTTAGTTCATGCCCCGCCATGAGCAAACAGATACGTGTTCCTGTCTCCCCAGGAGAACTTAACCAAACAATCCTAGAGGTCACTTCTTAAGGGATCTTGGTGGAGGTGGTGGGAGCAGCGTGTGTGTGGTGGAGGGCATGCTGTTGAGTAGAAAGTTTACTCTGGAAGAAGTTCTCAGGTTTCCAAAGTAAGACATAATAAAGATGGTCCAGGTTATCCCCTTCCCAGCTCCAAACAGGATGGGAAGCACAATAGGCTAAGATTCTCTACTTGGGCCAGCTCAAAGCAACTGCTGACCTTCCTAGCTAGGGGAACATGCAGCCTGTTCACACTCTTTCCCCTAGCAAGCTTTCCAGCTTCAGAGACTACTGAAGAGTCTGTTACGCTATACACCTCCTTATAACAGAATGAATTCTGGGGCTTCAGAGAAAAGCAAGACCCTTTCCCAGAGGTATGTACTCTCCAGGAGGAAATGGAAAAGAAGGTAAAAGGGGGAGATGATATATTAGCCTCTTGGTAGCGGTGTGTTAGGCTGGGGGCCTGAACTCGATCCACTTTGCTGAGCCACACTCAATGCTACTCCTAGTACGGTGGCTACCACGGGGATGCTCAGTCAGTGGGGATGGAACGAATCTTGTGGCTCTGCTCCCTAGACCCAATCTGAGATAGGAATACAAAGGGCATTTTTTTTCACAATGCCAAAACGTCATTTCCTCTGGGATTAGTGCTAAATGCCTTTTACTACATCCAAAGAGTAATATTTAGTCATCTGAAACATCACAAAAAGCACAAAAGAAAATTCTTCAGCATGGTTTCAATCCCAATTAAAATTCTTCAACCCCAAAGCATAATGTTGATCTGATCAAAAATGTATGAGTTGTTTTTCTTTCTGTCACCATAATTTAAAGACAGGAAAATGGTATTTAAGATTTACATATACATGTGGAGCTCAACCTCATTATGGTGATTGTATCTAGAAGCTGGGGAGTCTTGAATCTTAAAATGTATTTTCAGAAAAAAAGAATTGCATTTTCAGAAGGGAGACAAAAAGAGCTGTAACAATAGCTCGAATTCACTGCACAGAACCCGAAGAGCAAGGTAGATTGTTCCAACCATCAGCGGAGTGTCTATTCATTTAGTAAATTAGCATGAAAGGGAAATTCAGCTCCAGGGAGCCTGGCTTCTTCCCCAAAGGGTCTTGCTTTTGAGATCTTTGAAAGAAGCATTTCAAATCCAGTACACAATGACTTGTTCCCTTCTTCACTGTGGAATTAAAAGGTCATAATTTCAAGCAGTAAGATGCTGGTGTATTTGCCCAGGTTTGCTTCATGATGGAAACCACATGCATGCATGGACAAAGTCTAGGTTACTATGGTGATGGTAACTACAAGGAGTTATGAGTAATGCTAACTGTGATGGTCACTCTTTAGAAAAGGAGCTCTCTCTACATGTGGTATATGCATGTGTGTGTGTGTGCATGTGTGTGCATGCGTGAGTACACAAACACACCGTGTATATGCCAGAAAGGGATGTCATCTATTCTCTGTCACTCTTCACTTAGTCCCTCAGTGTCTCTCAGTGAACCCAAAGCTATGCTACCAGTCAGCAAGGCCCAGCAATCCTCCTGTTCCCCTCTTGCAACACAGAATGTAAGCCCACACCTTGTTTGATATAAACCTGCTGGGGTTTAGTTCCAAGTTCAGGTCTTCTTGCTTATGCAGCAAGAGCTACTAAGCACTTAGCCATCACCACAGCTCCTAAAATACAGTTTTTAAAAAGTTAAATAATGAACCAAACTCAACCTTGAAAACTCAAAATTAAAGGAACACCTAGTTTGTAGGGACAGCCTACTAGATTCACTAGGATGGTCTCAAACTCATTCTCTTTACTCAGCCTCCTATGAGCTAGAGTTTGTTGGTATTATATACAGGTACCATTGTACTTAGCTGGAAAAATTTAAAGTCTACTCAGCTTTCTGTTATTAGAGTACATATGCCATGGAGCAGTTAAAGATCCACTCAGTGTCAGATAAGCCTCCTTCACTCTTAAGCAGGGAGTCACAGGAGATATCGAATGTGATCAACCATGTCTAAAGACTGTGGAAGTTCCTGTGGTCATCTAGAAAATGCCCATCTTATCTTTAGTATACAAATCCACGGAAGTCCTCGTCCTGGCCATCGCTGGGCCCCTTCCCACAGCTAGCTGTCCTATTTTTGTCTCATCTAATTTGGGCTATGCCATCCCTCTTGTCACAGTAGACGGGTAACATGCCCAGGGCTAAATCAAGGAGTGCCTGGCTTGTCTCTGGCCACAAGAGATTGATTCGGGGAGAGAACATAATTGCTTCTGGCATCGGTTCCCTGAAGGTAGCTATCCAGGAAGTGGGCCTCCATGGGGATTTTGAAAAACATAGCTCTGTATATTTTAAATCTTTTTCTTTGGGAAAACTTTCTATATTTTAGAAATTTAATATATTTATATAATGAAATATGACCATATCTACTCTCTATTTCTTCCCACATCTTCTCCATAACAGGCCCCCTCCAAACTTCACAGTTATGTATTTATTTTCTTATTTTGATAAGTGCAGCTCACGTGCATGATGGTAATGGGGCTAGTGTGTGGGAAACCTACCAGTGGCCACATCTTCAAAATGAAGAATGGTTGATTGTTCCTCACCCAAAAACTATCCATTTCTAATATTCTCAGTAAAGGGTAAGATCTGAAGATCATCTATTCCAGCTATGCTGAGATTTTGCTGGCTTGATTGAGCGTTTCCTGTCAGAGTTACTGCAGGATATACGTATGTGTGTGTATATAGCTTTGACTGACGATAGCCATATATCTACAGGGAAGTAAGCCATCTCAAGAAGTATGCTAACACAAGAAAAGACCATGCCAATAAAATTGCATAAAAAGATGCAGCCCAAACTTGCCAGACATGAAGGCATGCTACCCACGGCTCCAAGATGCAGAGCAGTGAGGTTGGAAAGATGGCTCAACAATTAAGAGCAGGTACTCTGGCAGAAAACTAGAGTTCAGTTTCTAGCACCCAATCCAAGAGGATCATAACTGGCGATAACTCAAGTCTCAGTAAGCACTTTCACCTATACACACACTCACACATAGACACACAATTAAAAATAATCAAAAGAAATCTTTAAAGAAATACGATATATGACAGAGGGAGCTTTCCATATGGGTCTAGCCTATGGACCCATAGAAGAGACCTACCAGGCCATAGCTCATTTGCGAGGAGAATATATTTTTGACAAGTGAATGCTTTGGCTCTCTTTCTAGGAGTATAAAAGTGTAAAAGCCAAATCACAAAGGTGTGAAAAGGCAGTGTGATCTGGTTCAAGCCAGTTAGAAGGACAGGTGGGAAGGGAGCATGGGAGGCAGGTGCATACCAAAACAGCAGAGGAGGAGAGTCCATACACAAGAGGCAGTCATTGTCACTTCATGGGTTAGGATGGTCAGGTCTCACTGTCAACTTGACAGACCTAGATTCACCCAGGAGACAGGCCTCTGTGGGAACGAGTGTGGGCAATGAGCTAGACTATGATAATGAAGTAGAAAGACACACACATCTCAACTGTGGGCTGTTGTAATAGGGAGCGGTGGGGCTGTGTCCCCGGCACCCAGCCACCCGCACAACTAGCTTTATACCCGAAATAATTACATGGAAACTGTATTCTTTTAAACACTGCCTGGCCCATTAGTTCCAGCCTCTTATTGGCTAGCTCTTACATATTGATCTAACCCATTTCTAATATTCTGTGTAACACCACGAGCTGTCTTACCAGGGAAGATCTTAACCTACGTCTGTGTCTGGTGGAAAAATCATGGCGACTCCCTGACTCAGCTTCTTTCTCCCAGCATTCTGTTCTGTTTTCTCCACCCACCTATGGGTGGGCCTATCAAATGGGCTAAGGCAGTTTCTTTATTAATTAGCCAATGAAAGCAACAGATTAGAAAGAAGTCACTCCCACATCAGTGGGCAAGGCCATTCCCCATGCAGACACGGGCTGCATAACACGGAAACAACAAGCCGAGTACACATAGCACTGGATTCATCTTCTCTGCTCCCTGACTAGGGCGGTGTCATTACCCACTTCACCCAGGCTCCCGCTTCCATGACTTTCCCACCATGATGTGCCTTTGAACTGTGGACCAAAGAGACCCTTTTTCTCCTTAAATTGCTTCTATCAGAGTGTTTTACCATAGCAACAGAAAAGGGAGCTGTTACACAGAAAGGTCATGCAGACCCTTGCTTACATCTTGTTAGGAAAGATGGAGACCAGGGGATGGGTTCACAGGGTGTGCTGATGGGAGACTGTTCATGGGGCAGTGTCACAGTTCACAAGAGGATGACTCACTGGAGATCAGATTACGAGGTTGTAGCCATGGCACTGGCGGTAAAAGCTGATGTCATTAATCAGGGATGACAATTCAGCCAGAAGAATGAGTTAAGCTACCTTAAAAAATTTGGGGAACCCGCTCTCTATAATTTGTCTAAATGACAGTAGTGGAAACAACCTAAATCTAAAATAACAGTGGAATGAATGGCTAGATAAATTATGGTACATTTAACAGAATCAGGTGACTATTCAGTGAGTCATTAATGATTTCCTGTGCAACACCCCAGATTAAAAATAAGTTCACACTACATACATATTCCCCCTTCTGTAGATGTACCACGGATGTGGGGCTACATGATCATTTCAATGCCATCTTTCTCCCATCACTGACAGGGCCCTTGACACTCCACAGCTTACAGCCACACATAGGAAAATGCCAAGAAAACACTTCAAACATGAAAAAAAATTTAATAGATGCCTCATTCTTGTATAATTAGAGCTTTAAATTTTTAGAAGGTATAAATATGCAAAAATGCATATGCCAATATTCCAATGGTATAATTAATTCTGAGAGGTAGGACCTGTAGTATGTTCCCATATCTCATTTTAATATTTTCTGAATATTATTTATTCTTCATGTGTCCCTGACATGCATGCTGTATTTTATTTCATTTACACTATAACTTTTATGTCCCTCCAATGGTCATGCAGAAAGCAGAGAAATTAAAAGTAAAAATAATTTAAATTATTGCTAAATCCTCTACACAGAAGCTAACAAGCTTTGTGTAAATGTATGGAGTTAAACTTTAATTTTACTTAATTTTTTGACTCTGTGTGTATACAGGCTCTCTTTCTTGCCTGTGTGTATGCATGTACCTTCATTGCCCTCTACCTTATTTTCTCAGACTGGGCCTCTCACTGATACAGGACCCCAGAATTTTGCCTTCATTGACTGACAAGCGTAGTCTCCAGATCTGTCCAGCTCTTTCCCCTTACTGCTGGGGCTGCAGGCATGGGCTGCCATGCCTGACCTGTACATGGGTACTGGGGTCTAATCTCAGGTTCTCATGCTTCAGCAGCAAGCACTTTATCCGCTGAGCCATCCCTCCAGCTTCCAACGGTGTAATTTTTAAAGGACATCCCTATAAGCTAGATTTACCAGAGGAGAGGGTGAAGTGGAGATAAATGTGAAAGTGATTTGTGAGTGGGAATTCTCAGGAGGAAAAAGAGAAATGGGAATAGTTATGAGAAGAGGTCCAGCACAAACCAAGTCCCACTGGGCATAACTTGAGGCTCACTCCGCAGGAAATAAGAAGATTCTTTCTCTGTTGACAGTCATAAGTTGATGGCTAACCCTGTGGAACTTGAGGCTCTTCTCATATGTAGAAAAATATAAAGAAAATCCATTAAGTAAGACACACAGATGCTATTAAAGCACATTGGAAAAAAAAAGTGAAAGAATCAGTGGAGATGCATAAACTATTCCCTATGCATGTTGGGGACACTCACAATAGGAAATCTTTATTGTCTCACTCAAATATAGATGTCTTTTATTTCGTAATTATACTCATTCATTTAAAATTATTGTTTTTTTGGACATGCATAGATCATATGCAAACACTCTGTAATTTTATAGAAGAGATGAGTGTCTGCAGAGTTTGGGGTCCTGTAATCAATGACCTTGGACACTGAAGGATGAGCATGCTATCATAATGTCCTTTAACAATATAAGTTCCTAGAACTTGTGAGGTATTTCCTAAGATACTGTGTACAATCTACTCATTTTCTCAGGGCTGGCAAGATTGCTCAGTCAATGAAGTCCCAGTCTCATAAGCATAAGAATCAGAATTTTATTCTCAAAGCCAACACAAACCATCATCCCAGATATGATACTGTGTGTAGTCCCATTGCTGGAGGGGAGACAGACAGATCCCAGGGTCTCAATGGCCAGCCAATCTGGCTTTATCAGAGAGCCCCAGGTCACTAAGAGACCCTCTCTCAAAAAACAAAACAACAACAACAACAAAAACAAAAGTATACAGCTCTTCAGAAATGACATCAGAGGTTGCACTCTGGCCTCTACATGTATTCAAGTAAACATGCTCCCTCTGATACTCATGCATGCCTCAGCACGCACATGTCCACATGCAGAGAAAGAAATGAACCTACTTATCTCCCTGCTTAGATGAAGTATCTTAAAGTATTTGCTTTTTCTTTCTAAGCTGATTCACTTACAAGATGTGCTCTGCTCAGGGAAAATTCAAACTCAATGCTTCAGCAGGATCTATTTCCCTGGGAATTGACTTATTATCTAGCCACAGGCATAACACATCTTGAGAAAACTGCTATTGATTTTAGGATGTTAACCTTATGTTTGGCCAGTTTGCTAAACTCTCTTATCAGTTTAGAAACAATGCAGCTTAGTCTCTTGAATGTTTTTGGGAGGCAATACACTGTTTGCCTATTCAGTTTTGACACAAGAATTATGACATTATGGTGACACTTTCATTCTGACGAGTCTGAATGCTTAAAAATCTCTGTGTGTGTGTGTGTGTGTGTGTGTATGTGCACGCGTGCGCGCGCATGCACGCGCATGTGTCTATAAGTGCAGTGCCCACAGAATCCAGAAGTTGGTGCTAGATCCCCTGGTGCTAGAGATACAGGCGATGGAGAAAGAATAGTTGTACTTGTACTTATATTAAAAGAAATGTTTCCTGTGGGCACGTATGTATGTTTGTATGTATGCATGTTTACATGTGTGTGTATGTACATTTGTGTGTGTGCACATGTATGCATGTGCATATATGTGTAGAAGTGAGAGGTCAACCTCAGCTGTCATTCTTCAAGACAAAAGCCCCTTCTTTTGGAGACAGAATCTCTCACTGAACCCTAGGATAAGGTGAGAGGGATGGTAGAAACAGGTGGATTCCTGGGATTACAATGGCCAGGTGTATCCTACTTGGTGAAGTACAGTCCAATGATAGACCCTTACTCTAACAAAAGGTGGGAGATGCTTAGGGAATGGCAACCAAGGTTATCCTCTGACCTCCATATGAATCTGTACACAGACACACAGACGCACACATCAAGACCTTGGATAACAGCACAGAAAAGGAAGCAAAATTCACCCATACCCTCCCACCCCCATTACATAGCTAGCCAGGATGAAGGAGGGTGTTCTAAGTAACCCTGTCACCACAGAAACTGGCTTCTCAAGCTACTGGAAAGTTCATGGCCCTCCCAGATTTGCAGTCTGCTTAGATAATCAACCAGAAAACTGCACAGTAGGTTTGCTTCAGAATAAGATCTCACATGATCTTCCAGTAGACTCTAGGGGTAGTTGTAGGCAGAAGCCACCATAAAAAGTGAACTTGCATACTGTATTTAGTCAGAGACTTGCACACATCCCTGTCTTTGGAACCGCACAGGTATTCCATTGCACTGCAATGGGGTGGCTACCTCATAGGCAGCAGAGAAACTGTGACCTAAACCTACTGAGTGCCCTGCAACACACATGGAAACTACTGTGGGGGAACAATGCCTCCTCACAAAAGTGATGACTTTCTAGCTATAGATCCAAGAGAGGAGAGGTGGGGAGAATGTCTGAAAGAGAAGTTAAATGCATATGCATTCAAGAGCTCAGTGAGGTCTAAGAGAACACAGATAACCAGTAAGGCATTCCACGGTAGGGAAGAGAGTCAGCTAAGTATTTTGAAAAAGAACCAAACAGAAATCTTAGGGAATGTTCAGTAAGATACATAAAATGTGCATCTGATAGCTGCAAGAAGAGTCCAAGTCAAGCAGAAGAAAGAATATCTAATGTGTAAGACAGGTCTTTTGAAATATCACAGGCAAACTTGCATGTATGCAAGCAAACACAGACACAGGCACACACACACATGCACACAACAGGAAGAAAAAATGAAAGAAACAAAGGACAAAAGAATGGATGGTCAAAGAAAAGAACATTTTAGACCTCTGGATGCCATTGAATAAAACGACTTTCAGGTTTTCTTTTCTTCTTTCCTTTTACCTTTCTTTGGTTTGTTGGATTAGTTCTGGAGCCAGGTCTTGCTCTGTAGCCCATGCTGGACTGGAACTCACACTCCTCCTGGCTTTGGCTCCCAAATGCTGCACATTTTCTTATAATCAAAGCAGAAGAAGATCTCTAGGAATTTCACTCACTAGATAACAGCAGAAACTTTCTAATCTCGGTAGAGATGTGGAGAGCCATGCATAGAACACTGATTATAGGATTCCTAATAGACATGACCATTAAACGACCTTCACTGTAGCTCTGTAGAGTTAGATGTTGACAACAGTAAAGAAATTCCTAGTCTGCAAGAAAATAGTTCTAAGTCAAGTGGAAGGGTGTCCCATTAGACCAACAAGAGATTTTTCAGCAGATACCTGATAGGGCAGTAGCCAGTGGAATGACTTCTAAGTGTTGGATAGAAAGCAAAGAAAGGGTATTGCCAGGCAGGAATTCTCCACTCAGCAAGGCTATCCTCTGGAAGTAAAGGGGAAGGAAAGTCTTGCCAAGACAAGTCAGCAAAAACAAAAACCAGAGGGAATTACTCCCAAACCGGCCCTACAGATAATGGTTGTAGAATCCCACTTCCAGAGATTAAAGAACTGTACCGGCATTTACAGAAATCTGAGAAACACGTAATTTCATCAGACGCATAGGTACACAAAGTCACTGAAAAGATTATCCACTCACTATGCCTCTGTGCTGGTTAGTTTCACCAATCAATTTGCCATGATCTAGAATCACCCGAGGATAAGCTTCAAATAGAGGAACTGTCTAGATCAGACTTGGAGCATGTCTTTGGGGGATTATCGTGATTGCTAATGGTTTTAGTAGTAACCATTCTATTTCTGTGAGTAGACACCATGATTAAGACAACATATAAAAGAAAGCATTTAATTTGGGGTCTGACAGAGTTTCAAATGATGAGTCCAGGACTACCATGGTGGGGGGCAGTGCAGCAGGCAGGCAGGCAGGCAGGCAGGCAGTGTACCGGCGCAGTAACTGAGAGCTGACATCTAGTCGTGGCGGAAAGCATGGTGGCACACAAGCAGGCACAGTGCTAAAGAGGTAGAGGAGAGTTCTAGATCTGGATCCTCAGGCAGCAGGAAGTGACAGTGGCACACACACTGGCCAGGCTTGTCCATCTGAGACCTCAAAGCTCATCCTCTAATGACACACCTTCTCCAGCAAAGCCACCTCCAACAAGGACACACAGTGTACTAGCGCCAGTCCCGATGAGCCTACGGGAGGGGGCATTGTTATTCAAATCACCATATTATCACATCACAAATATGAGCTGAAAGGAGAAGAATATCTAAGTTAATCAAACAAAATAAAAAAAATGGTAGGACTATGTCTTTTTTAGATCAACAACAACCTTGTTTCTAAATGGAGCAAGTTCTTCAATTAAAAGACACCGGCTGACAGGGTGGATTAAGAGAAGGAAAACAAAAATAAAAACAAAAACAAAAAAAAAATAATTTTCTAGGCATGTAGAAACCCAGATGTAGGAATTAAGCTACTTATGTCAGGACTTATGACAAATCGTGAAAGAGATACCAGGCACTATCCAATCACAGAGAGAGGGCCTCAGCAATAAAATGCCATGGTAGACTGTAGGTATCTAACCGCAGAATACTGGACTAAGTATACTCTAATGAAAAGCTGGCAGGAATACAGATTGCTACAGTCCTCATGGAGTGCAGTATAGCCAGGTCTTCATTTATTTTCCAATTGCTGTGAGAAAATACCCCAACAAAAGCAACTTAGGGGAGAAAGGGTTTATTTGACTCATAAACTCAAGTTAGAGTCTATAATAGCAGGGTCATCACAGCATTAGGGACTTGAGGCAACCGGACATGTCTCTCATCTACAGTCAAGATTCACACACAATAATACATGTCCACTCATGTAATGAGCGCCCGCTTCTAATCGGTCCCCCTCTCCACCTATACATTCCTAGAGCCCATTTAGGGATATCTCCACACACAGTGGGTGGGCCTTCCCACCGCAATTAATGTTGTCAAGATTCTCTCACAGATATATGCACAGACCAGTAATCTAGACGATCTAGACAATGCCTCATGAGTCTCACATTGCCAGCTGGTCCTAGACCTTGTCAAGTTGGCAATGAACACTAACCTGAGGTTATGAAGGGTGTGCGGGGAGGATGGTAGCTGGGGAGTTGGATTTGATGAGGGAGGGCTGTAAACCCCTATGGAACTACCACAATGAATCTCTTTAATTAGTACAACTAATTCAGAAAATAATTAAAGATAATAGTGGGTCATGGTAACTTGCTGCTATAATGCCAGCTCTTGAGAAGTTGAGGCAGGAGAATTACAGAAAGCTCTTAACTAGCCTAGGCTGCAGAGATTCCATTTCAAACCAACAAAAACTCCAAGCCAAACCAAACCAACAACCAAAAGTAAGCCCACAAGATATGAATGGTTTTGGTGCCTGCAAGGTAGAATCAGGAGAGCAGTACTTTCTGACTGACACCTGTCCATGCAACCCCACAATGGGACTTTCCCTCTTTCAGCTTGAGACTCATAAGCTACTGAACACTCTTCGCCATTAAAGTCTCAGTTCTAGAATGCTCTTCTGTATAATGTCAAATATCCCTGTTTCAAAAATGGCCAAGGAAAATTCTCAAATGTTTCTCTCGTGCCTGCTTCCTGTGGGCTTCCTTCCACAGATCAGAGAACAACAAAGTTACCAGAGAGAGGGTTGGACAGGTTATAACCAGAGATGAAAAACACAGTGAGAGAAAGGAGGTGAGAGAGAAGCAAGGAAGGAGAGTGAGAGAAAGACAGGACAGGACTGAAGCCATAGGAGGTAAGCTGGCATTAGACCCCGAGGGTTACTGCTTCCCGTTCACATAAAGGAGAGGTGCAACATTCACAGTTCTGAAAGTTCATTTTAGAAAAAAGTTTTAATTAAATTAAACAAGGGTGGTAGGCAGGGTTGGGGCACACATCATTATCTTACAGTTTTTACATTTTATATTATGAGACAATTAGGTCCTTTGGAAAGCAGTGCCACATCACAGAGAGACTTATGACCAGCTTCCTCCTTTGTTCAGCAGCAGTGATGTGCAAAAACGACCTTTAAAAACACTTAGCTGTTGACTTTTGATCTCAAGTCTTCTCCTGACGGCTTAATCTATTAAACCCAAACACATCTTGACATTATGAATTAGGAACGATGACTGGCCAGGACACTATAATTAGGAGTCAGGGCTGAGAATTCTGTAGGACAGATAATGACAAGTATCACAATGATTATAACACAGTTTATTGAAAATGTTATTGAGTCTCAGTCATGCATGAGCAACAGAACCACCACTCGTGAATTAAGACTGAATTAGCAAAGAGAAAATTACAACTGCTCTGATTTCTTCATGGGCGGAGACCAGCCTTCCTTATTCACAAACTAAATGCTTCCATCATGAATGGAGGGGAAGCTAGAGCTCTGGGAAGGGAAGTAGGGGAAAGAAACCTTACAAGACCACTGCTATGAGGAGCCAAGGAGTTCTTTGTGTGCACAAGAGCATGACAGGGCCTGGGAGGTTCATTCTGAGTGCCAACTTGACAGCATCTAGAATTACCACGGAGACAAACCACTGAGCATGTCTGTGTAGGAATTTCAAGATTGGGCTAATTAACTAGAAAGATGATATTGAAATGAACATTTTAAATTGATATGGATTTTGGTTTATTGATATAAATTTAAGGTCAATTTTGTTATTTTCATATTTTTACTCTTTTTTAAAGTATTAATGCTTATGCAGCTAATTGAAAAAAGTAATGTATAATTAAAATTGCAGATTAATAGGTAGTCATTTAATTATCAAACTTGTAGTCATTTTAGTTAGGTTTTACAGCTATATAGAGATATATTTCAGTTAGATAAATAAGCTTCAACACTTCAAAGACCTATGGAATATGGCATTTAAAATGTTTTAAGAACTTAGCCTTTTCTCATCAATGAGACATGTCTGTTTCTGGCAGCACCAGTTATTTCAGAGAGGTTGATGGCATTGAAGAAACATTATAGAATTTGCGTTCAATGTGACAAGTTAGCCATTTGGGCAAGAAACTGCTCTTGCCTGGACTGCTTGATGGTAAGCTATATGAACTGAACATGCAGGACCCACAGAAAAGTGTCTGCTGAACTTTCCAAAAGATGGGATGGTCCTTCGGAGTTCCTAATTCACAGAAAATAACTGCCAGATATTCTGCAAGATACAGAAGAAAGTGACTGACAAACTTCCAAGATATGTGAAATAGTCTTTCAAATTTCCAGCTTCCGGTTTACTTAGGTAATATTATATCCTTCTGGGGTCTTTGAAGAGTTAAGATAGATAGTTATAGTATTTCTTAGTTATGATAAAAGATATATTATATATGAAAATTTAGACTCACAAAGATAAAATAGATAGTATATTTTCTTCAATTTTGCCATATGCAAATACACTAAATATTTTAACTGTAATTCTTGCTTGAACCTGTTTTGTTATATGTAATTTTACTATGTTAAAGTTAAAACCATTCTTTTTATTTAGACAGAAAAGGGGAGATGATGTGGGATTCCCCTCTATATACTATGAATATGTTTTATTACAATTAGCTAATAAAGAATCTGCTTTGGCATATAGCAGGGCAGAATATAGCTGGCCTGAAGAGATATATGGAGAGAATAGGCAGAGTTAGAGAGATGCTATGATGCTGCTGAAGGAGAAAGACGCCAAAACAGAACCTTACCCAGTAAGCCATAGCTTTGTGGCAATACACAGATTAATAGAAATGGGTTAATTTAAGATGTAACAGTTAGTTAATAAGAAACCTGAGCTAATAGTTAAAACAGTGTTGTAATTAATATAGTTTATTTGTGATTATTCAGATCTGGGAGGCCAGGAAATGGAAGAGCAATCAATGTTTACAAGAAGACCAACCATGAATGTGGATAGCTCTGTTCCCTGTGCTGGGGTTCTGGACTTAAAACAGAACAAGAGAACTGAACAAAAGCATTTACCTCTCTGCATCTAGACTACAGATGCAATACTGCAACCAGCTGACTACTCCTGCATTCCCTATCATGATATACTATTCCTTTGAACTGTAAGCCCAAACAAATCCTTCCTCCCTTAAGTTGCTTCTTACTGGGTATGTCCCAGAAATGGGAAAAGTACCTAATATGGTGCCTATCTTTACTCACTATGTACAGAAAGTGCCAAGCATAGTCCACATTATTACTTCTGAGAAGACAGTAAAATACGATGGCGATTAGAAATGGCTTCAGAACAAGAGCACATGTTCTGCTCAGACCTCAAAGCTCAAGCAACCCTGGGCTGTCACCTCACAGGACCACCAGTGATGTCTCTCCTAGGCTTTTGTGAAGTATTTATACTTAATGCATATAACAATATTACATCAATAATAAATAGATTTATGACTTATACATACCTACCATGTGTAGACCTTACAGCAGCAGAACACAATAGAGAAACCAAAAATACAGTGACTAATTGCAACAAGCTAAATGTTCAGCAATAGAGTACCATAATGATATATCTTTGGCTAGCTATTACCCATTCAATAAAATGAGTGCTATGTTTCCATGCATGTATGATTGTAGTAGATTCTTACGATGACATGTTAAAAGTTCTGAGGTAGGAAACTTCTTCAGAGACTTGTACTTCTTAACATACTATCTGCTTAGAAGAAAAAGACATATACTACAGCAAAAAATATAATGTAGAACAAAATCTCCTTGCCAACATAATGATTTAATGAAGAGGGCAAGGTGGGAGAATTTTTCATTTCTTTTTTATTTCATTTACTTGATAATTATAAATTATATCCATAATTATATTAGTTTTATACTGATATATTATTTATAATTAAACATTAATTTCATATTACCTTCATATTAAATATAAAATTTAAAATATTTTCTTCCTTCCTCACTTGTTTAGATGACACATGAGAGTAACAGCAAAAATATGCTGAAAATCAGCTTGTCAGGTATGATGGTTAATAAGAAATTATACCATGACAGGATCAGAATAACTTGATAACTCTCTGGAAGGTCTGTGAGGGTGCTTCTTGACTAGGTTACCTAAGAAAGGAAGACCCACCCTGTTTTAGTTCTTTTCCTACTGTCATGACAAAGCACCACCAAATAAAGCATTTAATTTTGGGCTCATGGCTCCAAAGAGTGGTAGAATCTATGACCATCATGATGGGTAGCATAGCAGCAGGCAAGCAGGAATGGTGGTGCAGGAGAATTGTCTGTATTCTTTCAATCACGTTTTAAATAAACGCTGATTAGCTAGGCAGGAAGTATAGGTGTAGGAATAAGCCCACCCCCTTAGGGGGCGTGTTCGCCTCGGGCGAATGTTTACTTATAAATCAGGCAAGCGGTTTCCCGAGTGCCCCTTCTGCTTTCCTGGTCTCCGCAGGAACTGTGGTTCTGTAAGTCTATTTCCCCATTAAAGCTGCATATATTTTTACAATCTGTCTGCATTCATTTACGCCATTACATATAGGTGGGAAAACCAGACAGGAAGTAGAAATGATGCAATGAGAACAGGAGAATTCTGGGAAGGAGGAAGTTGATTCCTCCCAGTCCTACACAGACCACTGAGGAAGCAGGATGTGATCTGCCAGATGAAAAAGGTACTGAGCCATATGGCAAAAATAGATCAGAATAATGGATTAATATAAGCTACAAGAGCCTAAACTAATGAGTCAATCAGCTTTATAACTTATAGAGTTCTCTGTGTGATTTTCTTTGGGACTTGCCAGCTGTGGGGTACCGGGAGGGACAGAAACCCCAACAAACTGGCCCCCCTCATGTTACAGCATGGCACTGAGGCAGTGGCTGAGAGCTTATGTCTTATCTATAAGCATAAAGGAGAGAGGGAGAGGGAGGAGAGAGAGAGAGAGAGAGAGAGAGAGAGAGAGAGAGAGAGAGAGAGAGAGA
>NW_026068005.1:2077682-2139589 GCF_014885135.2 Alexandromys fortis | reverse complement strand
AAAAAAAAAACCCTCAGGACAGAAAGTACACTATTATCCTAACTGATACTAAAGAGGCATCTGACAAAGTTCAACATGCCCTCATAATAGAAGTTCTGGAGATTTTAGGTACAAATAGATAGATGTGCTAGCTAGTGTTATGTCAATAACACAAGCTAAAATCATCTGAGAGGAGAGGACTTTAACTGATAAGATGGGGTTGCAGGCAAGCCTGGAGGGTATTTTCTTAATTGGTGATTGATGTTGTAGTGCCCAGCCCATGGTGAGTGGTCCTGGGTTCTATAAGAAAGCAGGCTGAGCTAGCTATGAGGAGTAAGCCAGTAAGCAGAATCCCTCTGTAACCTATGCATCAGTTCCTGTCTCCTGGTTCCTGCCTTGAGTTCCTGTCCTGCCTTCCTTCAGTGATTTACAGTGATGAACAGGAAGCATAAATGTCTCTCTTCCAAGTTGCTTTGGTCATGGTGTTTCACTACAGCAGAAGTAACCCCAGCTAGGACAATTTAACATACCTCAAGATAAGAAAGGTATATAAAACAAACCTATAGCCAACATGATATTAAAAAGAGACAAAATCAGAGAATCTCTCTAAAATCAGGACTAGGACAGGACTGCACCTCCCTCTACTCTCTCATTTGATATATTGCTTGAATCTTTTCTATAGCAATTAGAAAAGAGGAAGAAACACAGGAATAGTAGTCAGAAGGAAGGTATCTAAACTGTCCCTATTTAAAGACAATGTGATGCTTTACTTAAACATACTCTTGAGTCTACAAGAAAACTCTTGGATCTAATAAGGACTTACATTAAAGATTCAGATTACAAAAATCAATGTTTGTTTTTAAACCAGTAGCTTTCATTTATAACAGTAGTCTACTCTCCAGGAAAGAAATTAGGAAAAATATTCCTTTCAAATAATCCCTCTCAAATTAAATATTTAGGAATAAATCTAACCAAAGAAGTGAGAAACATCTACAATTAAAATTTTAAGATATTGAAAACAGGTATCACAAAGATACTAGACAATGGAATGTAGTCCATCTTTTTGAATAGGCACAATTAATATTGTGAAAATGCCTATTGTCCCCAAATTAACACACGTAATTAATGCTATACCTATCAAATTTCCCATGTCATATTTCACAGATTTGGAAAAAAAATAGAAGAATTCACATGAATCCACAAAAGACCAGGAAAAGCCCAAGTAGTCAGAGGGTTAAGCACATTGTTAGACAGTTCACCTGAGCTAATGGGAGCTCACCAACTCCAGTCGGACAGGAAAGGAAGTAGCATAAAATCAAAATACACACTTTGAATGTTGGTGACAGTTGTATGGCTGGGGCAGACTGCGGGGCCACTGGAAGTGGCTCCAGGATTAATTCCTGCTGCTTGTACTAGCTTTTTTGGAACCCATTCTCTTTGGATGGATACTTTGTTCATCCTAGATACAGTGGGAAGGGCCTTGGGAAGGGGGAGATGGAGGGAATGGGAAAAGAAGAGGAAGTGGAAACTGGGGTTGGTATGAAAATGAAAAAAAATAATTTCTTTTCCTTTTTAAAAAATGAAATAAAAAAGAAATAAAGAAAAAAAGAACGCTGTTGGAAGCATTATAATACCTGAGCTCAAATTATACTATAGCACTATAGTGATGATGATAGACCAGTACTGTTGTAAAAATAGGCAGGAAGACCAATGGAATGGAATCGATGAACCAGAAATAAAATGTCAAAGCTATGCCCATGCCCACTTAATTCTTGACAAAGGAAGCAAAAACATACTTTTGAAAAAATGATAGTCTATACAACAAATGGTGCTGGCAAAACCTAGATTTCCGCTTTCAGAAGATGAAATTGGATTTATATCTTTCATCTTACACAAAAGTCAGTTCAAAACGGATCAAAGACCTTAATTTAAAGCCTGAAACTTTTAGAAGAATACACGAGGGATACCCTTCAAGATATTGGGATAGGTAAGAACTTTTAAAATAGAACACTAACAGTCCAGGTACCAACCCCGAACACCAACAGATGGGACTATATGAAAACAAAATATTTCTGAGCCATCATTGGAAATAACCAGCAGAAGAGACAGTCCTGAGAATGGGAGAAAATGTTTATCAGCGATACCCCAGACAGGGGATAATATCTAGCAATTACAGAGAATTGCAGATATTAAATACCAAGGAAAAGAAATTTCTAATCAACGGCAATGGGCATCCTAATGGGCAAATGAACTTAATAGTTTTTGATTAAAAAATATCACAAATGACCAATCACTAATTTTAAAAAGGGTACAACATCCTCAGCCAGCAGGGAAATGCAAATTAAAATGATTTTGAGATACCATCTCACCCCAGTCAGAATGGCTGTCATTAATAAGTCTGACAACAAATGTTGGCAAGGATATGGAGAGAAAGCAACATTTACTTTTGTGGAGGAACAGATTAATACACCCACTGTGGAAATCAGTTTGGAGACCTCAAAAATTAAAATTAGAACAGCCATATGATCTAGATATTTCAGTCCTAGGCATATATACCCAGAAAACTCCACACTTCTACAGTGGTATTTGCACCCCCAATGTTCATTGCTGCTTTATTGCTAGAGCAAAGAACTGGGATCAAACTAGTTGTGCATGAACAGATGAATGGATAACATAAAGTGTGTGTGTGTGTGTGTGTGTGTGTGTGTGTGTGTGTGTGTGTGTGACTCAGCTGTAATGAAAAATGAATTAAAAACATCTGGAGGAAAGAATCTATAAACTCAGAATATATAATACTAGGAGAGGTCCTGCCATTGCAGAAAAAAAAGAAACCACATGTTCTATCTCATATGTGGAAGCTAGTCAATAATATATCTATATATGTAAATAAATGCATATGTCATTCAGTGTAACACAAATGAGAAAAAAGACTAAATGTAAAGGGATGAAGAAGATTGATTGACGGTAACAGACACAAGTTATGAAAGAGAATACAAAGCTTATTTCTTCCTAGTTCTAACTCTGCCATGGATCTCGAGGTTTGGTGATGGATAAGTACACACAATCTATTTGATACTGAAAGTGTGAATTTAATGTGAAGCTCCATGGCTTTGACTCAGAATGTTTGTTCTTCCAGCACGGAAATTTGCTGAATTGTATAGACTTCGGTTCTGGTTAATTTTGGTGTTTTTTAAAATTATTTTTATTGAGCTATATATTTTTCTCTGCTACCTATAAACTTCCTCCCTCCCCTTTAACCCACTCCCATATTCCCCATGTTCCCAATTTACTCAGGAGATCTTGTTTTTTTCTACTTCACATAGATTAGCTCCATGTATGTCTCTCTTAGGGTCCTCTTTGTTGTCTAAGTTCTCTGGGATTGTGATTTGTAAGCTGGTTTTTCTTGGCTCTATGTCTAAAAGCCACTTATGAGTGAGTACATATGATATTTGTCTTTCTGGGTCTGGTTTACCTTACTCCATATTATGTTTTCTAGATCCATCCATTTGCCTGCAAATTTCAAGATGTCATTATTTTTATTTTCTGCTGTATAGTACTCCACTGTGTAAACATACCACATTGTCCTTATTTATTCTTCAGTCGAGGGGCATTTAGGTTGTTTCCAGGTTCTGGCTATGACAAACAATGCTGCTATGAACATAGTTGAGCACATGTCCTTGGGATATATTGAGCATCCTCTGGCTGTATACCCAAAAGTGGTATTGCTGGGTCTTGATGTAGGTTGTTTCCGAATTTTCTGAAAAAATAACCATACTGATATCCAAAGGGGCTGTACAAGTTTGCACTCCCACTAACAATGGAGGAGTGTTCCCTTTACCCCATATCCTCTCCAGCATAAGTTGTCATCAGTGTTTTTGATCTTGGTCATTCTTACAGGTGTAAAATGGAATCTCAGAGAGATTTTGATTTGTATTTCTCTGATGGCTAAGTATGTTGAACATTTCTCAGCCATTTTAGATTTCTCTGTTGAGAGTTCTCTGTTTAGGTCTTTATCCCATTTTTTAAATTGGGTTATTTGCTCTTTTGATGACGAATTTCTTAAGTTCTTTGTATATTTTAGAGATCAGACCTCTGTCTGATGGGGGGTTGGTGAAGATCTTTTCCCATTCTGAAGGCTGCTGTTTGGTCTTGTTGACTGTGTCCTTTGCTTTACAGAAGCTTCTCAGTTTCAGGAGTCCAATTTATTAATTGTTTCTCTCAGTGTCTGTGATGCTGGGGTTATGTCTAGGAAGTGATCTCCTCTGTCAATGTGTACAAGTGTATTTCCCACTTTCTCTTCTATAAGGTTCAGTGTGGTTGGCTTTATGTTGAGGTCTTTGATCCATTTGGACTTGAGTTTTGTGCATGGCGATAGATATGGATCTACTTTCATTCTTATTTGGAGCCTGAGCGGGAATAGTAGGAACAGCTCTTAGCATCCTGATTCGGGCAGAACTTGGCCAACATGTTGATATCCAGTTATTACAGCACCATTTGTTGAATTTGCTTTCTTTTTTCCATTGTATTCACTCTTTTGCTTTTTTGTTGAAAATCAGGTGTCTATAGGTGTGTGGATTGATATCTGGGTATTTGATTCGGTTCCATTCGTCCTCCTGTCTGTTCTTATGCCAATACCAGACTGTTAATCAGTACTGTAACTCTGAAGTAGAGTTTGAAGTCAGGGATTGTGATGCCTCCAGAAGTTCTTTTATTGTACAGGATTGCTTTGGCTATCCTGTTTTTTTTCTTTTTTTATATGAAATTGAGTACTGTTCTTTTGAGTTCTGTGAAGAATTTTGCTAAGATTTTGATGGGCATTGCATTGAATCTGTAGATTGTTTTTGGTAAGATTGCCATTTTTACTATGTTAATTCTACCTTCCCAAGAGAATTGGAAAACTTTCCATTTTCTGGTGTCTTCTTCAATTTCTTTCTTCTAAGATTTAAATTTCTCATCATACAGGTCTTCCACTATTTTGGTTACTTACTCCAAGATATTTTATGCTATTTGTGGCTATTGTTAAGGGTGATGTTTCTCTGATTTTTTTTCCTTAGCCTATTTATCACACATGCAAAGGAGGGATACCAATTTTTTTGAGTTTATTTTGTATCCTGCTACATTACTGAAAGTGTTTATGAATTGTAAAAGTTTCTTGGTAGAATTTTTTTGGTCACTTATGTAAACTATCATAACATCATCAGCAAATAGTGAGAGTTTGACTTCTTCGTTTCTGATTTGTATACCCTTGATCTCCTTTTGGTGTCTTATTGCTCTAGCTAGAACCTCAAGTATTATATTGAATAGATATGGAGAGAGTGAACAACCTTGTCTTGTTCCTGATTTCAGTGGGATTGCTGTGGGTTTCTCGCCACTTAGTTTGATGTTGGCTGTTGGCTTGCTGTATATTGCCTGTATTATGTTTAGTCATGTTCCTTGTATCCCTGCTCTCTCCAAGACCTTTATCATGAAGGGATGTTGTATTTTGTCAAAGGCTTTTTCATAATCTAATGAGATGATCATGTCTTTTATTTTATAGTTTGTTTATATGGTGGATTACATGGACAGATTTTCATATTTTGAACCATCCCTACATCTTGGGCATGAAGCTGACTTGATCATGATGAATGATTTTTCTGATGTGTGCTTGGATTCGGTTTGCCAGTATTTTATTGAGTATTTTTGCATCTATGTTCATAAGTGAGATTGGTCTGTAATTCTCTTTCTTAGTAATGCCTTTATGTGGTTTGGGTATCAGGGTAATTGTAGCCTCATATAAAGTGTTTGGACTCTTCTTATTCATCAGAGTATAAACTTTCTGATGCTCTGAATCAAGTTGGCTATTGCACGAGCCTTTAAGTGCACTGCATTTTTAGGTGCCACTCTCCCAGGTTCATGCTGCCAACTAGAGGGGTAGATAAGCATCACCATGAATCAGGGACCTGAAGTCAGCTATGAGATTAGGGTGGGGATTCTCATAGAAGGAGGTGAGTGAGCCTATGGGACAGGAACCAGGGAAGGCTTTGCCTTATGTCAAGCTTGCACACCATTTTCAAAAAAAAAAAAAAAAAAGAGGAGGACAAGTATAATCCCTGGTTTCCAGAAGAAGGGACTTTAGATAAAGAAATATGGGGCAGAGTCTAAGAGAATGTTGAAAAGAGAATAAAGATCCCGGTTCAATCTTGGGCCACTTGGTCATTGATTCAAATTGTTACTAAAATATTGAAGGAAGGTAAGGAGGATATTGATCATGATGAGGAGAAGGCTAATTCCTTGAATGAATATAAAATGGACACTTAAACCTTAGAATGAGAGAGAGAGAGAGAGACAGAGAGAGAGAGAGAGACAGAGAGAGAGACAGAGAGAGAGAGAGACAGAGAGAAAGAGAGAATATGAGAATTTTCTCCATTCAGACAAAAATCAAAAGTAAAAACAGTGCTACCTCTTCCAGTGATGGTTCTTGTTGCTCCCTGACTGGAGTGTCCTTTAAATATGTGTCCTCCATTATCTGAAAATAACCCTGAAGCTTGAGGTGAGGATTTTGATAATCAGTCTAATCTCACATTCTCTCCAGTTCTTAGTAGAGCCTACAAAAAAAGCTAACTTTATTCAGTAATTAATCTACTTAAACCTTTAGAACGAAAGGCAGCACAGGCCATTCTCACTTACTAACTTGAGAGGCAAAGAAAAGAGCTACAGCGATTTGAATCCAGACAAAAGGAGACATTTGTATTTTGAGGGAATCCTTCACTGCCCTTAAACTTATTTTCGCACACACTGTCTCCTATAGGTATTTGAGGACAAACCTTTGGAATGAAGTTATTTATACCACAGAGATCATAAAATACTAGCTGCTTTCCTTACTCTTCTTGCTCAATTAATGAATCAGGGAAGGACCTGATGTCAACAATTTTACTTGATCCTTGCTGCATCAACCTTAACTAACAATCAATTTTTAAAAAAGAGTTATAGAATATGATGGATTTTAAAATTTCATTTTTAGATTACTACAGAAAAAATAGGAAATTATTAGTAAGTCATTGGGTTTTCTCACAGAAATTGTTGAAACTTCTCCCATTCCACAGTCAGATACTTATTTTATTGATGGTTCATCTAAGGATACAGGAGGGACTCATGGTCCAGACAGTCATCTATCTATTAATACTTTTTTTCCTTAACCCAACAGGTGGAACTGGCTGTTCTGATTAATCTATCATGGTTAATTCATAAACCCTTAAGCATCAATTCAGATTCTGCTTATGTTGTAGGATTATTTCCAGCACTAGACTCATGCTTGTGCACACTTTAACCTCCCTGGTTTTACTGCAGAAGGAAGTAAGCAAGCTGATGCATTAACTTGCCCTATTTTTACTTCTCCAGAAGAAAGTTGGAAGGGGTATGCATCTGTCAACGCAGATGGATCCACTGAAACATTATGGGTTCCTTCAGCTCTAGGCCATCAGAGGGTGAGGAGACAGTGAAGTCATCAGACTGATAGCAAACTTCCAGTTGAAGAGCAAAAGTAGACAGTGACCATATCATCAGAAACCATCTGCCCACCTGGACCAAGTTAAGAACCCATGTACCAAAGGAGATGTTACTCACTAATGACAATGGGACCATAACAGACTCATTCATTCTTCTGGAGAAGGGACCATATTTAATTTTTCCTTGAGATTTAAATCATTTTCTATTTGCATAGGACATAACAAAATTTGTACTCCTATTAGAAGGCAAATATGGGCTTATGTTTTACTAGATAGCAGGACTATTAACCATAATTGTTTCTTTTCAAAACTATTCTCTATCTTTATGATCAATAAAATGACATAAAAATATTATTGAATATGGTTTTCCTCTTTTCTTGATTGCAGAACCATGTTGTCACTGTTCTAATATAATGTACTTGCTTATAGAATACTCAATTATCAAATGACAATTAGATTTATATATGAGATCTCAAATCACAACTACTCTGGATATCCTGCTAATAAAAAAGGGGGGTGATGTTGAAACAGTCAAAAATTGGAGCCCTATGAAAATTCTGAGTGTTTATGAGAAAACTCCAAAAAAAAAAAAAAAAAGACAAGAGTCTTGTGATCTCAGTTTCTTCAAAACACAGAATTCCTCTTGGAATGTGTTTTCACGCTCCTCCCAGGTGCAACAGATAAGAGTGAATTTATTTCAGCTCATTTTATTCATGTGCCTATATGGAATAACATGTTTTTGCCAAGTGAGGCTTGTCCTGGTGATTGCAAACTTTACTCAGGGAACTCTTCTTAATTGTCAGAGTATAAACTGTCTGATGCTCTGAATAAAATCGGTCATTTCATGGGACGTTAGTCTGCCTCAGTGTTAGGCCCCTTTCTCCCAGGCTCATGCCACCAATCAGAGCAGTACATAGCTGGGATGGGGCTCAGCCTGTAAACTGCTCTCCATGCACACACGATGGCCTGAGCTTGGATCCTCAGCACCCATCAAATACGTGATGATGATGTGCAGAGTCATGTGTCTGTGATCCCAGGGTGGAGAAGGCTGTTAGGTGGATTCCTGGAGTGTCTGGCTAGGCAGATTAGCCAAACTGATGAGTTCTGGGCTCATCAAGAGAGCAACTGAGAAAGATACCTCTGGCCTCCATATGAATGCACACATTTACACATGCATCTATTCAAGCTCTCTCATACAGAGATGCACATATGTACACATACATATACACACAAGCACAAAGCTTTGTATTCCAGAGTAATCATTAACACATACTAGGTATCCCCGATTTAAAATATAAGGTATCCCCCCCCACCACCACCAGCACGAGATTTGGTCATACTGTAGATGTGAAGATTCTGAACATGAAATGGCTTGTTTTAAAAGCTGGATGGGAAACCACAGTTGAAGTAATCTGGGCAAAGCTTGATTACAATAATTCATTATAGAAACCAATCAACCTTCATTTCCAGTAGTTGACAAGAGCAGCCAGTTATGCTGCTATGATCATGGTATAGTCCAGCTCAATGCTGCCTGTTGCATTTGTTAGCAGAGGTTACCAGGCCAATGCAATCAAGAATCCCACAAAGTCCCAGATGTCTTTCCCTTTAACAGACAGATGGGGAGGTTCATAGAGAGGAAGGAGAGGGAAAAGGACAGAGCGAATATGAATGAGAGTCATATGAATGTGTGTTTGTGTAGATTAGTGGTCAAAATTAAGTAATATTCCTTGGGACCACATCTTGTTTTTCAAAGCAGGGTCTCCCACTGTGCCTGGCACTTGTTAAATAGGATCAGCTGGCTGCACAGTGAGCCCCTGGAGACTGTCTCTGCCTTCCTGGCACAGGCAACCAAGCCTCGAGGTTGAATCTGGGACTATATCCTTGCAAGGCAAGTGCTTCACTGATAAAGCCATCTTCTTAACTTCATATGTCCTTTTTCAGCTCTCACAAGCAGAGAAGTGCATGGTTTCTCTTTGGCAGTGGGAACCACTTAGCCAAGCTTAGAGACATAGTAGGTGATGGTGTGGTATTATAAATCTCAGCTCAGATCTGATCCTGCCTAGCTTACCTATAAAGTCCAAGTATACCTTGAAGGAACTAGATTCATAATATTAAATTACCAAGAAGTGATTAGCTGTGGTATCCGCATAAGACCAGACTTTTTAAAATTATATTTACAATTTAACATCTTCCTGCTAACTAATCTAGTTTACCAAACTCTTTAGTTGCTCTTCCTGAGAGTTACAAATCCCTCCCCTTTCCCCTTATCTTCTAGTTTAAGGCCTTTGGCACTAATAAAGTATCTTTCAGCTTTAATATTAGATTAAGTAAGAATACTCGTCATAAGTCTTATGGAAAATACTGTCTCTGATTGGGTATCAGCTGGAAAAAGTCTCTTTTGGCATCCTTCATAGAAAGAAAAATATAACGGTAAAAAATGTGGTTATAGTAACTTCAAGACTACAAGAGCAACAAGGGTGTTTCTATATAGTTAGGAGGTGCAATCACACAGATATATAGATCTGGAGACATTTTTCAGACCAACTGCCCAAATCCCCCTGTATATAGAAGAAAAAAATGATCTCAGAAATGTAGTTTCTTGTGAGTAGTGTTCATTTAGATGTAGAAGCTATAGCATGATGTTTCTCATTTTCCAAGTGGGAAGAGTTGTTTTTTCAACATATGTGCAGGGGACAGAGAGCAGGGTAGAAAACATAGTGATTGGGTTGCTAAGCAACAGACACAGGGTTCAGAAAGCTCTGAGAACTTGAAGGGATGGGTTAGGTTGGAATCCGACCAGTCAGCTATAGTTCAATGTAAGTCAACACACTGCCCTGCCTTTGAGTGGAAACTCACTGCATCAACAGTATGCGTGGGCGGTGGGGGGGAATGCAATATGTGGCAGTAAGGTAGCTGGGGACTGGAATATGGAGCCTGAGAATAGCAAAACCTGGTCAGCATCATGTCCCATATGACGTGTGCAGAGGGATGACAGGTTGGGATTTGGTTGAGCTTTTTTTGGTTCAGGTAGAAAATTATGTTTGGCCAGTTGCCACACATATGGGGCATATGGTAAAATGAGACGAAGCAAGGTGGTGAACGGCAGGAACCTGTATCCTACAATGCAACAGCAGAAGCCGGTTATTTAAAGCAAGGGAGCATCATGATGAAGAGCATGTGAAAGTCTATTTGAGAGAAAAACATACGGACTGGTTAGTGTAGCTTCAGAGACAGACCTAGCCCTTGTGGGTAGCAGTCATGGGAGCAAGGCTTCCAAGAAACAGAGTAACTGTCTGAAATAAGACCTTCAAGGATGGATGGTGGCAAAATTCAGCTTGCATTTTATTGGGTCCTTTTCTTAGGTCAACATCAATATTAAAGACATTTAAAATAGTTGCCCTATTACAGTCCCCTAACCTCAGTGTTAGCGACTATCTAAAAGTTACTATCAGCAACTTTTAACAACACAGTGTTGGATATGCCACGAAGTTCTAGCTTGGAGTGCTGGAGAATCTGACCAAGCTTGTTAGCTCAGTGTGGCTGGGAAGTGCAGTAGCCTAGATTCTGGCTCAAGCTGGCTGCTAAACCTCTCCTCCATGGACTGCGATAGAAAAGAGCCAGTTTCCTGGCACTGGGGGCAGGCAGGATCTTGGAACTGGCTTTTATTTCTTTAACAATGTAGAAATCTAAAGTGCCTACTCTTTGCCGTGGGAGAGACACATCTTAAGACGTGTGCACTTGTACTCCAGGCCAATACAGTATGGCCCTGTGCTGAAGGGAAGACATCGTGTAGGCAGCACAGGCGAGCTCAGGACCTGTAGAGCAAACTGGTTCCTGGACCACTCACCCTGAATACAGGGAGAAGATCCTTGGGATCTGGTGGGAGGGTTAGTTTGAATTGTCAACTTGACCCAATCTAGAAGCAACTGAGAAGAAAGCAAAAATGAGGGACTGTCTAGGACAGCCTGGCCAGTGGGCGTGCCTGTGGGTGGCTGTCCTGATCACATTACTTGTGATGGGAAGGCCTATCCCACGGAAGGTGTTATTTCTGGCTATGCAAGAGTGGGGAAAGTGAGTTGAGTATTGGTATGCAAGTAACCGAGTTCTCTCTCTGCTCTTGACAGTGGCTACGTCCAGCTGTCTCTTGTCCTGTCGCCTTGACTTGCCTTCACTGCTGGACTGGCACCTGCAATTGTAAGCCAAGTAAACCTCTTTCCCTTAAAGTTGCCTTTGCCAGGATAATTTGACACAGGAACAGGAAAGGAGAAAGACATCTTGATTCCACAGCAGGAGAAGTACATCTAAAGAGTCCACACAGGATTAGTTCCCAGCTGGCTGAGAGGTGGTAGTTCTCAGGGAATGAGATGAGAGGATGGGAAGACTTTGAGAGGCCAAGTTCCTTATATTCGCACACCTGAGAGATAGTGGTGATGAACAGGGTTGGCTGACCAGTGTTCCTGAAGGATCTATTATAGCAGGAAATGCTGGAAGTGGGGATTTGTCCCTTACCTCAGCATGGGCATGGGCTTGAAAGCAGAAAGTGGTGGTTAGGAGCATTGTTGGGGGATTCTAAAGTACTTTAACTTGGAAGAATGACAAGACAGCTGGACACACACACACACACACACACACACACACACACACCCGCACAATTCTTGTTGCTATGGTTTGAAGTTGAAATAGCTTACCTGTTTGAACACTTGGTCCCTAGATAATGGCACTGATGGGAATGATGTGGAATCTTTAGGAGGTGGAGCCTCACTGGAGGAAGTGGGTCACTAAAGATGAGCTTTGATTTTTTTATAGCCTGACTATTCAGCTTCTTGTTCCTGATACCAGGCTTTCCCCAACAGGATGGACTGTATCTCCTTGAATTGTGATTCAAAACAAGTGCTTCCTGTCCTAAGCGGTTGATGTCACAGGTTTTGCCACAGCAACACGAAGGTATTAAGATTCTTAGTGACCGATGACATCCACAGAAGCAAGCCTATCTGTTAAATGTCCAAAGAAGTTCTAAGAATTCACAGTGGCTAGCGTGCATTCTATGGGACATTTGCCCTCAAAGCAGATGGTCAAGGGTCTTTCTGTTTTGCTCCTCAGCTTGAGAAGGAAGTGAAGTTCATCATTACTGGAATGTGTTCTACTTGTGTTTATAAAAGCTTGCTTATGTGTTAACGAAAGTGCTATGAAAGCCTGAGAAGTATACTAATTAACCTCATAGTGATGGGGCCAGTGTTTGAAGTCAGAGTCCAAGAGTTCAACTTCCACACTTGGATCCGTCCCACTTCTGCAGTATGAGAGAAATTTCAAAGTGCACCACTAAAAAGGCTGCATGTCTTTTCAGACAAGGCTAATACCTATGAGCAAGTCCCATCTAGGAGGGTCTTCTAAGGAACCTGAGTAGAAAAGGCAACAGGTTTATACCCGGAGCCATCTCTAGGGTGAGCATCTGGATTTCGATCAGAGTTCTTGAGGAGTGAAGATGTTTTGCTGGTCCTTAGACTTCACAGTGACCCCATAGGGGATGGGTGTCCTCAAAACACCAACATGCTCTCTAAGGATCAAAGTGTGTCCAACATTTCAACATTGCCACAAGATGTCAACTACAAAGGTTACATTGGAAAGTCAAGCAATTGAGCTGAAAAATAAGGGTCTTCAAAAAAATCATAATATTTTAAATAACTTTACAATTTTGTCTTGGGCAAAAGTAACTCTAACCCTGATCCTAATAAACCCAAGCCTAATGTTAACTGTGAACATAATCCTAAACCTGACATTAACTTTAATGTTAATCTGTATCTTAACTCCAATGCAAATTCTAACTCTAAACTCAATACTAATGCTATTCCTAATTTAACCTCAATCTTATTCCCAACCTTAACCATAATCCCATTGCTAACACTAACCAGAGTTTTAGTAGTAACCCTAATGGATGCTACCCAAACCCTACCCTAGCACCCATTCTAACCTGACTGCTAACTGAACATCTACAGACTAAATTCTCACTGCCTTTGCTACTTCTCCAATAGGCCTCCCATTTTTCTACTGAAAAGCTGATGAATAAATGAAAACTTAACAAAAAATAGAGGTAGTAACTCCATTTCATGAATCTTTTATGACCCTCACAGGTTCACATCTGATGCCAAATTACTATAGGATTTATTTTTGAGAAATGAGAGTTATAAAATACTTAATCTAAATGAATGAACCTAATTAAATGGCGCTTCCTACTTATACAATAAAAATGTTTTTATTATACAGAGTTAAGTATGGTTATTTTATTCAAGTATATAATGTACTTTAAGCATATACTATACTTCTATTCAGAGGATAAGAGTTGACTTAAACAATATCTTACATATTACAGTCCTTCTGTGAGTTCAAATGCAGATGTCAATCCCATATTTGATGATTAAATAGGCTGTGATTTAGAAATCAAATTAAAAAAACCCACAAAGATTTCCAACCTTCAAACTGCAAATATTGGCAGTTGCTTGAAAAGTTCTTACCCTGAGGAATTAAAAAAAATATGGACTTGGAATGTAGCTCAGTTGTTCGAGTGTTTGCCTAACAGGAAAGAGGCTCCAGGTTTAATCCTAGGAACTACATAAAACATGCCAATGGAGCATGTCTGAATGCCAGCACTCTCTTGGGAAATAGAGGCAGAAGATCACTAGCTCAAGGTCTTACTCATCTACCTAAAATGAAGCTAGCCTGGGATACATGCAACCTTGTTCGAAATAAATAATAAAAATAAATGAAAATATTAAAATTTAAAAGAAGTTAAAGGCATCCTAGCTACTGAGTAACTCTGCCCCAAAGTCATCCAACAGCACCGCGGAGCAGTGGTGATTTAAATATTAAGATATGCTAATTCACATGCTGATAGCAGCATGAATGTAAACTGGCAGCAATGAAAAAGAGGTGGATCTGTGCCAGGCTTTGTTATTTCTTGGTTTGTCAGTATTAATAATGAAGTATAATTTTAAAATAAAATGATCCCCTCAGCAGATAATACTGAATTCCCCGCAGCCAAGGAAGGGAAAATAGATTAGCTCTCTGGCTATTATCTGGGTTTCTCATCCCTTCCGCGGGGCCCCTCAACTTATTTTAAACCTTCATATTCATAGGCTGTACCCAGTGCCTGGGAAATTTCAACAAATAATGGAATGAAATTCAGAGAACTCCATAGTGAAGGCATAGGGATCAAATTAAAACTTCTGGCTGGCAGCAGCTCACATTAATTTCAAGACTAAAGAGGACACTTGCTTCCTTAAAAATCTGAATCTCAAAGCAGGAAAATGAATACAGCCTATCCCCATTGGGGAGATTTTACTCTAGAAAGCTGCTCAACCTGTGTCAGCCATCACTTGTCTTAGGATGCTCCTACAATGTTGGGAGAGCTGCTTTCTATTCCTCAAGGAAATATTACTCCATCATTTCTCCCATGAAATTAGTCCCAGCTTGAAAAGACCAAGGCCAAAATTTAAATCACCTTCACTGGAGACTGGCTGAGGCTTCCAGATGTGGATGCTTCTAGAGTGAACACCTCATGGAATGCTGTAAAGAGAAAAGACTGAAGAACTTCTGGATTCTGACTTAAATAAAGTAGACAGAAGTGATGATGTAGGTATTTTTTCAATGTTGACGTAGATTCTGTAATAGTTGATATTTTCGATCTCTGTACCCATTCTCTGTACACTTCCTGGGAGTGCGTTGAAAGTGGAGCCTTGTGAACTGGCAGTTTCAAAGACATATCCGGCTACTGAAGGTTCGGAGGTACTGGTAGTGGGTACCCAAAACCCACAGAGAGACACTAAAGGGTTGAGAGTGCAATGAATTGCTTTAGAGACTCCCTAAGGCATTGCCCCCAAGGAGACAAGGTGCTGGCCGGGAGGATGAGGAGCATGCTGTGCAATGTTGTCTTCTGGATTTGACAAGGCTGTTGTGTGCATGACATGCGTGCATGTCACCGCTATCTTCTGGAATGATAGGTGAGGTGTTTTCCTTACAGAATAGCTGCTGGCAGTTGACAGTAGCTAGGGGAGAAAGGGTGGTGGGTGTGGCCACTGGCTGGTTGCCAATGCTCCAGTGGATGGCTCTACACTCATGTACATATGGAAAACCCCAACCGGACTTAGGGATTATCAAAAAAATAAAATAAAATAACAAAGTTGGGAGGACAGTGAGGTGTCATTGGAGGAGTTGAAAAGGCCAAATGAGCAATCCCAGGGAACCCACAGGCTACTCCAGGCAGGGAAGCAGGTGGGGTAACTGTAAATCTTCATGTATCCCTCTGATCCCCCAAATCTGATCCCCCATATCATCCTCAGCTCTTCAGTGCTGTAGCCTCTCTTTACTCTCTGTCCACACTGCCAGAGGACTAAGAAGATCCTAGGTGAACACCCGTTTCCATCTCCCTTGTGGAACCCCTCACCGCCCATCCCCCACTAGTCTATTCTCATTCTTGTGTCAGCTCCCAATACTCAGAAACACCTGTTACCTGAAACCCCCCAATGGCCACACCTATCAGGATCCTAGAAGAATTTCCTTCTAGGCAACACATAGCCAACAAACTCTGCTAAGAACCAGAGGGCAACAGAAACCAAGGGTCAAACACTCACCTAACAAAAGCAAGACCAGATATCACCCAGAATTAGAATCTTCCAAAATCCTAGATGCCTGGATGCTGTCATAAACATTCAATTAATAATAGCCAGAACAATATGGCTCCACCAGAGCCCATAAGCCTGGCCACACAAGCAAAGAGTAGAAGGAAATGAATAAAACAGTTCAGGTAAAAGTAGAAATAGAATCAACAAGGAAAACTCAAACTGAGGGAAATTTGGAAAAGGAAATTAGGAGCTTGAACAAGAAGCTCAGAGGCAAGCCACTCTAATAGAATATAAGAGTTGGGAGAGAAAAGCTCAAGGATTGGTGACACAATAGCAGGAATGGATATCTCAGTCAAAAAAATGTTAAAGCTAGAAATTTCCTAGCACAAAACATCCAGGAAATCTGGGACACCACAAAGATACCAAATCAAAGTGTAATAGGAACAGAGGAAGGCGAAGAATCCCAGGTCAAAAGCACAGAAAATTTTTTCAACAAAATCATAAAAGAAAATTTCCTTAATATAAAGAAGGAGATGGCTATAAAGGTATAAGAATCATACAGAACGCCAAATAGACTGGACCAGAAAGGAAATTCCCCTCGGTATATAATAATCAAAACACTAAACATACAGAACAAGAAAGAATATTAAAAGCTGAAAGGGAAAAAGACCAACTAATATAAAATGGCAGACCCAGTATAATTGCATATGACTTTTCAATGGTGACTCTAAAAGCCAGAAGGGCCTGAACAGATATGTTACAGACTCTAAGAGACCACAGATGCCAGCCCAGATTATTATACCCTGTAAAACTTTCTCTCAAAATATATGGAGAAAATAAGATATCCTATGATAAAACCAAATGTAAGCAAATCTGTCTCTAAACCCAGTGCTACAGAAAGTACTAGAAGGGAAACTCTTACCTAAAGAGCCATATGTAACAAAACACAGGAAATAAATAAACCTAGACCACCAGGAACAACAACATTATAGATATCAACAAGTACCTTCTCACCACCCCATAGAACTGTCTCCAAAATTGAGAAACTCAGTACTGAATGAAAAACGGACCAAGACAGAAGTTAAGAAAGGAATTAAATACTTCCTAGAACTGAATGAAAATGAATACACAACATACGCAAACTTAAGGGACATAATGAAGGCTGTCCTATGAGGCAAGTTCATAATACTATGTGAAAAAAAAAGCTGGAGAGTTCTCATACAAGCAAGAAATCACACTCAGAAGAAGTAGATGACATAAAATAATAAAACTAGGCCTGAAAGCAATAAAAATAGAAAGAGAAAACAAAGAGTCAATGAAATAAAGAGTTGGTTCTTCCAAAAAAAAAAATAATAATAGCCGGGTGGTGGTAGTTATCCCAGCACTCAGGAGACAGAGGCAGACGGATCTCTGTGAGTTCGAGGCCAGCCTGGTCTACAAGAGCTAGTTCCAGGACAGGTCCAAAAGCTACAGAGAAACCCTATCTCGAAAAACCAAAAAAAAAAAAAAAAAAGAGTTGTTTCTTTGAAAAAAATCACGATATAACAAAGCTTTATTGAAATTAATTAAAAGTCCGAGAAAGCATACACAAAATTTTAAAGATTAGAAATGTAAAGGAAACATAACAAAAGACAATGAAGAAATCTAGAACATCATAAGGGCATACTTGAAACGCCTGTTTTCCAGCAAACAGGAAATTCTCAAAGAAATAGATAATTTTCTCAATACATTCCATTTAACTAAGTTAAATTAATATCAAGTAAGCAATTTAAACAGACCTATAACCCTTGGTGTATAAAAAAGCAGACATTAAAGTCTCCCAACCAATGCCAAAGGTCAGATGGTTTTCGTATTGAATTCTACCAGATTTTCTAAGAAGAGTTAATGGCAATACTCCTCAAATTACTCGACAGAATAGAAACAGAAAGAACATTGCCAAAACAGTTTTATGAGGCCACAGTTACCCTGATACCCAAACCACATAAAGACAAAATAAAGAAAGAGAATTACAGACCAATTTGCCTTATAAACATAGATACAAAAATTCTCAATAAAATATATGTAAACAAAATCTAATAACACATCAGAAAGATCATCCAACATGATAAAGTAGGCTTCATCTAAGAGATGCAGAGATGGTTCAATATATAATAATTAATAAATATAATCAATCACATAAATAAACTGACAGACAAAAAGCACATGATCATCTCCTTAAATGCAGAAAGGCATTTGACAAAATCCAGCACCTCTTCATGACTCATGATAAAAGTACTGGAGAGATTAGGGATACAAGAGACATACCTCAATGTAATAAAGGCAATTTACGGTAAGCCTATGGCCAACATCAATGTAAATAGAAAGAAGCTCAAAGCAATTCCACTATAGGCAGGAATAAGATAAGGTTATCCACTCTGTCGAATCCATTCAGTTTTGCGTTTGAAGTCTTAGCTAGAGCAATAAAACAACTGAAGGAGATGAAGAGGATACAAATATGAAAGGAAGAAGTAAAGTATCTTTATTTGAAAGTTATGTGACAGTGTATAATAGTGAGCTATAAATTTCACCATGAAATTCCTACAGCTCATAAACACTTCCAGCAATGTAGTTGGATACAAAATTAACTCACAAAAATCAGTAGCTCTTATACTAATGACAAACAGAAACAAATCAGGGAAACAACACCTTCTACAAAAACCTCAAATAATACTAAATATCTTGGGATAACTCTAACCAAGCAAGTGAAAGACCTGTATGATAAAAACTTCAAGTCTTTGAAGAAAAAAAAATCAAAGAACATATCAGAGGATGGAAAGATGTCCTATGCTCATAGAGCAGTAGGATTAATATAGTAAAATTGGCCATCCTACCAAAAGCAACCTACAGATTTCAATGCAATCTTCATCAAAATCCCAACACAATAGTTCATAGATAATGAAAGAACTTTTAGCTTTATATGTAAACACACACACACACTCACTCAGGTATAATAAAAGAATGACAGGAGGTATCACTATCCCTGATTTCAAATTGCACTACAGAGTTATAGTAATAAAAGAGTATGTTAGTGGCACAAAACAAAGAAAAATAAATAAATTGGATTGAAGACCTAATGTAAACCCACACACAATGGACACCTGATTTTTGATTTAAAAAAATCTAGAAACACACACTGGGAAAAAAAATCCAACAAAACAAACAAGCAAACAAACCAACCTAGCATCTTTAATGATGGTTCTGGTCAAAATGGTTGTCAGCATGTAGAGGAATCCAAATAGACCCATAGTTATCGCCCAAAACTCTACTCCAGATGGATGAAAGACCTCAACATAGAACCAGATACAATGAGCCTGATAGAAGAGAAAGTAGGGAATAGCCTTGAACTCACTGGTTGAAGAAAAGACTTTCTGAACAGAACACTGTTAACATGAAGCTGAAAAGCTTCTGCAAGGTAAAGGACACCTTCATTTGGACAAAGCAGGAGCGTACAGAATGGGAATTTTTTTTTACCATCTAATAATGGGCTAATATTCAAAATATAAAGAACTCACAAAACCAGGCGTCAGGAAAACAAATAACCCAATTAAAAATGAGGTACTGATAAACAGAATTAAAACTAAAATAGCTGAGAAACATTTAAAGAAGTGTTCAACATCCTTAGCCATCAAGGAAATACAAATAAAAATTACTTTGAAATTACATCTTACACCTATCAGAATGTCAAGATCAACAAAAAAAGTGACAGCTCATGCTGGCAAGGGTGTGAAAAGGACAATAACATTCACTTGCTGGTGGGGTACAAACTTTCGTTGTCACTATGGAAATCAGTGTGATGGTTCCTCAGGAAGATGGGAATCAATCTACCTCAAGATCTAGTTGTGCCACTTTGGGCATATACCCAAAAGATACTTCATCCTACCAGAGACACCTGCTCAACCATGCTCATTTCTGCTCCATTTATAATAGCCAGAAATTAGAAGGACTCTAGATGTCCATCAACAGAAGAATGGATAAAGAAAATGAGGTAAATTTCATGCAGTAGAATATTAGTTGTTCAAAACCAAAATCATAAAATTTGTAGGTAAATGGATAGAAGTAGAAAAAAAAATAATCTCTGATGGAGTGAGGTAATCCAGACAAAAACAGACAAACGTGGTGTGTATTCTACTATACGTGGATATTAGCTGCTAATTCAATGATAAACAAGCTATAATCTGTACCATCACAAAGGCACTTTATAGGACAAGGGAATAGGAGGTGCAGAAAGATCTTGTTAGGAGTGGGAAATTGGTTCAATATGGACTGATGATGGTGGTTGGAACATGAGGATCATGTAGGGAGGTAGAGTGGAGATGGGGTTGAGGAAAGGAATATAGGGTGAGACATATAAAATTAAGGGTCATTTAAGGGGTAGTATAGAAACTTAAAACAGAGAATAGATGTCCAGGGACCTAGGGTGAAAGCAAACACTACAGTTCTAAATAAACGCTTCAATAACTGACTCCCAGTGACATTCTGCTCGACTCAGCCATCATCAGAAAAACTTCCTCCTGCAGTAGGCGGGAACAGTGACCCGCAGCCAGACATTATGCAGACTGAGAGAACTTGGAACACTCAGCCATAAACGGGATGTCTTCATCAAATCCCTCCTTTCAGGGATCAGGAAATACCTGTAGAGTGCTTAAGATCCAGAGAAGAACACCAAGAAAACAAGGCCCTATAAATCACCATGATCAAAGCTCATTTGAACTCACAGAGACCGAGGCACCATGCATAGGGCCAGCTGGGATTTGCCCACATCCTTTCTGTATGTATTACGGCTCCCAGTTTTGTGTTTTTATGGGATTTCTGAGTATGAGAATAACTGGATCTCTGACTCTTGTGCCTTCTCTTGGGCACTTTTCCTTCTGCTTTTCTTGCTCAACTCCAATGTGATAGTTTTTATTTTACCTTATCTTTTATGTAATATCCCTTGGAAGCCCATTTGTTTTCTAGTGAGGGACAGAAAGGGAGTGGGTGGGAGGGGAGGTGGGGAAGAACTGGAAGGAGTAGAGGAGGGGAAACTTTAATCAGAACATATGTGAAAAATATATTTTCAATAAAAGGGAAAAAGCAAGAAGGAAATGTAAGTAGTGGATATAATCATTCTGGATACCTGTATGAAATTCTCAAGAATAATGAAAAAATTAAATTATATTTAAAAATAAAATATTAAGCAAGTAAGAAAGAAAGAAAGAAAGAAAGAAATAAAAACAAACAAAATGTCCACCTGTTCACTACTATACCTCTGTCCACAGATTATAACTTTTTAAACTGACTTTTGAAAAGTCTTCTTTTGAGATTGGGAGAGAGCTAGTTCATGATCCACATGTAATGATCAGATAATCCATTCAAGTATTTCTCCAAAACCATATCCTCAGTGATGATGCAACTGTGCATCTGGCTGCTATCAAATGGGTTCAGTATTAATTGACTTATTATCCTGATTATATTCAACATAAGGTTATTAATCCTATTATAACAATCCAGGACCACAGTGCCTCCTCCACTCTCTGATGAGCCCTGAAGCTCTTCCACCTTTTAACAAGGCCCTGGGGAGCAGTCCCCAGCCACTGAGCACGAGCAAGGCTGTAAGTGGGTCCATCTCAAGAATTTACATTCATCTCATGGAATTCCTAGACCCAGCTTTTGGGAGCTGCAGGAGCCTGTTTGTCTTCTTATATGAAAATCTCATAAAATAAAACTGTAGGGGAAATTCTGGCTTTCTGAGGAGCCGATTTTATCCTATGGTTTAGAAGTTAGAAGTCTCGGCAAATCATACGCTACATACCTGAGTTGCTTCTCATTTTAAACTGTACCTCCCACCCCCATTGGGGACAGCATCCTCTAAATAAATTCATCGTATTTTTTTTTCTTTTGAGAGAGAGAGATTACCAAAACCAATTTGACTTTGGCTGTGGGCAACTAAAAAGTGAAGGAAGAAGAAAAACCCGAACAGCATTAAGAAAGTCATAGGAAATGATACTTTTCGTGTTCTTCTGAAAGATCTTGTGGGTTGTGACCACAGGCCAGATGGAGGTGAACAAAAGGCCTTGGCCTCCAGGGATAAGATCCAAACTTTAGAAACTGCTCGTGCTCCCGGATTTCCTCTGTGAGTGCATGGTTGTGCATGGCTGAGATGCTAGGCTTCCCCAGCCACAGGGGCTTGTCCCAGGCTGCTCCTCCTCTAGAAGCCCAGCGGGAACCTGCTTTCCAGGAGAGCTACTGTGGGAACAGAGGTTCTGAAGGAGTGACTACTGAACTGCAAAGAGGCGGGTGTGTACCGTGAGGAACACGGTTGGATTACAGAACTGGGTTGCCACGTTAAATGTACACATACAAATGGGGAAGAGGCACGGAGGCCTAAGACTGTGATCCCAGGGCTGAGGAGACGTACTAGAGGTTCACTGTACTTCATCTGAGCTGAATCAGTGAGCCCGTTGTTAAGTGATGGATCCTGTCTCAAAAATGAAGCAGAGGGGCTGGCTAGCTGGCTCTGTGTAACGGCAATTGCTGGCAAGTCTGACAAGGGAACCAGGTCTCATAAGATCTCCTCTGATCTCCATACACAGACAGAGGCACATATGTACCCTTGCATCCAGCTACACATAAATAAACAGCAAACATTCAACAACAACAACAACAAAATCAGGAGTCTAGTACAGACTGTTCTTTCCCTGAAGAGACCCCTCTACTATGTGACCCCAGTAACTGTAATCTCTCTTTCCAAAAGCGAGTGCTGGGTACCATAATAAACAGGTTCCATCAGGAAAGCGGGATGCCACTACCAGGCTTGTGGGGTATTTACATTTGCAGAGTTAAAGGCATAGATCCACAAAAGAAATGCAAAGGTTCTGAAACAGCTGTAATTTCTCAATCAAACACGGTGGGATCCCAGCAATATAACAGCTTGAGTTTATGGTCTAGGCCCCTGCCACATCCAAGCTTTAGATTCCCTGGTCTATTGTAGTATGTCAGACACACTGCTCTGGGAAGGGAAGAAAACCCATCTACTTAACCACTCCCTCGGCAGTGAGTCCCAGGAGCCTCGACTGGAGGGGGCGGGGAAAATGTCCTCAGAAGGTTGCTTTCCAAAGCCTGCCATGATGCATCTGCACACTGAAGAACTATGGGGCAACTTTGTCCTTGACGTGGCCTGGAAGCTGATGCCTTTATGTCAAGGTTTGTTCTGGACCTAGTCCTCTATGCCTCCTCTTGCCACAGCGTTATAACATTTCCTTGTGGCAAACTCTGAGATCTAATTGGATCCTACAACTCTTTATCCTGGACTGCCCATCAATCATTGTGGGTGGGGGCACTGTAAATATGTGTGTGTGTGTGCGTGTGTGTGCGTGTGGCAGCCAAAAGTTAAGTTCAGTTTTTCTTCCATACCTTTACACATTTATATTACTTTTTACTTTGTGTGTGTGTGCATGTTATGTCTGTACGGATGCTCTTGTGTGCAGTGTGGATACATGTGTGTCATAGCTGCATGTATGTATTTCAGAGGTCAAACTCAGACATTGATCCTCATCTTCCAGAGTGAAATTAGGACTCTTTCTTGTTCACCACTGTGAATGGCAGGCATCCAGGAATTCTCTTGTATCTATTTCTCCTTTTGCCGTACACATGCTGGTATTGCAAACATGAACTACCATATCCAGCTTTATGTTGGTTCTGGGGATCTGGAACTCAGACTCCCATGCAGAAGCAGCAAGGGCTTTCCTAACTGCGCTACAGCCCAGCCCCACCTCATTGTCTGAGACCGGGTCTCTAACTGAACCCAGAGCTCATAGATTTGGCTAGATTGGCTGACCAGCAAGTTCCAGCTATCCTCCTGTTTCTGCTTCTCAGTTGCTGAGATTTTTAAGTCTACACCAATACTAGCCTTTTAGTTGGTTTCTAGGGATTCAAACTCAGACCCTCATGTTTTCAAGAAAACACTTTGACAACTGAGCTATCACTTAAGTCTGTCCTACTGGATTTTGTTCATTTGTCTTTTGTTGCTATTGTTCCTTGCGTTATGTTTGCATATTTTATTCATGACACTTCGGTAAATTACTTATAAGAGTCTCTTCATGTACAGCTCAGGCATCACTAGACAAAGGGAACTAAGATTTTGGGGCTTCATTTCCATTACATTCAAGATATAGGAGCCTTTATTGGACTTTATGGGGTAAGGATTAAAATGTCTAATTAGCTGTATCTAAGCAAACAGGCCTTTTGATCAATCAAGCCAGCCAGCTTTCCATTTCTGACATCAAAATTTATACTCTGTGGGTAAAAAAAAATCCTCCGCTACATCACATTAAACCAACACACAATTAACAACACTTTGTTCTAATTATCTCTGGGCACAATTAATGTTGGCCTCATGGTTCATTTTTCTTCTTTGATAGCTCTTCGAATATTCATGGAGACTAATCCTTGATGCATTGGCCTTTTGGAAGATCTGGGGCTTTCTCGCAAGCTCCCACACAAATCTGAGCTTGGCAAAGAAACTTATTTATGCAGATCAGTTCTTGACATATTGGCTTTTTTTAATAGCTGAGGTAGTTCTAACAAGCTCCCCCGCACAGATCTGGGCTTGGCAATGCAATATAGCCAGAGTTCCCCTAACACCTTGGCCTGGCTCACACTGAGAAGTTTTTCCCTTCTCTCAGCAGTTGGTCGTAACTGATAAAAGGTTATATTTTGATTGAACAAGCTTCTAGGAGTTGGAGGGCAAAAGAACTTTTGTAAAACGGGAGTGCAGGAGCTAACAAAACCCAAGGGAGGAGGATCCTTCAGGTGTTATCAGAAAACTGAAACCACAGTCTACAGGCTCAACTCCTTTACATCAATCGGGAGACACAGGCAGAAAGGAAATGAGTGCTGACCAAAGGCTCTTGGCGATTGGTACAACTGCAGCTAACGCGGAAACATATGTGCTTTTCGTTTCTTTGTTTTTGTGGCTGCCAAAGGAATTCCTTTCAAAAGCGAGTGACTACCTGAGCTTGGAGCCAGAAGCATTTGCTGCCCTGCTCGGAACTATGCGGAGCCTCATGGTGGCCTGTTCACCTGGACATGTTTTCTAAGCTCAGTGGATAACAGTGCCTGCCCAGCGTACAGGGAAAAAGCACTGAATAAGCCAGGTGTTAGAGTGCAAGGTTATATTCCCAACACTTAAGTAGTAGAGGCAGAGGGGTCTCCTTCAAGGTTGTTCTCAGTGAGTTACAGGTCAGTCTGGGCTATGAGTCTTGTCTCAAAAAGGAGTGCAGGCTGAAGGCCCTATGGGAACTCCAGAGGCTGGTAGATTTAAAAACAAACAAACAAAAAAACTTTCTACTCCTACTCCGCTATAGTAGTTTGAATATGATTGGCCCCCATAAGCACATAGGGAATGGTACTACTGGGAAGTGTGGCCTTGTTGGAGGAAGTGTGTTGTGCCAGTGTGAGGGTGGATTCTGACATGCAGACTACTTCCTATTGCCTCAGAGTCAAGATGTAGGGTTTCAGCTCCTTCTCCAGCATCATGTCTACCCACATGCTGCCATGTCCCACTATGATTATATTGGACTGGATCTCTGAAAACATAAGCCTCCCCAATTAAATGTTTTTCTTTATAAGAGTTTCCATTGTCATGGTATTTCTTCATAGCAATAGGAACACTAACTAAGACAACTGGTTAGAAATTTGACTAGACCACTCTCAGTTTTGAAATGAAGCAAGGCTAGCTCTGTGTATTTTGGGTGGATGGCAGTGCCACACACTCACACAGAGCAGGAAGACACGCCTTTTGGCCACCTGACTAGCCACAGGCACCCCAGGCACTCCATACCTGTACCAATGCCTACTTGAGGCTGCTTCAGAGTTTTCTGCTCAAGGAGGAGACTGTTTCAGCTGTCCCCCTGACCACTCCCCAGAAAAAATGGCAAGAAGGCCAAGCTCATTGTTCAGATAGCACTTTCTTACTGCTTCATAGTCTCTAAGAATCCACTTATCATGTCTTTGCTGATGACATGATGAACCTTCTGTGCACATTTTTATATATTTAATTTTAATGTGCACTAGCTTTATTATTCTAATTGTTATACATTTTCCTTCCCCCTAGCCTGTGAGTGCTTCAAGGACAATAAAAATGTTTTGTGGTCTTCTGTAACTGCACCCCCTCGCAAAACTCAGATCTATAAATGCTCGACAAATAAAGGGAAAGGGCTGCAGACTGGGGTGTGATAACACAGTTAGGAGCTAAAGAAAGGAGAAGGGAGGATATCTAAGCTGCAACTCACCTTGGGATTGACTTAAAGAAATCTGTGGATATGAATGTATATATGCTTTCATGTGTGTACAGATGTGTGTGCTTGTATGTACAGATACATGCTTGCGTGTGTGTGTATGTGTGTGTGTGTGATAGCTTACAGGCTAGAGTTTAATGTCATGTTTGAGGTAATTATGACAATTAAATAAACCAAAAGAGTTTTTCAAATCATGCAGTTGGTGGGTCTGTCTATTGAGATCAAAGAAATATATCTCTTTCCCTGGTAATGTTGACTGGGTGCTTTGCTGGTCATCAGATGTCAAAAGTCTGCATGAGATAGGCCTTAGGCCAGAGAACCACAGAACTGGGGATGGCTGCAGCATCCTGACAGGCTGCATTCCATGCCTGGGTACAGTTTTTCCTATAGAAATTCTATTGCATGACCTTTCTTCCCATTGCTCAAGGCTGGAACTAAGGGGAGCTGTTATGATTTCTCATTGAGAGGCTCTAAATAGACTCTCTTCAAGGCAATAAGAATTGTCAGCACTACTAAGTTCCTGTAAGCATTTAGATCTCTGAAATAATTTCAGCAGACCCATGGCTGACTCTCCCATCCCTGCTGTGTGTGTGTATGCGTGCAGATGCATGCGTAAACATGCATGTGTGTTTGTACGCATGTGTGTGCATGTGTGTGTGTGCTTGTGTGAACTTGTTTGTAGGACACAGGACCACCTCAGTTGTCAGTCTTCAACTGCAGGTACTCCTTAAGCATTGCCCATTTTTGAAACATAGTTTCTCACTGACCTGGATCTCACTGATTAGGCAAGGCTGACCAGTAAGCCTCCAAGATTCGCTTGTCTCTATCCTACCACTGCAAAAATTTTAAACTTATGCCACCACATCCACATCTTTTACTTGGGTCCTGGGATCAAACTCAAGACCTCAAGCTCAAAAGACAGGCACTTCACAGATTCATCAATCTTGAGTCCATGTTTTCTGTTATTGTATCTCAAAGGTGTGTTGGGCCTAATCTGTGTGCCCTTCATCAATATGATTGCTGATTTTGGAGCTCCATTGATTCTTGAACAAACCTCGCTGACCCTTTGTACAACTGCTTCAAATAAAGAAAACCAGTGTTATTAAATACTCCATTCCCTAGGCCAGTGTGATGGCTCCAAGATTTGAATTTGATTCCTAGGTTTCACATTGTAAAGGAGTTGACAGGCTCCTACAAGTCATCTGACTTCCATATGCAGGCTATGACACATATATGCACACACATACACATACAAACAAGTATAATAGAATTTAAAAAGATAAAATACTCAATTGAAAGCCATACACACACACACACACACACACACACACACAGATTTATACTCCAAAGGTGTTTATTACATCATAATGTTATAGCTAGACAATGACAGTATAATATAATGTTTTAGTGACCAGAAGGAAGCTAAATATACGAGAAGGGTACTAAAAATTGATTAACTTTCTATTTAACCATTTTATTGCATTTTTGAAAGATTTTAAACAGGGGAAAATAACTTTGGTATGTTACATGTCAATATCATTCAGAAAAATATCATAATTCTTTGACTAATAAAATACAGTGACCACAAGAGAAGATTGGGAATGTGGCAATGTGTCAAAAGCAAGCCAGTTCTGGTTGGTTTACAGTTGTCTATCAATATCCAATGGTGTTGATGAAGTAATATGGAATATTCCTCACAGGCTCATATGCTTGAACAATTGGTGTCTAGTTTGGAGCTCTGTTTGGAAAAATTATGGAATATTTAGTAGACAGCTTTGCTGAAGGAAGTATGTCTTTGGGGTCAAGCATGGAGGTTTTAAAGCCTGGCCCTACTCTCTGTTCTGTCTGCCTGTCTGTCTGTCTGTCTGCCTCCTACATGAGGGTGACATGTAATCTGCACATGACCATCAAGTCAACCTTATGCTGCTGCTGCACACACCCCCTACCATGCTGGAATGTAAGCAACCCTCTGCAACTTTAGCCAGAATTAACCATTGCTTTCCTAACTTGCTTTAGGTCAAGCTACTCTTGCAAGTGATAGAAAAGTAACTGGTAAATAGGGAATGGTCCCAGAAAACCCTGGGGATACCAGAAGTTACAGATGCTGGAGTCTTATTTCAAATGACATGGAAGCACATATAGCCTACACATGTTCTCTCCAAAACTGTACTGTGTGTACGTGTGTGTATACAGCACGTATGTGTTCCTGTGGGTATGTACATGTGTGCATGCACATGCTGTATTTGGAGTCTGGTCATCAGAATATTGTTTCTTCCATTATTGTTCTTATTCATTTTTGAGACATTGTCTCCAACTGAACATGGAGTTCACTCAGTTAGATTGGGCAGGAAGCCCCAGGGATCTGCCTCCACATCCCCAGCACTGAGTCAAGACATACATGCTGCCATGTCTAGCTTATTACGTTGATTCTGGGGATCCAAACTCAGGTCCCCAAGCTTGTACAGCAAACACTTTACTTACTGAACTACCTTCTGGTTCCTCCCATATTTTCAGTCATGTCTAGATCACTTGCAATAGCCAGTTCAGTAGGAAGCACTTTGTAAATTGTTGCTACACTGTATCACCTCAGGAAGAGTTTGAGGCAAACATCTGTACCTGTTCAACAGGGATGCAGAATTTTCAGTGCATCATTGCGTGGCTATGAGAGGAAGATTGTAATCATTTATTTCCTCTCAAGTTTCTCATAATGTGACTTCAACACTTCTACAGTCAGAAAACAGCTAATGCGAAGTTACATACTCACATACAATATGATTTTTTCTCTAATTAGAAGTCTCTTTACCCAAAAGAAGCTTTTATCTTTAAACCCACTTTAGTGCTGTTGCTAGGTGACTCACAGTTGGATGCAAATTAATCAGGCGATAGATACGCGCCTTATACCCCAAGAAGAGATGTGTGATGTCACCTGTCAGCATATTGTCACAGAACTTAAAGATGAAAAAGAAACAATAGTGGGTTTTTACTGAGATGGCCCCTGGCAGCTGCTTGAGAACTCTTCAGTTTATTGCTTAGGAGAGTGTAGGAATGAAAGTGGGAGAAAGAACAGGGTCACTACTTACAGAAAACCAGAAGTGGGCTTTTCCTCCTCATCAAGAAGCTCAAAAAAACTTAGGGATATACACAGCCATCAGACACTTAAAAGCATGCTAGGGCCTGAAGAGAAGGCTCAGAAGGTTAAGCACTTGTGCAAAGTGCAAACATCCAATTTCAAATTTCCAGAAATCATGTAAAAACAGACCCAATCATGTATGTATGTCTGCAATGTCAGCATTCCTATGGCAAAAGAAGAAGCAGAAAAGCCCCTGGAAATTTGCAGGCCAGTTTTCTTGATAAACATGTGCTGTGGAACAGTGGTCTTGTACCCTGTAAAGATTTGTCCCTTGTTAATAAAATGCTGATTGGCCAGTAGCCAGGAAGGAAGTATAGGTAGGGCAACCAGAACAGGAGATTTCTGGGAAAAGGAAAGGCTCAGTCTTCAGTTGTCGCCCAGATGCAGAGGAAGCAAGATAACAATGCCTCACTGAGAAAGGTACCAAGCCACATGGCTAATACAGACAAGAATTATGGGGTAATGTAAGATGTAAGAATTAGCTAATAAGAAAGTCTGAGCTAATAGGCCAACCAGTTTATAATTAATATAGGTCTCTGTGTCTTTCTTTGGGACTGTTGTGTGGGACAGGAACCTCTCTCAACAAACATGCCTGTCTCAAACAAAGTAAAAGAACAGAAGGTGAGGAGGGACACAGAGTTCATTTTCTGACCTCCCCATGCACATGGTGGCACGTACATATCAGCATACACACTTTCTCTCTCTCTCTCTCTCTCTCTCTCTCTCTCTCTCTCTCTCTCTCTCTCTTCTCTCTCTCTTTTTTCTCTCTCACACAAACACACACATTCTCTCTCTCACACACACACAAACACACACATTTTCTCTCTCACACACAAATACACACATTCTCTCTCTCTCACACACACAATATTCTAAAAGAAAATTCACTTATTTAACTATTTATTGGTTTATTGTAGTTACCTGAGAGAATGCTCCCTATGTAGCTCAGGCTAGCTTCAAACTCTTGATCCTTCTGTCTGAGCCTTAGGAGTCCTGGGATTTACAGATATGCCCATGGTGTTCTTGAATACAAGCAGTCCGCAGTGTCTCAGACTTACTGGCTCTGGGCATGCATAGAAGTAGGTTCTGAATATAGACTTGAGGGCTCAGGGCACATTTACTGCATCCAGGGGTGAAGGAAAATAGGTACAAAGGGGGGCATCTATTTAAGCCATTTCAATAAACCGTCACACTCAAAGTCTTCCCAGTGTGTCTCTTGGTAGTCCATGTGAGAGATGCCTGGCCCACACTGTGGGGAAGAGAAACCCAGGTATTTAAACCAGGGTTTTGGGAAGTCTGCCTCCTTCCTGGTCCCTTGCTTCCTATTTGGTCCTTCTGCACTTGCCTGGTTCTTTTCCTCATTTCTCATATACTATGACCCAGCCATGAACCCTCATTGCATGTCAACCCCATGCTTAAAGGATTTCATCCTCCAGACTCCTGAGCCTCATGACTGTCTCGACTTTAAAAAGTTACATAGCTCCAGGTATCTTGTTATAGCAACAGAAAATGTTCTCAAGCAAAGCTGTTATTTATGGCTCTCAATCTTGGCTGCGCATCTGAAACACAGGCAGAGTTTTAAAAGGATACAGGTGTTTGGTTTCCGTCATAGACTTAGAGAATTAAGATTTCCTGAGGTATATTTTAGGCATTTGACTTTTCAAAAAGCTGTGTTTCTGGCCCAGTTCCACCCTTTCTGCCTGCTTGCGTATTTCACTTCTACATCGGTGTTGAGGACTCTACGCTGTCACCTCTGACCTTTCCATTGTATCACCTCCCCCACTAGCTCACCCCACATTTTAAAAGGGGTAGATCTGTGTCATAGCTCCATGTCTGACCTACCACATCCACTCTATTTCAGAGGAACTGTCAAAGGAGCCACTAAGAGCCAGGGTGATGGCTCAGCAGTGAAGGAATTGTTATCCAAACACAAGGACCTGAGTTTGGACCATAAAAGAGGCCAGGTGTAATTGAGGGCATGCAACTCCACTTCTGCAGTGTTAGAGAAAAGAGAGTTCATTTGCCAGCCCGCTTAGACAGACAGGAAATTTCCAGAAGCCGTGAGAAATCCTGCCTCCAGAAACGTTGATTGCACCTGAGGACCAACACCTAAGCAACCTCACAATTCAGACGCCTCCTACCCATATAAATGCCAGGCTGGCATGAAGGTAAGCCTAGAATCTCAGAGCTGTTGGTGTGCAGACAGGAGCAGTCATAGTTCTTACTGCCAGGCTGTCTAGCTGAATGCCTGAGCCACGAGTTCAGGAGAGACCCTCTTTCAAAAAATATGAAGGAGAGAAATAGAGGAAGACACTAGATGTCAACCTGTGACCTCTATACACATATACACACATGACACACAAACAGACACTGTGCTGGTTTTAAATGTCACCCTGATACAATATGGTGGTTTGAAAGAAAATGGTTCCCATAGGGTGTGGCCCTATTAGGAGGGGTGGCCTTGTTGGAGGAAGTGTGTCACTGTAGGGGGTGGGCTTTGAGGTCTCTTCTGCTCAAGCTATGCCCAGTGTGGACGCAGACTCCTTTTGCTGCCTGTGGATCTCTCATCTCCTTCTCCAGCACCATGTCTGCCTGCACACTGCCATGCTTCCAGCCATAATGGTAATGGACTGAGCCTCTGAAGTGTAAACCAACCCCAGTTAAATGTTTTCCTTTATAAGAGTTGCCACGCTCATGCTGTCTCTTCACATTATGAAAACCCTAATGAAGACACAAACTCTAATCGGCCAGGAAGAACGTCTTAGTGAAGAACTATCTAGACTAAGCTGGCCTGTGGGCAGATCTGTGAGGAACTGCCTTGATTGCTGATCGAGATGGGGAGAGTTGAGAAAGCGGTGTGACTACGAGGAAGCAAGGGTGAATATGCTGTTAGTAGTTGTTTATTTTGCTCTTGACGGTGGATGTGATATGACTAACTTCTGGAGTTCTTACCTTAGCTACCACAAAATAAGGGACTGTGACCTGAAACTGCCAGCCAAATAAGCCCTCCTCTCCCTATAGTGCTGTTGCTCAGGGTGTTTCATAACCACAACAGAAATGAACCTTATACACATGCTCTCCCACCTTTTCCTTCTGAGTCACTGTAATAAGACACCATGGTTATAAAGATAGAGGCTTGCTATGAAGAAGAGAGTCAACCCTGGACTTTGTTTCTTCTCTTAAGACTGCCTTTCTTCTTTAGGTTCTCTGACACCTCACTCATTTTCACTACCTACCCTTACACAGGATTATTTGCTGTCTTTTTCTGATCTCTGCACATTTCCTAATGTACAGGCTCCCCTGGGCTCTTCCTTGGCCCTCCTTGCATCCACCGGCACACATCTCAAGTGACTTAATTTGGTACCACCCTGCAGAATGTCACCTATATGCTGATGACCCTCATATCCATTTGTGCAGCCTTAACCTCAACCTTGGGTAACATTGTCACCTGATTGCCGAACATGTGTGTCAATGTGGACCATGCAAGCTGATAGTTAGAACATCATTTCCCATGAGCCACCTCTCTTTCAAGGCTGGCCTCTTTCTGTTATGACGTTACTCTCAGAAGTGAAGGATGAAATAATCTAAAATCATTCTTGATTTTCCAGCGCCCCTCATACACTACATCCACTCCATTAGTAATCCTTGTGGGTTTCCCTGTGGTTGTAGACACGTGTGCTTCTGCATAAGGATTTTACATAGTTCTGGAGATACGAACTCATTTCATCAGGTTTGTGTAGCAAGTGTCCTTACCCCACGAGCTATCTTCTCAGCTTCTGGATGGCTTTAGCACATGTTCCACTCCCACATTAATAAAAGCCCACTTGGAATTTCCTAAGGAGACTAGAAAATAAGGTGGGCACAGAAGAGCCCGTCAGACTCAGACCTCCAATCCCACGGCTCTCTGTGCGGTGCTGGTAAGAACTGAACAAGTAAGAACTTTCACAGACAAACCTATAGGAATTTCTGGCCATAGTCCTGACTTGTGCTCCCATAAAGCTGCAAGCTTTCTCCAGCCATGCAGGTGCTTTCTCTATCCTTACAGACACTACTTTCTACAGTGTTGGTCTTCCCGATGCTTGTCGAGCTATCCCCTGCTTATTATTCATATTGCCTTTTAGTGGCCTGATACTCTGGGGTTCCTGGGAAGCTAAATGCCTGTCACTCCTGTCTCATACTCTTTCCTGTGGATTATTTATTTTTTCTCATTTGGAGCCACTTATGTGTCCATTAATTTATTTTCTTATTACTTAAGTACGTACTTCCTGTCTCTGTCCTCTGAGGTGGGAACCATAAGCACTGACCTCCCTAGGGTTGAGAACAGCATTTGACCCATTGAGATTATTCAGGGCATAGATTAAGTATGAGTTCCATAAATAACTGTGATGTACAGTTAGCTTTGACTATTTTAAACTACCCAATTTTAAACAGAATCACTTATTAACAAAAACCTATGCTTAGCACTTTAATTGTCAAACTTTCACAGAAAGGTATAATTGGGTAGAAAAGACTGTTATTCACCTTAACGGATTTAATTGTCATACTTTTCTGCACAAAATAAATCATTCCTATGAGAGGCCAGGTTCTTCTAACCTTGAGGCCACAGCCGAGACAGCAGCATGTCAACGGGGGCTCAGAACTCGTGAGTGTCCTCAGATTGACTCTGCTCTTGGCTGGAGTCTGGGAATCGGAGGCTGTAGGAGGTGAGAATAAGTATGGGGATGTCTATCTTGACATGTCGTCTTGTGAGAGGTTTGTCTAGAGTGGTGAGGAGGGCTGTTGGCACTGAAGCATGAGGTCTAGAGGTGAGAAAACCATGCATAGCAAGAAAATGCTTCAGGAGCAAACCCAGAGGTTAAGTTGAATACTCCAAGAAGAGACCATGCTAGACCCGAGATGTAGCCAAGGGACTTCAGAGAGTAAGTAGAAAAGGATCCTGTAATAAACTCCACAGAGTGGGGTTTAAGGAAGAAATCCTCCCACAAGTGAGGTACCACAGCATAACTTAGAAGGCTTTGTGAGTTTCTTGCCAAGTAAAGACAGCAATCCTTTGGCTTCAGAGATGCTCTACCGGTTAAGTGCTTGCCATGGCATGAAGACGTGAGCTCAGTCCCCAGAACCCATATAGAATATCCTGACTTGGTGCCTCACATCTGGAATCTCAGTGCTGGGAAGGGGGAGACAGGAGCCTCCTTGGCCTTGCTGACCAGCCAGATTAGCTGAATTGATGAGCTCTGGGTTCACTGAGATGGTCTGTCTCGAAATCAAAGGTGGATTAAAGAAAGACCCAACTTTACACACTCACAACTATACACACATACACAGTAGTAAAGGCAGGCAGGCAGATATGCATGCATGCAGGAAGGCAGGTATGTATGCATGCATGCATGCAGGAAGGCAGGCAGGCAAACAGGTAAGCAGTACTTGAGATGGCAGCCTTGGGATCTCAAACTCTTAAATTGAAGACTCGTATCTGCATACCCAAACACTAAAGGGCATGTGCATGGGGTTCTTTTAGCTCTGGAACACAGACACAAAACTACCAAATAGTCTCTCTAGCATGTGTCTGGGAGCCTATACAATATTTCCACAACCTACTGGGGCCAGAGGATTTACTAGGGTCTGAGCTTCCTCTCCATGGTACATGCAAATGACTCAACACAGCCACCAGGCTGAGAAAGATGCAGAAGGAGAATATATGCCTCTGTATCCACATGCTGTTTGGCAGCTGCCTCTGGGCTTTTCTGGAATAAGAGAATTGTCCCTTTAGCAAGACCCCTTGAGGAGCCCTGTAAGGACATGGAGGGAACCAGAGAAATAAGCCACACAGAGAACTGGCTGGAGCAGGTGGGAATGGGGACACAACTGGTCTTGCTTTGTGATAGGGGCAACTGAGGCTGTGGGACTGATAAGCATGGGCAGAAGGAGACCTCTTAAGGTATTTACCAAGGGGGAGCAGTTCCACACAAGGCTGGTGCTGGGCAAAGCCATGGAAATGAAAGCTGAAAGCCAGCGGGACCCAGCAGAGAAAAGACTATGGAGAGTACAGTACCAGGGAAGTTGGGTGTCCTAAACATTCGTCAGGTGAGGGTGGGGATGGAGTGCCTGTGTAGCAGGCGAATAGAGAGGGCACGGAGAGAGAGGTACTTACGTTAACCTATGAAAGAAGCCAGTTGGCAGAGACTGGAGGATGCTCCCCACCTGGGCTACATCTCTGTGAGAGAAGCATGCTCAGACAAGCATGGGAGAAGCTGGTACGGTGGAAATGGCTCACCGGGGCTCGCCATCTCTTGGCTGAGCCTCTTAGAGTGTCTCACCTGTCCTAGCTCCATTCTCATGAGTACCTTCATCTAATAAACTGTCTCTGCTGCTTTCAGGTGTCTGTGGTCCAAGTCTTTGCTCTAGGACACAAGAGTCTTTGAACCTCAGTGTACAGCCTGGGGACTCTGACCCGCACATTGAAGGAGTGGGCCCATACTCAATTACCAAAGTCAGGTGCGACTCTGATATGACCCGGGTGGCTGCCAAAGGTAAACTGTTTAAAAAATCATAGGTAGCATTTTAGACATGTGTGTCACATCAGTCAGAAGTGTAATGCTAGCAGGTCATCCAGAGTCTACTTCACACCTCCTTGGGACTTGTCTGGAATCCCTGGTGGTTTTCTTCCTGTTTTTAAAAAAAACAGTGTGTGTGTGTGTGTGTGTGTGTGTGTGTCTGTGTGTGCATGTGTGTGTGTGTCTGTCTGTCTGTCTCTCTGTGTCTTTGTGTGTGTGTGTGCGCGAATGCATGTGTGAGTGTGTATGGTCATGTCTGTACCATGGCACTCATATGAGCATATAGAGTCAGAGGACAACCTGAAGGGATCTGTCTCTCCTTCTGCCATGTGGGTTTTGGGGATAGAAGTCAAATCCTCATACTTGGAAGCAAACACCTCTGTCTTCTGAGCTATCTCACTGGCCCAGGACAGTCTGCTTCCTGTTCCCTCTCCTTCCTATCATATTAGACCCAGATTAAAGCATACACATACGGTTGCTCAAGAAACACACTGGTGGGAAACATTCTTTTCTATTCTAACACCCATATTGCCAACGTATCTAGATTCCTTCTGGAAAATTTCCCCACAGACTCCCCAAAGAAGATTTTGCTAAAAATGCTGCAACAGACATGGGTGCTTGCGGCTAGTTCTAGAAAAATGAGCAATTTATTTAACCACAACATTTTTAACGTATGCAAATGACTCAATAAACATAGCACATGAAATACAATTTAAAATTCCATAGTATATGAGATTCATATAAAACCCAATTGCATGAAAATAAAAGATGTCACAGACCTGGGTGTGATGCAGATCTGCAATGCTAGCTTTCAGGGGGTGGAGCCAAGAATATCAAGGGATCAAGGAAGCCCTAGAGAGATTTCAAAGCTGGATTACCTAAAAGCCTAGCTCAAACCCCCTCCCCTAAATTTATACCATTAAGGAGATAATGGGGATCAGTGAGAAGGCTCAGTGGGTGAGAGTTCTTGCTGACAAGCCTGACAATCTGAATGTAATTCCCAGAACCAACACAGTAAAAGGGGAGAACCAATTCCCACAGGTGCCCTTTGAACTAAACACATGTGCTTCTCTTGTGCGCCTACACACATGAAACAAATAAATATTGTTTAATAAAATCACACATTCATCAAAAAGTCAGATAGTGAGATCAAGGAAAAAGTACTGAGTTAAAAAAATATGAAACAAAGAATTTAAAAATAAATAGTCACTCTTCAGCTCCAGCAATTCAATTCAGGAAATAAAAAAAAAAAAAAACATTATGAATTGAAGCTATGGGGACTAATGGCACAAAACATTAATTATTGCATCTGAATAATATTGGATGAAAGAGTTGTTGCCCAATATGTAATGATCTCTTGGAAGGGAAAAACTACACACACACACACCTTGAGTTGAAGAATTTGATGCCCAAGATATTCCAAACACCTCTTAGCTTGATTAAATAAAATGCCCTTCACAAAGTTCTGCCTGACAATGAGAGGGATTGAAAACAATTTCTTTGTAATCATTAAGTAAGAACTAACAACAAAAGTACATGTAATATCAACTCATTCCTGTTGAATCTAGTTAATTATGGGGTTTCTCAACACTCTTGGATGGAATCTTCTTTTCCCCCCAAGAATGTTTCCTAAGTGGTTTTAAAACTCTACCAAGGTATGAGAGTTCCTGGAGACACAGTTGATCCCTGCCCCCTCCTCTATCAGGGGATCCAGATGTTTCCCTAGTCAATGGTTCTAACACATTTTCCTGGGCTCTAAAACATCCATTTTCAAGAATGTCTATGTGGAGTATCCAAGTTTTTTTAACCACAGTTTTGTATTAATTATCTTATTCAGCTAAACAATGAGCACCTGACTAAGAAATAGGCAATAACCTTGGAGCAGATTAGTACATGTGATGGTTAGCTTTACATTTCAATGTGATACAACCTAGAATTACCTGGGAAGAGACTTCAGTGAGTAACTATCTGGACTGGGTTGGCCTATGGGCCTGTCTGTGGGGATTGTCTTAATTATTAATGTTAACTGATGTGGGAAAACTCAGCCCACTTTGGGTGTCACTATTCCCTGGTCTGGAGGCCTAGACTGTATCAGAGTAGAGAAATCGATCTGAGCACAAGCAAGGAGGCAAGCGAGTAAGCATGCATTCATTTCTCTGCTCTTGAAGGTAGATGTGATGTGACTATCTGTTTAAAGCTCCTGTCTTGACTTCCCTGCAATTATGAACTGATACCTGGGGTTTGTAAGCTGAAATAAATCCCTTAAGTTGCTTTTTTTTCTCAGGCATTTTTATTGCAGCAACAGGGATGAAACTAGAACATAGAAGGGACCAAGAATAAGTGAACTTCAGAAATAATAAGCGGTTTAATCTCCACTGCTTTTCAGTAAGGCTGTGTACTATTATTATCTTCATTTATCCAAGTGAGGAAAGAAAAACGGAAAGAGATTAGGTGACTCTGAAGTTTTTTAAAATAATAAAGCAGAGAGTAAGTATTCAAATAAAATCCTGAGACTCTGGCTCAAGTGCCCATGGCCTTAAGGAACTCAGAATCTCACGGACACTGCTCTTAATAAAGGATGCCAGGGCTCTGAGCCAGGGCTGTGGACATCAGGGAGGAAGCAGGCCACAGGCTTCTTTTCCTGGTTATGCATATCATAAAACTATTCCAGATTTGTGGGCACTACAGTAGAACTATGCTTTTATTATAATTCCTTTGTTTTTGTTTTGTTTTGTGGCAGATTCTTGTGTAACCCAGGTCATCCTGGAACTCACTTTGTAATCAAAGATGATCTTGAATTCCTGATCCTCCTGCTTCAACTCTTGGTTGCTGAGATTTCAAGTCTATACCACCATGTCCCATTTTATGTAATGCTAAGGAGGGAACTCGGAGCCTCCACTGCTGATAGGCAAGCACATTAGCTACATCCCTAGACTGTATTTTTCGTTGATGGTGTTCTAATTTTGTTTCCTGTTCTAAGACAAAATGCCCTGATAGAGACAAAACTTAGAGGAGAAAAGGATTTACAACCTACAATCCAGATTATGTTTTACAAATGTGGGTACATTACAGTGGAAGGGACAGGGAAAATGGAATGTGAACAGAGTCATAGTCAGAGTCAAGAGCAGAGGGATAATGCATGTATGGCCTGTACTCAGCTCTAGCTCCATATTCTTACACAGTTCAGGAACTCCTATCTAGGGAATGGTGCCACTCATAGTGGACTGGGTCCTTCCAGATCAAACACGGCAATCAAGATAATTTCTGACATCCATGTCCAAGTGCAGCCAAATGGAAACAATCCCTCATGTATCTCTCTTCCCAAACAATCCTCTGGGCTGGATCAAGTTAGTACCCTCACTTAAGTCTCAAATATCCCCACTTAGGTCTCAAATACCTCTAACAAGAGCAATTAAGCAAAGTCTTCTTTGATGACGGCTAGGAGAGCTGAGGAAAGTACAATTAAGGTGGCATAAAGGTCTCAAAGTTACAGAGCATCTGGTACATTCAGACTGTGTGTTGGAGAGCTGGGTGCATCCAGATCTGCAAAGATCCCACAACTTGGCGCAGATTCTCTCTCTGCATGTACTTTACATGCTGATATCTATACATGCCTTTTTTTTTTCTTAAGGAAATGGGTCTACCAAAATTACTACAAAAATCTGTATGTAAACACCTACACACCTTTCGCAACCATTTTACATTGTTTGCTTACTCATTCACCCAATGCTTCCATATTATGCGGTATTGCGAAAAGGAAGCCAAGTGTTCCACAGGCCCTGCCTAAAGTGCTCGCAGTTTCAGATACTAGTGTTGGGAAGCAAGTTGTGGTGCTCTTTTGAAGGCCATACAGCAGGACTTACTGAGTCAAGACCCTTCTAATGCGGTGAATTTTAATTGTGTGCACTGTTGACGAAGGGATCCTAATGGCGGACAGATCACCCATCTGGGAGAACTAAGAAAGCAAGACTGAAACTCACAGTCAGCACCAGCACCAGCAGGTTTTGCTCTCAGTGGGTAGATCATGGGTGCCTTACCTCCAGGGCCTTCAGTCTCTTCAAGAGCAGCCTGGTGTTTTCCTTTCCCTCATCGGTACTGCTGCTTTCACTTCTTGAGTCTTCATCTACCGCTGAATGGAGGTCAGCCAGCTCTTCGTGGTGTTTTCTCTCTTCCTCCGACACTCTTTCCTGAAGCCCAAAAGAAAATTTCTGTTTTCAATAATCTACAGATGGAACACGGCAGAAATCCCAAGTGAGATGCCTGAATTGGACTCTGTTGCTTCCTAGCCCTTTCCTGGGCTGAGGTAGAAAAGAATTTGTAAAACAAGAAGAGTGGTGTTGATATCAGAGAGCACAGGAGACTTGTATGCTGTGTGTGAGCGTATGTGCACATGCAAGGGTCCACATGTGTGCACCCGGGCCCATGTGTGTGTATGCAAGAGGTAGGCCAGAAAGACATTCGGGGGAATAGTCCTTAAATGCCACCATTTTGACTGTTTTCATGACAGGGATTCTCACCAGTCTAGACCTCACCAAGTAAGCAAGGCTAGATGACAGCAAGCCTTGACCTGGGGATGTGTCTGTCCCCACATCCCCAGTGCTGGGACTGAAACATACGCCACCATGCCTAAACGTGTTATACGAGTCCTGTGGGCTGAACTCAGGTTGTCATGCTTGCATATCAAGTACTTTGTTAACTGTACTGTCTTTCCAGCTCTACATCAGAAGATGTTTTGTGTGTGGGTTTTTTTGTTTGTTTGTTTGTCTTCCCCCACCTAGATTCTAGTATGGTAAAGTCACTGGGCCCACCATGTCTGAAGATGCATGTTGCCTGCCAAGCTGGAGAAGCTACAGAGCCAGTCAAGCTTTGGGCACAGTCACATGGTTAATCAATTTGTATCATCACAGTACAATCCAGGTATAAACAGCAAATAATATATCCATCTTGATGTCTTCATTTGTGAAAGGCAAAGAGAATTATGAAACTCAATGTACATACAACTAATTAACTGATTTAAGGAAAAATAAATATACAATATTGAAATGTTGATTTCAGATTTTATATTCCATTTTTTGGTGTATGACATACATGCATATGTGCATTTTTTCATTTGTGTGTGGGCAGATGAATATGTGTGGTATGAACATATGTATGCATGCATTAATGCATGTATGCGGAGGACTGAGGTTGGTGGTAGAAAGATTTGTATATCACTCCTCTACCTTATTCACTGAGACAGTATCTCTCAGTCAGAATAATAGGTTATCCATATGATTCATCTCTATAACCAGCTTGATCTGGGGGTCCCTTGTCTCTGTGTTTCAAGACTGCAATTACAGGCAGACTTGCATATCAATGTGGCATTTACATGGGGTCTTGGGATACAAACTTGAGTCTTTATGTCTGCAGGGCAAGTGTATGCACTGCTGAGCTGTCTTTCCAGCCAGGTGGAATTCTGTGCTCAAACCAGATAGTTACTCCAGCCACGAATAACCTAATTTCTAAGGACTCTTGTGTTCTGCTTCTAACACTTCAGAATTTGTTGTACAGCCTTGAGGCAGACATAAAATGTTTTTTGTCTTGTCTTGCCTCCCTGTTGGAAGCTCCACACTCCACCTTGTCTCTGACAGCTTTTTGGAAGCTGAGAAGTGCTAATTCGAGACTCTCATGTAGCTCTTGCTTTCAAGGGGAAAATATACATCAAGAGACTATCATACAATGGGCGACAGAGATGGCTGAGTGGGTAAAAGTGCTTGCTGCCCAAGTAGGAGGACCCGAGTTCAGGTCCCCATAAGTCAAGTTAAAGTCAGACGCAATCTCATGTGTTTATATTCCCAGCATTCCTACAATGAGATGGGAGGCAGAGGCATGAGAATCCAGGGGAGCAAGCAGGCCACTTAGCCTGGCATATACAACAGTAAACAAGAGATCCTATCCCAAACAAGGCGAAAGGTTAGCTTCAACAATCCAAAGTGTCTTTTGTCTCTGTCACGTGCAACTTTACTTATACATATGAACACAAGACATGCATTCCATACAATTACACAAAAGGATGAAAAAGAGAGTACCATATGAACAATATTCCATCTGTTGTGGCATCACCAAGGCTCTGAGTCACATACAAGGTGAAATCATGCAATTTAATGCCCAGCACACACTGCGGTAATCTTGGCTCTGGTGTAGCAGATTGCTAACCACCTGACCCGGAATGGATTATCCATACGGACAGATTTCTTTATATTCAGCACTAAATTAAGATCATTCATAAAGATAGAAGTCAAACACAATAACCTCTGCCTTTAAGGGACTCGTGCTATCTATTTAGAAGGAAGCAACACTGGAGGAGGCACAGGTTCTCAAACTACATTCACCTAGGTGCTCTCAAGGATCCATAATACTTCAATTTTGAAAATGCATTATGAAGTATCTAAAGGTATAACTTATAGTAGATATGCTTATAAGGCATATATGTCTATATGTATAGCATCCATGTACATAATTCACTTATCCAGTAGGTTGGCCCATGTTGTTTTGTGGAGACTTCTGAATATAATTTTAGCTGTGATTTCTGCATATAATAAATACACAGTGAATTATGAAAGGGATAGCACCTGGCTGGGGAGATGACTCAGTCTGTAAAATGTTTGCCTTGCAAATACATGCACCTAAGTTCCATTCCTAGAGTCACACAGAAAAAAAAATCTAGTATGTTGGCACCTGGGATCCTAGCACAAATAATAAGTGTTTGATTCTATAGTTATAAACAAAACAAAGTAAAAAGGCAATTCCTCATACCTGATGTGAGATTGTCCTCAACAAACAAGCACACACTTGAATCAATATGCTCACATGCACACACGTGCACACACACACAGACACACAGCATTGATGGTTAGAAACAGTGTGAAGATGTGTTCACTTCCACAGGAGATGTGAATTCTGCTCAGATAAGTACTAGGGCAATTTAAGTTACACACAGCGAGGGAACAAAGCCATGGGTCCTAAGCACTATTTCTAAAGCATTACTACCGGCCAGACTTCCAAACCCATGGGAAGGCACAGAAGTGTACACATTTGTTAACCACTCAGTGCTGTAGCTGAAGCAATCCCCATGCATCTCTTTTATGACTGAGCATCACAGGAGCAGGGAGAAGGCTCAGCACATAAAGGATGCTACCACCAAGTCCAGCCACCTGAGTTCATTCTCCAGGACCCACATGGTTGAAGAGGAGAACCACCTCTCACAAGTTGTCTTCTAACTTTCATGTGTGTCCTGTGGGATGCATATGTCTGGGCACGTGCGTGCGTGCGCGTGCACGCACGCGCGCGCGCGCACACACACACACACACACACACACACACACACACACACACACACACTGTTAGGACTTTACAGTTAACTAAAAGAAACAAAAAACACCGGCATGGTACGTAAAGCACACACACACACAAACCTTAGAATGTGACAGGCATAGTCCAGATCTACCCTTTAGCAGCTCAGTAAGTGATCTTGGGCTACTTAGGTTGACTAAGTCTTGAGTTTTTTGTCGGTTTTTTTGTTTGTGTTCTTTTGCCCCCTAAATAAGACTGTTAGCATGCACATATGCATAGGTAGCCACTCTCATTATTCACAGTAGCCGTGTTCCAGAATGTTGTCATGAACACTCAATTAGCATGTACTGAATTTCATCGCTAGAGTTCCACCTGGATTCCTGCACGACTTCGTGTAAAGCTATCTTGTCAAACACGTGCTGTGGACTGTTTACTATTGAAGCAGTACCAGGAATATACCTTATGTCCAAGTGTAACATCCCTACTTCCTTTATCAGGACACATCCAGCTTTCTTTATACTATGAATGCTAACTTGGACTGTGCTTTGACAGATATCTTAAATAGTGAACTTGCTAATAAAAAAGTCAAAAATTAAAAACATACGATGTCAGGAGCTGGACGGCCACATTGTATCCACTTAGGAAGCAGAGAGTGAACAGCAGATGTAACCTCAAAGCCCACCCCAAGCCCTGCTTCCTCTAGAGAGGCTCCACCTCCTCCTAAAAGTGCCATAGCCTTCACAAACAGCTCCAGCAACAGGGAACAGGTGTTTGGACACATGAGCATATGGAGGACAGGTTTCACGTTTAAACCACAACAAAAGTGATTCTTGGGAAAAGCCCAAAAGCAGCTCAGCACACAGAGGTTTGTTAACACTACAAACCATGTTCTGATCCAGGCGCTCAAGACAGGAAAAACAGAACTGAGTTGTTACAGTTAATGAAATTATAGTTAATGTTGGGAAATGTGACAAATGGCAAACCACATGTTTAGGCAATATAACTGTTGTTAGTGGCAAATGCCATGAAAAAATAGAACAGAATACTGTGATGGCCAGGGGTATAATCAGGTACGGCTTGGGATAAGATTTGGTGACATCAGAATGGAACTACCTGGAAAGCTGTCCTTTTGTGTGGATGCCGGATGATGAGAATAGTGGGACTCTAGAGTAGGGAAAAGACAATCCAAGCTGAAGGAAAATGGAAGCAAATGCTGAGAGGAGGGGACATTTCACGGGAAAACAGAGAGGACCTCTTGCTGCAGCCAAGAAGATGCAAGAGGAAGATAAGCGAACAAGCAAGCCAGGAGCTGGGGAATAACTTAGTAAGGAAATGCTCACTGTGCAAGCAAGAAGGCCTGTGCAAGGCTGACATCCAGAACCCATGTCAAAAATCAGAGGTTATGGCTGGAGAGATGGCTCAGTGGTTAAGAGTACTGGCTGCTCTTCCAGAGGTCCTGAGTTCAATTCCCAGCAACCACATGGTGGATCACAGCCATCTATAATGAGATCTGGTGCCCTCTTCTGGCCGCAGGCACACATGGCAGGAATGTTGCATACATAATAAATTAAAAAAACATAAAATAAATAAAGTTGAAATGGAAAGGACATGATCATTTATCCCCAGCACCCAACACGCAATAAACATTTTTTAAAAATCAGAGGTTATGACAGACAGTATGGCTGAGACTTGCACAAGATCAAGTCGAGAAATCCCACCATGGACAAAGGACAAAGTCACAGAATCCTACCCCATGGCGACTGTGACGAGAAAAGGAGACATGCTTCAGGGGTGTGTTCCCAGAGAGGCTGTCCACGGTCCAGCAGTGAACCCTACACCTATGCCCATCCTGTTATCACTAAGTGCACTCATTGGGTCTTCAAAATAAACACACTTATATGAAGTTGGGAGAGAAAAGTGGTGGGAAAAATAGGGGAGGAATTGGAGGAGACTGGGATTTCAACAATTATTAAGGTCCTGTTAAAGTAAGGAAAACAACAACAACAACAACAACAAACCTCACCAGTGTTTAATAGTTTATCCTGAAAAACAAAACCTAGGCATGGCAGTGCACATGTGTAATCCCAGCCCTGGGCACATGGAGACTGGAGGGTCCTTGTGACTCATTGGCCAGCCAGTCTGGACTACCTGGTAAATTCCAGGCCAGTCAGAGATCCTTTCTCAAGAAACACATTCAGAAAACAAACAAGATGGCACCTGAGGAATGACAGTCAAGGTTGTTTTCTGACCCACATAACACATGCATATGTGTATGTGCACTTGTATACATATGTGTACTTACACACACATGCAAACACACATAGACACACACACACACACACACACAATCATAAAGAGAGTTGGATGGACCAAGGAGAGTCTTGCCAGTTATGCTTCTACTTGGAATAAAGAGGAAGTGGAGGCCAGGGTGGGGAAGTGCCATACTAAGTACTGCAATGGGAGATGCTGTGGAGAAGGAACAGCAGTATGATGGACAACAGGTAGAACTAGTATAGGAATGGCTGGCAGTTAGGAATACAGGAAGCTTTGAGCTCAGACCTTACCAAAAGCATCTCCTAAGGTAGATCAGACCCTATCATGGGTGATTCATCAGAAGCCAGGGATCTAATGTCAAGCTTCACACAGATCTCAAAATTATCTCATTGAGGGACTGAGAATGCTGTAGTGTTTATGAACCAAGCACAGAGCCTTGGCTCATAAATCATTCAAGCATTCTACCTCTCAGTTTCCCACATATGTGAAGTTCCAGGTGAACAAAATGTCCCTTCCAAAGTTAAAACCCTTAGAATTCAACAACTCAAGACGTAGTTCATCAATATACTCAATAGTAAAGACAAGGACAACAGAAAGGCAAGTGGGCCTCTATCTCCTCTGCAGTTCCTGATGAGAAGGTAGTGAGGGAACCCAAGTGTGGCAATGGTGATCAAACTGCCTGGGGCTGAACAGAAAGTGACAAGAGAGAAGAGAATGACAGTAACCTAGGGCAGGGAAGGGAAGAGAACACGTGAGCTGAAGGGTGTGGCCGGCGTTAGTGGATGTCTCCTCCAGAGCTGAGAACCTGGAGTCCTGGAAGAACTAGAGGGAACAGTGTATGCCAGAGATGGCAGCAGCACTGAGGGAAACAGAGACCCCTAGATTCCACAGGGCAGGGAAGAGAGATGAGGATAGGCTTGTAAGGGAACTTCACAGAGAAACATCTCCTCAACACTCATTTTCCCGATAGCATTTTAAATCATTAGTGTGTAGCTGGGTCATTAGAAAGCAAAGGCAGGAGACTGTGGGGGATGGAGATGGGGACTGTGGGAGATGGAGACGGGGACTGTGGGGGATGGAGACGGGGACTGTGGAGGATGGAGACAGGGACTGTGGGAGATGGAGATAGAGACTGGGGGATTGTGGGGGGATGGAGATAGAGGCAGCAGGACTGTGGGAGACGTATATAGGAGGCCTGTGATGACCAATGTTGGCTGTATACAAGATCACATCTGTAATCAATAAAAAGCTGAGCAGCCAGGCACATCTGTGAAGAATTCTTGATTGGATCATTTGCGGTTTGAAGACCCACCCTAAATCTTGGTCACAGCTGGAAACCTATGCAAAGGACATGGAAGAAGGAAGCTTTTGCTTGTTGCCTGCTTACCCCCACTCTCTGAAAAATTCATCTATTCTGCCGCCGAGGCATCCCTTTGCTGGTATAAGTGGAGACACCCAGCCTCATGGACTGATCAACTACAGAATTCTTGGCCTTTCTGTCAGGAAACAGCTATTGCTGGACTACTTAGACTACAGTCTATAAACTACCCTTATAAATCCTCTTTGAACATATATATGTACATATACACATATATACATATATTACACATATGAAAAAGTATTTTCTACCAGTCCTGTTCCTTTAGAACACTAATACAAAGATCAAGGTTTCAAAGCTAGCCTTAGTTGCATACGAGTTTGAGGCTAACCTGGGCTATGTGAGACCGTGTCTAAATGATAAAAAGAGGAGGGAGGAAGATGAAAAGATGGCCCCACTGACCTACAAACACGATTCCACTAGGGTTAGGCTATTTTTCCCACACCTTCCATAATGATTTGCCAGTGAGAATGTTAGAGGACAATAAAACACTAACACTAAGTGAGCAAATTGAAGGGACCTTCTAGAAGGGGCCAAGCAAAGAGAAAAGGATGGAGGCAGGCCTGCAGGGAAACATGGGCACACCCTCCGCAGCCCACAGCTGCTCATTTGAGGCTGGATGGCTTCTAAATTTATCTTAAACTGATTAAAGCATGCCACCATTTGAAAAAGTCTGGGATCTTCATTTTATCTAAGTGTCACTAACACACAATCAGACAAAATAGCAGAAATTTTAATATCTTCACCAATTAATGATCTAGGGCAGAGTCAGAAAAAGAAAACCAGAGAGTGACACACAGACAGAGAAGGAACAACAGAGAGATGAAGAAACAGCCAGGAAGACAGAAACAGAGAAAGACAAAGAATGACAGGAGGATAGATACAGACAGACAGACAGAGACAGCCGCAGACAGAGACCAAGAGAGACAGATTGGCCGAGAAAGAGACACACAGAGAGACAATGAGGGACAGAGACAGAGATGGAGACAGACAGAGAGAAACACAGAGAAACTGTAACTGAGAATACAAGTCACAGGTCAGAAACCTGGAGCCTCAGATACAACCTTCTCTTCCCACTAACTTCTCAGGCACCAGCTAGAAGAGCAAGCAGGGGCCACTTGGAGAATAAGAGACTGTGAGGAGGAAAAGTTGGTGCCAGAGGTGACCCATTTTCATTTTATAGGCTTTCTTCAGCAGTGAACTCCACAGAAGTGAAGCTGCTACACAAACAATGCTTGCTCCCCACATATTTCATAGAGGACTGGGACCATGATCTTGTTTGTGTCAACAAACATGAGCCAGGCCCCTTGAAGGTAAAGATTTAGGGGTTCAGTTAGCACTGAAGGGTTTAAATCAAATTCTGCCTTGTCGGTACATAAAGCTTCCCTCAGAGCCTTTTCTTTCTCTAAGTGGTGAGCAAGGCAATGATTCACAAGTGAGGGATGCTCGTCTTTTCTTCTGGAACAGTCTGCATCATCAGGCCTATGTAAAACAGTATCAATCAACACAGAACTCCGGGCCGCCTCAGCTTAACTCAGACGGATCATAGTCTTGGGAGCTCATTTAGTTCAGAGAACAGGCAGCCCAGCTCTACACCAGCAGACAGACGGTGCTTTGTCTACAAAGTAGAAGGGTAAAATGTGGAGGAGGGGCTGGGTGTGGCTCAGGTGGGAAAGCACCGGCTTAACGTGCACAAAGCCCTGAGTTCCTTCCCGAGCACTTGATAAACCGGGAATGGTGGTGCATGTCTGTAATCCAAAAGTGTAGAAGGAGGTCAAAGCTACACAGCCAGCACAAGACCAAGCACAGGCTACAGGAGACCCTGACTCAAAAAAAAAAAAATCCTAATATATAGAGAGGAAAATGATCACACACTCCTTTGTTAAAATGTTCAAATGAGGTTTATTGACTTTCAAGTGACTAGTCAGATTCACAGTAGGACTCCAATGTTCCGTGAGGTCACCTGACTTCATGATCAAATTAACTCATCTATCTACCTAGTCAATATTTGATGAGCAGTAATGAATCAGGCACTGGAAGGAATGCCAGGGACGTGGAGATGTAAAACACACATGGCCCTGCTCTCGAGGAGCACACCATGTAATACAATGGCTGCTAAAGCAAAATGTCACAAGAATCTCCGTATATAGTATGAGGATGTTTCCTGTTGCTTCAAGAGAAAGTAATGCAGAGGGCTGGAAAGATGGCTTAGTTGGTTAAGTGCTTGCTGGACAAGCATGAGGACCCTTGTTTGATCTCTGGTCCCACATAAAAAGTTGGACTCAGCGGTGTGCATCTGTAATACTGGAAGTAGGAAGGAGATGGTGCCTTAGTCTCACCGGCTAGCTACCTTAGTCTTACTAGGAGCTCAGTCCCTGTGAGAGACTCTGTATAAAGAAACAAATTACACTGGTAGTCAGGAGAGCAGAGGCGGGAGGATCCCAGGAGCTCGACAGGCAGAGAGTCTAGCCAAACAGTGAACTCCAGGTTCAATGAGGGACTTTGTGTCTTAAAAAAATATGAAGATATGAGCAATTGGGGAAGATCCCTCACTCTGATCTCCGTGCATACCTGTGTATGAGCACCTACGCTGATGTGCATGCTACACACACACACACACACACACACACACACACACTAAACATATGGGTTACACATGGGTGGCAGGACAGAATTTTTGCTGAACTGAAAGCTGGATGAGCAGGGGGAGCTTCTCAGAAAAGGAAGAGGAGGGCCCCCAGGAGTGGGAAGTGAGCATCCAACTGAGAGACTTTGAATGGAACTTGGTGGAGTTGGGGACAAAGATAAAGCTGGAGGGCCAAGTGAGAACAGGCAAAATGTGACAGAATTTCTCCGCAATCTAATGAAGTGGAAGGCTCCTGAGCAGGAAGTTAGTAGCTATCTTCAGAGGTGTGTGTGTGTGTGTGTGTGTGTGTGTGTGTGTGTGTGTGTGTGCTTATAGCTCTACATATACATACATGTGTGCATACATATCTGACATATTTCTGGTTGTCTTTGTGTTTATATCTATGAATGTATACATGTGGGTATGTGCACATGCCTGTATGTGTGTTCATGTGTCTCTGTGTAAGGATATGTGTTTGTTTCTGTGTTTGCATATGTGTGGGGGGTGAGGATGAGAGGGACAATCTGAAACAGTAAGAGTGTGAACTTGAGCACAGTTAGCAGAAGACACAAAGAGGATGCTGTAGGAATAGCCCACGTAGGAGCTGATTGAGCTATGATGTAGACGACCTTGGAAAGAGGATGCTGTAGGAATAGCCCATGTAGGAGCTGATTGAGCTATGATGTAGTTGACCTCGGAGTTTGACAGGCATCTTGTAATTCAGATTTTTTAGTATGCGGTCTGCCTAACAATGACAGATCACTAACACATCCTTAGCTCAAGGCTTCTTACGCCAATTGCAGCTCTCATTGGAGGCAATGGAGGGGAGGATAGAGGGAGAAAAAGCAGGGCTTGCCTCAAATGCAGATTCCATGGCAAACTCTGGCCCCAGTGAGTTGGTCTCTGGGAGTGGGGCCCCAAGTCTTCCATTCTTGAGAACTCTTCAGGTAAACTGACACACAAAGTTCAACAGCTCCAACAAAGGATACAAATCATCCTCATTTTCCAAAAGCTTTTGGCATTGATAATTTGATTTAATACTTCTTTTTTTAAGACAGGGTCTCACTGTGTAACGTCAGCTGGCCCATAACTCACTGGCTTTGAACTTTCAAAGATCTCTCCCTCTCAAATGCTATCAATCCTGGCAGTACAGATTTTTTCTTGTGCAGTCCAGGCTGTCTTCAGTTCACAATGCCCTATGCAGCTGAAGATGACCTTGAACTACTGATGCTCCCCCTTATCCACTTCTGTGCTGGGGAAATGAGCCTCACTATGGCTAGTTTTGTCACTAATCAGGAAAACAAACAGAAAATTAATCATTGAAAACAGTACCCACAGGACAGTGAAAATAAGAAGTACTTAAAAACAGCACCCAGGGACAGTGGGCGTATGCCACCAGACAGATACATTTCCCCACAGCTTATTGAACATCACTTCAGCTACAGAAGGCAGAAGCTGGTTTCTGTAAAATGTTATGCTCTATGTTAGTGCATAGAGGGTCCAGGGTCCGTAGGGTTGCAACTGTTCCTGTGTGTAGAGCACATGGCATTCACAGCCTAGCAGTGTTGAGTGGCTTCCAGAGCAAGTGGAACCAAGATTCAGAAGTATAGGTCTATGTCTATCACCCTTTCTTGGAAAGCCTTCCTAACAGACAAAATAGGTTTGACTGTTTTTGCTTTCCTTTTTTTTTTGTGAGTGGTAAAGAGAAATATGCCTACCAGATTCTAGAATAAGGAAAATAGTAGGAACAGGTCACCAAAATGAGTTCATATTTTATCATCCAAGTAAAGTTACTGAGGACCAACAAGATGGCTCAGTGGGTAAAGGACTTGCTGCCAAGCCTGACAACCCGAGTGTGATCCCAAGTCAGACATGATAGAAGTAGAGAATCAACTCCTACAAGCTGTCCTCTGATCTTCACCTGCACACACACACACACACACACACACACACACACACAAATAAATTTAGTAAATATTTTAGAAAGCAAAGAAGTCAATGAGACAATCTGTATATCTTCACCTGCAGCCCAGCCTGGCAGGCTCCACTGGGTATCTCTGTTGCCCAGTCATGTATATAAAGACTTAACCTCAATGCTTAACATCACTTTGGCACTGCCTCATTTTGTTACTCTACTGCTGAGTTATGTTGCTAGGAGTGTCTGATCCAGGACCACAAGGCTCACTGAAGAAGCCAAAATCAAGGCAGAGTGCAAGATACAGCACCACATTTATAACACCTTGACATTGCATTTGATGGGGCAGTGCTGTGGGGTAATCTTTCTGTATCTGTGAATATGCATTACTCTCACTGGTTGATAATAAATCTGATTTGGCCTATAGCAAGGCAGAATAATGCTAGGCAGGAATGCCGAATGGAGATACAGGGAGAAAGAAGGGCAGATAGAAAACAGGTAAAGTCATGAAGCCAGATAGCAAAATACAGATTAATAGAAATGGCTTAAGTTGTAAGAAATAGTTAATAATAAGCCAAGATATAGGCCTAACATTTCATAATTAAAAAAGCTTTAGGGGTTTTGCTCATACCAACAAAAAGGGTTAGAGATACACAGTAAGGACAGATTCACACAAAAGGACCTCTAAACAGATTGCAGCATCTTTAAAATGTGTGTAGGCTTGGGAGAGAGATGAGAAAGGGTAGAAACAGTCATAAATAAAAATATTTAAAAATATAAAGTCCATATAAAGAAAATAAAGTAGCTGGGCTGTGGTGGCGCATGCCTTTAATCCCAGCACTCAGGAGGCAGAGGCAGGCGGATCTCTGTGAGTTCTAGGCCAGCCTGGTCTACAAGAGCTAGTTCCAGGACAGGAACCAAAAAAGCTACGGAGAAACCCTGTCTCAAAAAAAAAAAAAGAAAAGAAAAGAAAGCAATACAAAGAAAATAAATCACATAAGAAGGAAATAAACAGAGAGTCTGAATTATGTATCTTATTGTGTTGTCTCTAAAATTTTTAACTGCTAAGAGACCTTGGATTATAAAAACTGCTATAATAGACCAACATATATGTTTTAAAATTATCTTGACTTTAAGTTAAAAGATATGCTACTTGGGGGGAGAAGTTGTGTTTTTATTTCCACTGGAAATGAGAGGCTATGGTTTCATTCTGTGTTAAGAAATATCAAGTTGAACAGTGGTGGGGCATGCCTTTAATCCCAGGACTCGGGAGACAGAGGCAAGCAGATCTCTGTGAGTTTGAGGTCAGCCTGTTCTACAAGACCTTATTCCAGGACAGGCTCCAAAGCTACAGAAAAAATCCTGTCTTAAAAAATTAAAATAAAGGAAGGAAGGAAGGAAAGAAAAATGTTCCAGGTTTGATCAAGGAAGACCCATGAAATCCTGACTACAGACATGGAAAAATAAAAGTAAACTAACTAAAAGACAAGTGATACATATTTTACCTGCTCAAACATATAACAAAAAATCATCTTTGGCTGACTTATGAATAATACATAGACTATATTATATTAATACAGATATATATGTAACCTCTAAAAGTTTATATATTTGCAGAACAAGGGGACCAGACACTAATAATAAAAATGTCCTAAATGATGCGGCACTCAAAAAGCTGCAAGGCTGCTGACTTAGATGATCCAGCCTCTCAGACTACTATAGCCAAGACTTCTCCATTATTCTAAATTTTCTCAGGGTCCCTCAGAGATGACCAGTGCTAACCAACAGGCAGGAAGTAGTATAGAAAACAATGCCCAAATCCCAAAGTATTGTTTATAAATATTTGTTTTCACTTAAGGGGAGTTGATCACAAATTTTTATTGGTCATAGTCAATCTTTTTCTAAAAGAAGAAAGGGGGATATGATATAAAAATGCTGGGGGAAAAGGGCAGATTATTGAATCTACTTTAATCCAGAAAACAACTGTTTACTTCAAAGTATTCTACATTGGTATGTATTTTAGTTTATATAAATTTAAGGTTATTTTTGTTATAAGTATGTATATTTCTACTCTTGTTTAAGGTATGGTTTTTATACAACTCAATTAAAATGTAATATATAATTAAGAAATACATAATTACAAAAATACAGTTAGTCATCTATAATAGTCAAACTTACAGTCTTTTGGTTTTCTAGATATACAAATATATATTTCAGATACATAGTTATTCTTCAAACATTTCAAAGGTCTATGGAATATGGAATTAAAAATGTTTTAATAACTTAGATTTTTTTATCACAGTGAGACACGTCTATTCCTGACAGCACCAATGTGTTCCAGAAAAGATGACGGGCATCAAAGAAACTCTGTATGGAGTTTATTTCCATTATGGCAAAGCTAGCCATGTGGGCAAATAAACTGCCACTGCTTCAGTTGCTGACAGTTACTATCCACATTGGACCAGCAAGACAGAAGAAAGGCAACTGCCTAATTTTACCAAGACAAGGTAGGACATTCTATCAGACAAGCTAGGCCTTTAGGCCATAGTTGAATGTCCCAACATTACAGAGGAACCCTGGGTAACCTTCCAGGCAGTCAGCTGTTTCTGTCCCTTCTTGCATTTTTTGGAAGTAGCTTACTTGCACTTTCTGCTTACTTGGGTAATATTATTTTCTTCTTAGGTCTTAGATGGAGTTGAACACTAGAAAATTATAGTTATAGTTGTACCTAGTTATTATAAAAGATAAATTAGATATAAAACTTTAAACTTACCAAGATAGGATAGAAAATTAAATAATTTCTCTAATTTTGTCAAATATAAATAGACTGGATATTTTAACTGTAATTATTACTTGATAACTGTATTTGTTGTATGTAATTTTACTATGTTAAAGTTAAGACCTTCCTTTTTGATTAGACAGAAAGGGGAAAATGCTCTGGGATAATTCTTCTGTATGCTGTGAATATGCATTGCTCTCATTGGTTGATAATAAATCTGAATTGGCCTATAGCAGCGCAGAAGAATTCTAGGTAGGAAAGACAAATGGAGACACAGAGATAAAGAAGGGCAGAGTCAGAGAGATGTCAGCCAGCCACAGAGGACCAAGATGTGCTAGAAAACAGGGAAAGCAACAAAGTCATGTGGCAAATGTAGATTAACAGAAACTGACTTAACTTGTAAGGGCTAGTTAATAATAAGCCCAAATTATAGGCCAAACATTTTATAATTAATATAAGCTTTTGTGTGATTATTTGGAACAACAAGGTCAGGACAAAGGAGAAGTTCTGCCTCCACTTACTCTGTAGAGTCAGTTTTCTCAAAGCCCACAAACCACTGCTTTGCTGTCTTCAAATTTTAACTTATTTGTTTGAAGATGGGTCATACTTAGAAAAGGTTGACCTCTACCACCTCTACAACATAGCCAAGGATGTTCTTTCTGCCTCTGCCTTCCTACCACGTGCTGAAATTACAGGTGTGTGCTGCCATGCCAGGTTTATACAGTGCTGGGAACCAAATCTAGTTCTGTGTGTTCCAGGAAAGCTCTCCCAACTGAGCCGCATCCCCAGCCTGTTCATTGTCATCTGTCTGTTCCTCTCCAGGTCAAGTTCAAAGTCATTAGTTTATTAGAGTAGAGGACACGTAGACATATGATATCTACATTCCTTCCCACCCCACTTCAGGCCAGTTATTACTTTCTTTTCTGTTGAGTTTCTTCATGTTTTGAATAAAATACACAATCACAAAGGTTAGGAAGATAGTTCACGGGTAAAAGTGCTTGTCATGCACATGGGAGACTCTGTTGGATAAAACATGAAACACATAAAGGCTGGATGCAGTAGTGTGAGCACGTGTAACCCCAGTGTTCAGATGGGGAAGTGTGGGGGGGGGCAGAAACAGGAAGAACCCAGGAGCTCAAAGGTCAGCTATCCTGCCATACATAGTACAAAACTTAAAAGAGACCCTGCCTCTAACAAGGTGGAAGGTGGAGACGGATGCCTGAAGCTATACTCTGATCTCCGGCTGTGTGCCATGGCACAAGCACATACACACTCACAAGTTAAAACAAGTAAAAATCACAAACAGACTAACTCCAAATTATCCAGGTTTATATTTCTATGACCTTAATCACCTTTAAAACTCAACTCAAGATAAATATGAAGAATTCCACTAGAGATGTGGAACACTTGATATATAACATATTTAGGATTAGATCTGCCTATACAATTTCTCTAAAAACAAATCCTCTTTGCTCCCCCTATATGTATATTTCCCTCTGCATTTAAAAAAAAGTCATGATTTTTGTAGTACCTTTTTCTTGGGCCCTGTAGAGTTAGCACATTCCATCCTCTGCCTCTGAGAATGAATGGTCTAGGGATCTGCACTCTGTAACGGCTTCATGTGAGGCCCTGCAACATGATCCAGGAAAGCCTGCTGGACACGAGCCATCTCTGGGGACATTTACTTATGTGTGGAATCACTATGTGCATGAATTTGCTAAAGTTTGGTTGCAAGGTTTTAAAAGAAATATAAGAAAAATTTCTTCTTTCTTTATTGATTAATTTCACTTGACAATTTCATATACATACAGAATGTATTCTAATTAGTCTCTCCTGAACACTTTCTCTTACCTCCTCCTCACCCCTATAAATCCACCCCATCTCTACCTGTCTCTTTCTCAGATTCATGACTTTGGTTTTTATTTTGTGACCCTTACAGTTATACCAGCACCATCTGTGCGAGCATTAGATTGGAATTATTCACTGGAGCCTGGTCGAGTCATCCATTGGTACACAACCAAAGGCAATGTCCTCCCCCGCCTCTGTCTCCCTTAATCTGTCAGTAGCAAGCAGCTCAGAGATGAGGGGTAGGGCTCCCCAAGCCGTCCTCTATCCAATCCTGATGGTTGTAGGCCGAGTCTATAAAGACCCAGTGCAGGCACACACAGTTGGTGTGAGCTTGCGATTGCAATGGCTGTGACTTGCACAGAGGACGACATTTTGCAACTCTTCTCCCTGTCTTCTGGTGCCTTGGTTTTCTCCCCTCCGCACCTAGTCTCCCAATGTTCCTGAACCTTATAGGGGATGGTATAAATGCCTTGTTTGACACTATTATAATAGGGGTGACCAACGACTTCCTGATTGTGTTTGAGGCCAATTCCACAGGAGGAAATCCAGGCCTGATAAATACATGGCAGGGGAGATCTTAGGATCCAGGGATAACTAACAGTGTTGCTGAGTAACTGACTTAACATCAAGATGCCTTCTACTTAAGTTTATACCCACAGACAAATGTATTCTTGACCATAATCATCAAAGCCTCTCTTGAATTTTATTATTGTTTTAGCAAATGACATGGACACAAAGCCTACACATACAAAGAAATGGTAATAAAAGAAATCAATTGTGAGCTGGGTGTTGGTGGCACATTCCTCTAATCCCAGCACGTGGGAGGCAGAAGCAGGCAAATCGCTGTGAGTTCGGGAGCAGCCTGGTCTACAAGAGCTATTTCCAGGACAAGCTCCCAACCTACAGAGAAACCCAGTCTTGAAAAACCAAAACAAAAGAGTAATCAATTGTGTGTGTGTGTGTGTGTGTGTGTGTGTGTGTGTGTTTGTACATATGTGCCTATGCATGTAGAGGGAAGAGGTCAATGTGGCATTCCTCATCTTGGACCCTTTTTTTGGAAATTGTCCCTCTGTGAACAGGAACACTCTATATAGGCTAGACTTAATAGCTAATGAGTTCCTGAGATCTACTTGGCTTTAGTTCCCAGCGCTGAAATTCCAAGTGAGGTCCATTACGCTTGTAGCATTTGACATGCATTTTGGGGATCTGCACTCAGCTCATACTGCTTGCCTTGGAAACACTTTACCAATTGAGCCATCTCCTTAGCCAATAGCTAACATCCGTCTTAATGCATTCATTATTCTTTTGATATTCATAGATATCTATGGTTTCTTAGTTTGGAGACAGGGAAGGAAATGATGGGGATGTGAAGCAACATCCCCCCCCCCCCCGCAAGAAGTTACTCAGTAGCAAAAGTCACAACAGAATGTTTTCCCTTTGAATATCTAGCCATATGTCACATCTACATACTAACTCATTGCAAAGACTGAAAAAGCAATCATTCATACTCGAGCCAATAATTTAGACAGTGGGTTAGAAATTAGCATGAAATGTTAAATCCTTCTGGAATACAAAAGATACTGAATAACATTGAATATTCAAGAGTATTATTTTTTTCTCATTGCTTTGGCCAAAAAAGAAGCCATTTATGGAGAAAGGTTGATGGTGCCATCTACCTCGCAGGGGAAGGCATGGTGGCAGAAGTGTGTGGCACCTGGTCACATGCCATCCACTCTCAGGATGGACACCGTGCCCAGCTCACATTCTCCTTGTTATTTAGACCAAGACCTTGGGACATGGAAAAATGCTGCCCACATTCAGAGCATGTCCCCTCATTTAAATCTTTCTGGAAACACCCTTATAAGCACACTTAGAAGCATCTTGCCTTAGTAATTCTAAATACAGTCAAGATGGCAAAGAAGAGGAACTATCACTATATTAATCGTCAAATTAAAGAGGTGTCACAAGTATAGTATAAATATGAACCAGTCAGATGTCCTTTGTAGACAGAGGACTGGTTCGAGCAAGTATTAAGCAGCGTGGTTCCCACGAAGTGTTAGAACTAAGAATTGAAACACAATGTTGAGTTCACGTTAAGATTTTTCTGTCATGTCGACATAGACCTATCTTTAATAGTGAACCCCTCTGAGAGCCTGTGGGCTTTATCCTCCCATGCACTATGATGCTGGCAGGCGGCATCTCTTCCGGGATCCTAGGGCAGTCTTCTGCAGTGCTACTGACTTCATTATAAATGATAGGGCTGGGCTCAGAAAAGGTACAAAGCCTACGGGCCAGGATGCCAAAGGCCCTAGTGGGGAACCCACTATTCCTGTTTTATGAAAGGTCGGATTGTCAAATTGCCTTCTAAATATTTATGCTTTTACTCACAAATGAGTGTTCATCTCAGCTTTTTGTCAGGGAAACTTCCTTCTGTAGGGTATGAATTAATGCTGAAACTCATAATTGACCAAAGTGCTAAGGATACATGACTATTGAGTTCTCACCCCTAAATGGTTAATTCTATCACCCCCTGCAAGGTTCAGGGAACACCATGGTAGAAGTAACATAAAGAATGTAAGAGTTGGGGGATGGCACATTGCAGCTCGTGCACGAGACCTGTGCGACGTCAAGCCACCAGGAGCAGTCGCTATTCCAGCAGGTGCTAAGTGGACTAAAAGACAGGAAGGCGGGAAAAGACATGGCAGAGGATGTCTGGGGAAGTGGGCAAGCTGGGGTGGACACGATCAATGTATCCATGTAAAATGTTGTCAAAAATTAAGTAAAAGATTAATACAATTCCTGTGGAACAGAAAAACAGCAAGGCCAGAGACTGCCTGACGGGCACTGTTAGACATCCTAGCAACTTCAGTGCCCATGATTTATCGACCCATTTTGTTTTGAGGCGACGGGGAGGGTTCTCCGAATATACTGTCACTGTAGCCAGCACGCGAGCAACTGTCACAGCCCTGTTTCCTTTCCCAGGGCCTGCCAGCCACCTTCGCTCTGCACTAGCAAGCTACATTTTCAAAGTGGGAGAAAAAATAGCATTAGATAAATCACTGGATTTTAAAAGAACATCCCAATTTGTTCACAGTTTAACATTCCCACTGCCAGGCAAAAACACATAAAACTCCCCTCTTTCATCCCCGGATTTGACTCACAAAGTGAATGAAGCACGCAATGAAATCTCTGAGATTAAATGTGTGTGATGGATAAGAGAGCAGAGTGTTTGCTTTATGTGCCCGAGATGAACTCCCAGCCATGGGCACATCAATCCCCTTCTTCTCTGCATTACTCTTCACTCCACACACTTCTCGATGGCACCAGCTCCCTTCCATATTGAGCAGATTCCCACAGTTACATTAATAAATTCTCAGGTGATGCTTTTACTGCTTCTCCCATCTATCAGTAACATTTATTTCCTTAACAGAGGTTCAGTGCTGAAGGTGCTTCACAGAGAGGAAAGCCCTTGTGGAATCGGGAGGCACAAAAGAACCAGACATCGTTTTCATGAAGGGTGGATTCCAGATGTCTGGACATTGGGAATTAGAGGAATAAATAAGGTTGTCTAAGTAAAATGTGGGGGGATAGAACATAAAGCAGTATGAATGTCTTATAGGGACTGGAGAGATGAAGCGGTGGGTAAGAGCATCTACTGCCCCTGCAAAAAGACTCAAGTTCAGCTCCCAGCACAGATCTGGATGTTCACATCACAATAGCCTTTAATTCCAGCTACAGGGAATCCAACACTTCCTTCTGGACTCCACAGACTCCACCCACACACATGCATGCATGCACATATATACACATGTACACACACAAAATAAATACTTCAAAAAAGAATGCTGTATAGATAACATATATATGGTGAATGCTTGCACCTAAGTTCCTCTCTTGAGGCTAGTAAACAAACAAAAAGACAAATTTATAACTTAGGGTTAAAATTTTTAATTTCCTTAACCCAGTTTTCTTATGAAATTCATAGCAGGAGAGCCAAGGAGCTTCCAAAAGGAAAGTGGAGCACCCACCTAGTGGTCCTCCTGAGATAAGATGATAATTCAGTTACTGACCTTGAATGGCACATGGTGTGGGTGTCCTCTCATTGCCTCTTACACACACTGATATAACCACGTGGCTAGGAGCCTGAGCATGGACTAGGAAGATAACTCAGTCAGTGAAATGTTTGTTGTCCAAGCAAGAGGACCCGTGTTTGAATTCCAGAATCCAAGTAAAAGATCTAGGCATAGAAGTGTTTGCCTGTAATCCTGGCTCTAAAGGAGAGGCAGATCTCCAGGTCTTCCTGGCCAGCCTTGTTAAGTTCCCAGGCTTGTGAGAGAACCTATCTCAAACAAAACAAGGAAGCTGGCATCTGAGGCTGTCCTGTGGCATCTACACACATACATGCTCATACATGTACATGCACACAAAGATTTCCTAGGAGAATTTTAATTTAAAGTAAATGTGAGTAATGTAAAAAATTCTATTATGTTGCAAATGGGCAATCCCCAAAGCATGATAATATGTGAGATAAAGCAATCTAAAAGACAAATCCCGCTTGATCCACTGACTTTTAAGATCAAAAAATGAAGTAAGAGAATCAGATAGCAAAATCCTGGTCACTAAGGCTGAGGGTGGGGTGAGGGAATTGAGAAGATGTTGGTCAAATGACACAAACTTTCAGTGAGGCAGGAAGAATACCAACACAGCCCATGTGGAACAAGGTGATTACGACTATTAACAATGTATTCTTAACTTGCTAAGATGTTAAGAAATTGCTAAGATGTACATTTTCTTACTGTTCTTACCACCAGCAAAACACAAGACAAATGTGTGAGGTAATGCTTATGCTAACTGAGTTACATTCACCATTCCATAATGCACATATATATCAAAGCATCATGTTGTATACCACGAGAATAAAAAAGTTCAATTTGTCAATTAAAGTTTTTTAATTAAGTAAGGTTCTGTCTTATGACCTCCATCAATTTAGATTGTCAGATGATCAAAGTTGGCTTCAGAAATTATGGTCAATACCGGATCCTTTTTATGTGATCAATGGCTGAGACATATTTATGTATCTCCTGAGTTTGTTAAACTGAACTGACTGGGAGGCAATTGCCTCTCATCAGAGAATCCTCTAAATATGCATAGGAGGGAGCAGAGATGATAACTCCACAAGCAGGCCTTGACTTATGATGGTTACACTTAACAAGCCATTTTTTTTTTAATTTACAAGAAAGGAAAAGCAATATAGTTTTAATAGGAGATACACTTTGAATGTCAATGTTTTCCCGAGTCAGTGACATGTGGTTTGACCCTAATTGCCATGCTGGGTGGCAGTAGTGAGGGAAAGCAGCAAGTCACAGGCTAGATCATGACACTGACACTTTATCACCAGTATGTTTAGATATATCTCCTTAGTAAGTGATACCACAGTCAGCCTTTATTAAGAAGTAGGCATTATGTTCAATGTTTTTGTTAATTCTTTTAACTTTTATTGATTTTGTTTGGATTTAATATCTTGTATCCTGATCCCACTTATCTCCCAGTACCCTCATATCCATCCTCTACCCATGCAATGCCACCCCAACAAAAACTTTTAAAAACCAAAAACAAAACCAAACAAACACACAAACAACAACAAAAGATGGAGAAGAGAGAGAGACAGAGACAAAGA
>NW_026068005.1:2075102-2077459 GCF_014885135.2 Alexandromys fortis | reverse complement strand
AGAAGAGGGCACCAGATCTCATTACAGATGGTTGTAAGCCACCATGTGGTTGCTGGGAATTGAACTCAGGACCTTTGGAAGAGCAGGCAGTGCTCTTAACCACTGAGCCATCTCTCCAGCCCCGAGTCACTCAGTTTACCCTTTAATTCAGTCATCTTTAAGTGGTCATTGCTAGGAATCATTGGTCTAGTTAGAGGTCTCTGGCTCTGCTATACTATTGATAATGGGCCCTCATTGGAACTCCTCTTGGATACCCTGTTATTGTCTTGTGTTGTGGGGATCCTGTAGCTTTGGATCTGCTCCAGAAGTTCATAGATAAAGTGAATGTTGAGGTGGACAAACTTGTAGATGTAGTTGTCCCATGTTGGGTGCCATTTTGTAGCCAGAGACTGCCCGTTCATTTTCTGGCCACCCAGACTTCAATAATCACACAGAAACTATATTAATTACAACACTGCTTGGTCTATTAAGTCAGGGTTCTTATTAACTAACTCTTACATTTTAAATTGACCCATTTCTGTTATTTTATATTTTACAAGTCTCGTGGCTTGTTAGCTTTTCCTTTTCGGGCAGTTCCATGACGTCTGCCTCCTTTGGCAGATACATGGTGTCTCTATGACTCCACTTACTCTCTTTCTCTAGTTCTCTTCCAGCCTGGCTATATTATGCTATAGGCCAAGGAAATGGTAATAAAACATATTCATACCATACAGAGGGGAATCCTACATCACAAACTCATAGCCCTGGTTCTGGGTCTGTGTTGGTCAGCCTACCAGTCTTCTCTCATCATCATCCCATGGTGAGAGGTGGGTCATTGTTCCCCAATGTCAGTATGTCTCCTCTGAGGATTAGGGTTAGTGAAGGGTAGAGGCTTCTCAGCATAGCCCTCGATTTCAACATGCATGGCTCATATGACCCCTTGTGATAACAGAGGCCATAATCATCACCACAGACCCCAAGTGCAGCAGGACAACAGTCTCAGACATGGCCCTCAGCAGCAGCTCCTGCCTGGATACCACCATGGACCCGTGGCAGCACCTGCCACCCAGATCAATATGGCTCTGGTGGTAGCATGGCCCTTGGGATGATCTGAGGTGGCTGATTACACCTGAGTCATTCACATGGCCCTTGGTGGTAACAGGAGCCAAGGACATCTACATAGACTCTGGCTGCTGTAGTGCCACAGACCCAGACATGGCCCTTGGCAGCATCCCTGATCTGGATGACAGCATGGCCCTGGGTGACAATGCTGGTCACTCAGATAGGTAGCAGCACAGTCCTTGGACATCAACATGGACACAGGTTGCAGCCTAGATCCCTGGCATCCATGTGGCTTTTGGTGGCATGTGTTCAATGTTTTTCTTGACTGTGGACTAATAAAGGTTCTGGGCACACTGAAGAAAGGCTAGACTAGGCTGGGATGGCCATCATATATTTTCAACTTAACACTTTGGGAACTGAACAAATGGCTCAGCAGTTAAGAGTTCTTACTACTTTTTCAAAGCACCCAATTTTCTGTTTCCAGCACCGATGTCAGGCAGCTTGTAACTGCCTATAACTCCAGCTCTGAAACCCTCTTCTGCCTCCATAAGCACTGTGTTCAAGTGTGCACACATACACATGCATGCACACATGTGCACACACATACATCACTAAATAATTTTAAAATATAATTTGAATTTGTGATAGGCTTAAAGAAACAGAGCACCATGAATAATTATGGACAATTTGCAGTAATAATAGTTCAAAAGGAGAAGAGAGCTAGCTAAGCCACATAAGTAAAGACATGTTGTACACAGGATGACTGGTTGGGATGGTAGAGCATAAGTCTCACAAGTATCAAAATGTACAGCATATCTGTAACTCCAACTATAGCCCAAGAAGTCATTCAATAAATGTCACTGTTGGTTGGTTAATACACTGATTGACAGATGGAGTCACCTGTGTTATTACCACTGATGACAAGAATCTTATGCTATCTATCTGTCTGTCTGTCCATGCATCCATCCATCCTTCTATCTATCTATATGTGTTGGGGGTGGAGGACAGGGAGGGAGATGGAGTACCATCAATCTGGGGACGAGAGATTGACTCTTTACACAGCAAAGTTTTGTCTTAAACTTCAGATCCTCCTGACTCAGCCCCCTAAGTGCTAGGATTATAGATGTGCACCAAATACGTAACTCAGCTAATTTTTAAAAAGTTTTTTTTTCATTATTAGCATAAAGCACCGAGAGAATATATGCACAAACAGTGAAAAAAAATTAAACCATTTTTCCCCTAAAACAGGATGGCCTGGTGTCCTCTCTCTCTCTCTCTCTCTCTCTCTCTCTCTCTCTCTCTCTCTCTCTCTCTCT
>NW_026068005.1:2057710-2073386 GCF_014885135.2 Alexandromys fortis | reverse complement strand
TTGCTCGTGCTCTCTCTCCTTCTGCTCCTGATTTGGACCTTGAGATTTCTGTCTGGTGCTCCAGTGTGGGTCTCTGTCTCTGTTTCCTTTCATCGCCTGATGAAGGTTATTATTCAGGAGGATGCCTATATGTTTTTCTTTGGGTTCTCCTTCTTATTTAGCTTCTCTAAGAACCCGAATTATAGGCTCAATGTCCTTTATTTATGGCTAGAAACCAAATATGAGTGAGTACATCCCAAGCTGAAGAGTAATTTTAAAAAGTTCACCTGGAAGCGAGGTAACCATTTTCTTCATATAAAAATCTGTGTTCTTAAAGAGACTAGGCTGGGCAAATTGGGATTCCAAGATAATTGGCTCTCCCAGAGGCATTCTAAAATTTTCTAGGATTTAATCAGTAGTTTTCTTAATGCCAAGTAACCTCAGGGACCCTCTGCAGCTACTGACAGCAGAGAATTCAGGAAGCTGGGTCTGAGCGTCAAGTCTTCAATTCATAGGTACGGTGGCTGTGGTAAACCCCGCCAGGTATCTACGCTGTTTCCTCATGTGTTAAATGAAGTGGGCGAATGAGAAGTGGATGAGGGGCGAGAGAAGCCTGGCAGCTCTGAGATTTGGAATCTGCTAACATCTGCAACTTCCACCAAGCTTCTAAGTCTTCTGAGAGAGGTGTTCCTCACCAAACGTTTATTGACCCTCACCAGTTGTACCTGAACTCGTCCCTTATCAAGATATGAGCAGGTCTGGAGAGACAACTCAGCCAGGAACCTGTTTACCTTGCAAGCATGAATCTGAGTTTGATCTCCAGAACACCCATGAAAGTTAACTGGGGGACTGTAAGCCCAGTACTGGAGAAGCTGAGACAGGCAGCCCAGGAGATCTTCAGCAAGCCAGCCCTGAATACCAGGCAGATTCCAGCCTGTAAGAGGCCTTATCTACAAACCAAAACAAATGGGTGACAGCCAAGGCCAAGGTTTCCTCTGGCCTCTGCTCACCCCCTCCCCAGAGCCGTGGTCATATTGTAGTAGACATAAACATGACAAACAGAACAAAACAATTAACAACTTAGAAACATGACCTGTGATCTTTCCACTACAGGGAATATGATATCCCAGGCCTTTGAAGTGGCCTGATCTCCAGACAGAATGAACATCCGTGTTATAGAGTCTATCAGCAATGACTTTCAGGCCTCTTGCCCGACTCCCACTGTGCAGGGAGGATGGTGCTCAGTTGTACATCTTTCTCTCAACCCACAAACCCCAGAAGGCATTTCAAGACAAAGACCTTCCCAGATTTTGTTGGAAGAATCAGAATGGCTCAGCCTAACCTGGCCTGGAAATTCAGCTCTATGTAGATCTGAGCTGTTTGAACAGAGAGGGGTTGGCTATAAGGACAGGCTTTTGAAGCTTACTGTCTATAATCTCTGTATATCCAGGACCTTCAGGTACACCATGAAAAAAAAAGCCTTCACTTGTTAACTCCAACACTGGCTTATCAGTTCATTGTTTTCAATGGGAGAACAGGCCTGAAGTCAATTTATTAGACAGCCTTAATTAGGGAAAACTTAGAATTTCATCTTTGTGTATGTGTGTGTGTGTATGTGTGTGTGTGCACACACGTGCGTGTGCATTTAATTTTATATCTATGACTTCCTTTTACTAACAGAAGTTAAATCACTGTCCATTAGAACCGCTAGGTTTTCCCTTAGGAATCTGCTTCACAAGAGTGTTGTACCATATCTCAGCCATTCTGTTTGGAAAGCTTGAACTGGGTCCACCCATTTGTCATCATTTCCCCGAGTGACACCCTCATCTGTGGAGACTACGAACACGGATTCTTGAGCAATGAACTTACTACCAATGCATATACTGGGTATGGCTGGGACACACACACACACACACACATACACACACACACATACATACAGGCATACAGAACTCCAAAAACCAGGCATCTGTGATTGCTCAAGTGGGATCTCAATTCAGGTTGTTGTTTCTGGAGGCATCGCATCAAACGACAATCCCGCGCTTCTTCACACTAGAGTATATCATAATCGTCTTTGCCTCCACAGTTCTCCTGTGATTATGTGCTACCTCCATCAGAGACTCAGGTTCGTCTGTTTCCTTGTACCACAGTCGCCTTGTTTTTCTGTTGTCTCCCATCAGGGTACCCTGGATTCTCTGCTGTATCTTAGAGTCCCCGTGATCCTCTTTTCTCTCATCAGAGACCTATGATTATTTCAGAACTCTTCAGTATGGCAAGCAAAAGAGCAATGTATGGAGTTGACCTGTCATCAGCACTGCGAAAAATGTGGAAACTACAAAATTTTCTATGTTCAGGCCATACTCAAGCTAATTAGAATCTTTAAGTAGGGTATGCATCATGTGTTTGTGTGTGCATGTGGGTGTGTGCATGTGGGTAAGTGCATGAGTGTGTGTTTGTGTGTGAGCACATGTATTCATGTGCACACATGTGTGGGAGGATTACTCATCCATGCCAGGCATGTATAGAGACTACAGGTTGATATAGGGACATCTACCTCAATTGCTTCCCCACCTTACGTTTTGAGTCTTTTACGGGCCTGCAACTTGTTGCCGAATAGGCTCGATGGTTGGTCAGCCATCTGCCTATTTCCACCCTCTCCTTGCTGGGTTTTCACGCATGCAGCACCGCATGAGTTCTGAGCCCCAAACTCAAGCACATCCTCACACTTGTACAAGAAGCACTTTGCCATCAAACCATCCACCCAGCCCCCTATGAGTAATTAATTTTAAAGCTCTTCAGGTGATTTCCACACACAGCTGAGTTGGAGGAGCATGGGTCCTAACGCTATCCCCACCAAACTGTGGGCTCTATGCACAGCAGCCTGACTGACAACATGTCCAAAGTCAACAGCCTATGTAAAAGGAAGTTTCCTCATTGACAAGGGGAACCGAACTTCTTGCTCTGGCTATCTAGAAAGGTTAACGTGTGGATCAAATGATGGCAAAGAACGTATTAATTATTTCTGCGCCTGTTCTCACTATCATTCCCTGGAGGGGATGCTGATATGTTCAGAAGGAAAGAGGTGCTAAAAATACACAATGAAGAAAAACGCAATAACTTAGGCTTGGAGAGAAAAATCAAATACAGTGACCCAAGAGAAATAGAGCTTAATTTATATCTTGAGGGTATGTTTACAAATTATTTTGTAAATGCAATAAAATGGATTGTAGAGTATTTGCAAAGGAGCTGTTCTCAGATCATCACTTGTAATTACAGCAGAAACTCACTAAGTCAGACTCTGGTATCCACTTGGCCTTAGCGTGCAGGCAAAAGGGATTATTGTGCTAATTCATTAGTTAATAAATCAATTTGGTATGGAACAAAATTGATTAGAGGTGAGTTATCAAATCTACCAAACAGGACACATTTAGGGGAACGATACATTTTTACCTCCTCATACAACCGAAAAAGAATCTTGGTGCAGAAAGGCAAGATCATGAGCTACAGCAAGGCATGACTCTGATGGGTTCAAGGGGCCGTGAGCTTGGTTTGACAGCAGGTGCCTTCTGCAGAACTGTGGATGTCCATGGAACATCCTAGGTGCTCCCGATTGCTTTCTGCTTGTCTGAAGTGTGAGCTCAATGCAAAGGAATCACACAACACTATTCACGCCTGAGCAAGCCTGCAAGCTGACAGGGAGGCCGGAGAGAGAGACGGCAGCACTTAACAGGCCTGTTTGGATCTCCATCTTTTAAGAGTTGACTAAGTTCAAGAGCATGATAGCAAAACTTCCATATTCCCAAACCAGCCTGTCTGAGCTAAGTATTAGCTAGTTTAGGGTCACTTATGGCCTCCTCTTCTGGTCAATCTCAATGTTATCAGAGTGAGTGAAAAGCTGGTCACTTTGCATCCAACTAGAGGATGCAGAGAGATGTGAATGCTGCCATTTAGCTCACCTTTTGCATTTTATCCAGACCATGAAGTTTCCCCATTGGCATGCACAGAGATTCATCTATTAGGTGTATTCAGATCATGTCAGGTTGACAATTAACTCTAAACAAGGAGAGTAAGGGCAAGATCTTGGGTGTGTGAAGGGCAAAAACACACCACCTGCATTTCCCTGCTCGTTATAATTCAGCATTCCTTTGAGATCTTTCCCTGGTCTTGTCTCATAAGCATCAGTTGGTCAGAAACCATCTCCTGGGCTGTATCAACTATCTTTCAGATGCTGGTGATAGAACACCACAGCAAAAGCTTCTGCTTCACAGGGGATGCGGTCCCTAATGACAGGAGAAACATGGTAGCCAGAGTGTGAGGCTGGTCTTGCAGATGAGGGTTATCACATTTAACCTTCACCCAGGAAGCACAGGCAGAGAGAACAAGAGTAAGGATAGGCTACCAATCAATGCCTGGCTCCACGATGTCTTTCTCCAGCAAGGCTTCACCTCTTTTTCTTTAACAGTGTCACCAATGGGAAGCACGTGTTCACAGTATATAATCCTACAGGGGTATTTCTCATTTGGTTCACGGCATCCCACTCCTCCCAGCTTCACAGGCACAGCAACTACCACAGGTTTGCCCTCTGGTGAAATAGTCATTGCTGGGCTTTCCAGACTCTATCATGCAAGGCACTCTAACAAATAGCCTTCTAATATATATGAATTTTATCAATTTTATTCCTTTAGTAAACTCAGACTATACCTGGGTTATCAGCCAAGAACTGAAATAAGTCACAACGCTACCCATACATTGAATCACCCAGGGAACAAGTAAAACTATTAAACACATCAATGGCCATGTTTAACTGCTAGGGAATTAGAGGAGTCTATTAAGAGTCCTATTGTAGCCTAAACCTTTGTGTTCTGAATGAGCCATAAGGGAAACATTTGTGAGTAGATGGTCACTCCATGCAAGGTTGGAACCTGCTGAGCAACATCTAAGCCCAAACTTTGAAACCCAAATCACTGTCCAAGAAGTGGCTGCCAGTGAGCTAACAGCTTTATCCTTTGAGGGCTCTCCAGAGAGATAACAAGCCCCTCATAAGACCTCAGTCCTCTTACCCTCCCCCCAGACATATCTCCTAATATCCCAGCTGGGGACACTCTGCAAATATAAATGAAAAAAGGAGGGCTTAGGGAGGTGGCTCTGTGGGTAAGCAACATTTTTTGGTGTGAGGTGAGAAAGTAGGCCAGAGTTCAAGGATGGATACTACGACTTGGCTCTGTTCAAACTCATTTATTTCCAAAATAAAGATAGTACTGATAGGCCCATTTAACAATCTGAAGCACCTCAAGAATTTACCCAAGCTACACACTTACCAAAGGGCAACATCTATTAGATTCTATACAAGGGACTTCTTGACCTAGAAGGCATCCTGAGTATTGTAAATGAAGTCCATCTCTGTGCTGAGGTGAGCTAGGAAGGCAAGAGGTACCCGGAGCAACAGCCAGCTCACTCATAAGAAAGGGAGGCACCGTCCCAGGGCAGCATTTATTCATAGGTTATATCTATTTCAGAAAAGAAGCCTTGTTCTACTTTTGCTTGGCAAGAATTTAGTTCAAGGGTCATAATATCTAATAGTGAAAACATTCAGGTCTGAATACAGAGGTTAGGAAGAAACCAAGAACTATACAATAGAAATAGAACCCATGAGAGCAGCGACATTCTTGAGATGAGTGAGGGAGCTAAGCTCTCAGGGATCATACTTAAACTCCTCAATCTGTTTCAAAGGTTAGTGCCAGCATAGTGGTGTGTGCTTGTGGGCTGCACAGGTAGAGACAGGTTGATCCCTGAGGCTCACTGGTTTGCCCGTCAGTGTAGCTTAACAGGTAAGCTCCAGGCTGGAAAGAAATGCTGTCTCACAAAACCTGTTGGGGATCCATGAGATGGCTCAGCAGGTAGTGGCTTGCTGCTAAGTCTTACAACTTGAGTGTGATCTCAGGGACAGCCTCACTCCAGAGTTGAAGGAAAGAACCTGCTCCTTCAGGTTGTCCTCTGACCACCAAACATGCACACCCTGCCAGGTAATAAAGTAGGTGAATTGTGTCCTACAGGGGTGACACTGGATGTTAGTCTCTGGGCTCCACAAGCACAGGCACACGTGTCTGCAGTCATGTGTGCGCATACACATACACACACGCGCACACACACATACACACACACCAGCATAATTTTGAGATTATGAGCTTAAAAATAATCACTAGTTAGTGGAGCAACAAGAAACTACTCCCAGATAAGACTATTTTAGAGACTTCTAGACATAAAGTCATAAAACTCATCTTGTGTAATACTCCCAGAAAGAAAAACGAGTGTCCATGCTTTACAAAGGACAGTATGTTTTTCTATTCTGGATCTAAACGCATACTTTCATCTGACCTTATGTGAATAAAGGACACTGCTTAGAACCAGGATGAGAGGAACTGAAAATGATTGCTCCCTCAAGGGATCATTCAGTCCTTTAAGACTTAGCGCACAATAAAAACACTCCACTTAGCGCCTTCCCCACTCCAGCAGCGATCTAGAGTTCAGAGAGAGTCGAAGGAAAGGGCAAATCTCTCAAAGCAGCATCAAGAGTCTTCCGAAGTTTACAGGCCCCAGACATAAATAACAGCACTCACAAAAACATTTCATATCCCAATTATTTATAATTTTATAAATAACCGTGCCACGACTTCATCACTCTCTCTCCACAAAGAGCAGAACTTTAAATACCATTTTTCTTAGCTTGTACATGCTCACTGGATTTACTATTCATCAATGTTTTATATGTCTTCTTTAGGTTAAAATAAAAATGGTAAGACAGAGCCAAGAGAGTGGCTTAGTGGATAAAAATACCAGATGATTTGAGCTGGATTCCCAGGACCCAGAGGGTGAAAAGAGACAACAGGCCCATGTCAGATGTCCCCTGACCTCCACAGAAAGGTCATGATTTGTGACCCCACCCCAAACCCCAATAGCACAAGTGAAAAAGAAGATAACAAGGTTTTTAAATGACAAAAGGAAAGGAAACGCTTCATAAATAGCTGCTATGATTTCTAGGGTTTACAGCTGTATCTGTGACAGCCAGGTTGCATGTGACGACAAGGACATTGTATGACTCAGTACTGGCGATTGCAGCACGTGCTCTGTGTGTGTGACTAACGGTGAGGGTGGAGGGCAAAGAGAACTGAGTTCCAAACTTCAGATTCATTGTCTCCCATAACAGGAAGGGAAGAAGGGAAGGATGTGATTGGAATTGGGGGTGGGGTGAAGGTGGTCCTGAAGCATCTCCCTGGTTACCAGCCAAGGGGTGGGGTGGGGGCAGTGCTGAAGCATTTCCCTGGTCACGAGCCAAACCTAGGGGCCAGAGAACTCCCTTGACGGCTCTGTCAAAGAAAACATCAAATCATCAACATTGCCAAGCTCATAGTTTGAACTCAGCAGATTAAGGGAGTGGCCACTCCACAACAAGTCCCTCGGGTGACATCAAGACTCAGACAAGGCTGTGAAGAACTGGAATGGGAAAACTTTCTAACTTGGACATCACATTTTAGTTGTGCTCTATGGTACTTTCTGTGCCGCACAAAATACTGACATGCAGGTAAAGGCACCAACTGTGAGAGTCTGGCAACTCAAGTTCATTCCCTAGAACCCATGTAAAAGGAGGATGTGATCGTATACATCTATAGTCCCTATGCACTCTAGGTGAGGCTGGAGGCGGGGATGGGAGAACTGTCAGCAAGCTCACAGGCTAGATAGCCTGGAACACAGAGTACAGCAACAGAACGGGAGAGATCCTGCCTCAAAACATATAGGAAGGAGAGAACTGACTCCCCCAAGTTGTCCTCTGATCTCCATGCATGTGTCATGACATGTATGCTTCTGTATGCACACACAAAAACAAATTAATATGACAATGTGCATATTTGAAGATGGACATTTCTTAGGATAACTAGGAATGAGACATTTCTCAATATGTAACCACACCTGGCAATTCTTCTAAAGAATCACTTCCAGATGAAAACAGTAATTTTGGTGTTGAACTGGGTGACTTACAATGTAACTTATTTTCTATAAAACACTGGAGGGATGAATATGGTCACCTGCACAATGCCTGTATATAGAAAAGTCGCTGTGAAGCTTATTAGTTTGTACAATTAGCATCAACTAATAAAAGCTCCCCAAGGACAATCCTTGGGAATTTTAAGCTGGTTCTGGTTTCTATGAAAGGATCCATTTTGAATGGAGCCCATCTCTGTAAGTGTGGCCCTGGGCTCAGATAGCACAGGGCCGTCCAGGGAGGGGAAATGGAAGAATGAAATCCGATAAACTTGAACTCTGTGGTCACTTCTGGTCACTGTGCAATTCTCTAAATTTTCTATGATGAGAATAACTTTTTGGTTACCTTCAACTCCAGTTAAAAGGGTGCAACCAGGGCCTAGCAAGACTGATCAGTTAGTGTTTTCCATGTAATCGTGAGGACCCGTGTTTGATTCCTAGCACCCAGGTGAAAAGCCAGACAAGACGCCACATGCTTGTAATTCCAGTGTAGGGGAGGGGACAGGCAGGTTCCCCAGATCATGCCAGCTAGCCAGCCTAGCCTACCTGTCAAGTTCCAGGCCTAGGAAGACCCTGTCTTCAAATCCCAGGTACTTAGCACCTGAGGGATGACACCAAAGTTGACCTCTGACCTCTATATGCTCACACATGCCCATACATGTATAACCCAAATAAACATACCTGCACACAGAGAGACAAAATACAAAGAAACAAGAACTCTCTCCCTGTGTTGACTTGTAAGTGTGCAAACAGAATAGAATTCTCTAGAAGGCATTTGACATTTTATATTTGTGTCATTTGGACAACATTGCTGCCCACTGAGAACATTTATATTTAGAATTCCTCATTTAGTTCCAAATGCTCTCTTTTAAAGCCTGAAAAACAAGGAACACAGAGGCTTTCTGTGTGAGGTCCAAAGTCTTGTTCCTCGTCCCATTTGGCTGTCACATTTTTAATGAATTAAGTAATGTGATTCAATTCATATTCATTATTTTTTTTTTAAAAAAGTGGGAACATGAGGGGGTATGGTTGTAAGAATGGAGGAACACACAGGCAGCTGGGGACACAGGGGGCCTGTGAATGGCCTATCCATCAAGTCTGTGCAGATCCCACGACATCGAGGCTGCTGGTGCGTATGTATCCTGGTAGACAGAGGGACCATGTGTCTCTCTAACAGTTGCTCTGTCTCACAGATGCTCAATGACCCTCTCTCTCATGTGCAATTTTGATTTTTTTTCAAAGAAAAGTTTCCAAACTTAACAACAGGAAAGGTGGCCCAAGTGGCAGGAAGAGTCATCATGGCGTATCAGAAAGCCCGAGACACCCAGAGCCAAGGACCGCAGAGAGACGAAGCGAGAGAAAAGCAGATGTTTACACCGGGGGTCCTCTGAAGGAATGCTTCTCGCATCTCAAATTTCTCCCCAAAGAGATGAGTCTGTCCCTGGTGCACTCAGTACCTCCTCCGCACATACGGACAATGGTTCCATCACTCAGGAACTGCCACTTCCACAGTGAGAATGAGTGTCAAACACTGTTTCACGAGCTCGTGAGTTTTCTTTTATTTTTTTCTAGTTCATTACTCAGTAGTTGGTTTGACTAGTGTATGTATGTGTGCAGGTACATGTGTGTGCTTACATGTGCACTTGCACATGGAGGTTAGGGATCAATTGTGGCTGTTGTTCCCCAGAAACCATCTATACTGGTTTTTCTTTTCCTTTTTTTTTTTTATTTAGTTTTTAGTCAGGTCTCTTTTGCCTGGTGTCACTGACCTTGTTCTGCTGGCTTGCCAGTGAAGCGTGGGATCCTGCTGATTCTACCTCCCCAGGGCTGTCATGACACTTGTGTGCTCAACTAACTCTGGCTTCTACCTGGGTGTTAGGGATGGAGCTCAAGTCCTCACACTCGGGCAACTACTTTACAAATGGAGTCATCTCCCCAGCTCTGATTTATTTATTCTAATTTTGAAAAAGTGACTTTTTGACCTGGGGTTTTAGAAGGTACCCACCCACTTTTTATATATACATATATATACACACACACAAGAACACACACACACATATAATATTCTGCAGAATGTGGTTCAGTTTAATTTCATACAGTCAACCTACATACAAATAACTGTGACTTACTTCTAATTTTAGCAAGAATTAAAAAGGTATCTGCAGCACCAGCTTAAAATACGTACAAGTGCAAGAATACTCACTTTAGAGGCTGTTGGACAAACAAGAATATTTATAGACTTTACAGCACCAGTGTTTGTACCCTGACAATGAGACCTGGTCTTCAGACACTAGGAAGGCAGGCACAGGGCTCCTGTTTTTGTGCTCATATTAACTGACGTTCCATAGAGAATGGCTCAATAAAGAGCCAGTGATAGGGTCTCTAGATGTTGGAGCATACAAGACCACGTGAGTTTACTAGAAGCCCTGTAAAGAGTCTGGTGAAGGGCTGTGTGTTTTTAATCCTAGCACTGGGGAAGGAGAGATAAGCAGATCCCTGGGGCTCTCTGGCCAATTAGCAGAGCTGAACTGTCAAGTTCTATGCAAGAGAGAGACCTTGTCTCAAATAAACAAAGTGGAAAAAGCCTAAGGAATAATAGGTGAAGTTGTCCACATGTGTACCTATATACACATGTATACTTATATACACAGGTACTCACGTGTACATATGTGCACATGTGTGCACATACATACATACATATACAGGTAAACACATACTCACTAGTACATATGCATACGGGCACACACAAATACACACAGGTACACACAGTTACATACATAGATACACATACATACAGATAAACACACAAAAGTACATATATATATACACACAGGTACACGTGGTGCATACACTTACTCACAGAGGTATGTACATACACATGGACACACACCAATATACTGATGCATACATACATACACACACAAGTACACATGCACACATTGTTTTTCTGTGTATGCACACATTCTTCCATGTGTTGCGCATGTGAACGCCATAGGTCAACCCTGGGTGTTTCCCTCCATTCTTCTATTCTCATCTTGGTTTCTGAGGCAGAGGCTCAGTTTTTCTTGGAAACTCATTGATCAGCCTAGGCTGGCCATCCAATGAGCATCCTCCTGGCAGTCACTGGAGCTGCCTAATCTCCACAGACCTAGGCTGCACCTCTCATTCCCTGTGGCTAAGCTAGGCTTCTCTTCAGCCTGGAGTGGCCCAGCCCTCATTCTCTTCAGGCATTCCCCAGTCATTCATCTCTGGCAAGGGCTCCTCAAGGCAGCATCTGAGACTATCCCTTGTGTACCCCACATTACACCTCCCCGACAACAGGACGACGTGATGCCTTCCCAACCCTGCATACACATTTAGGACCTCTTTCAGGGAGGAATTTAAGAAATCATTGGGTTAAACAAACATGCTTAAGATTTCTCAACATACAAGTGCCTTGATGGCTCCCAGGAAGACAACCAAACCAAACACACTGGTGCCCAGAAACATGGTATACCTGGAAGGCCGTGATCTTTGCAGGTTCTTCCCTTCTCTGCTCTGGAGACCCTTGGCTCTGCAACAGACTTCGGACAGTTTCCTCCATCCTAAGAAACAGAAGCAAGAACACATCCCTCAAGACGGTTTTCACTAATACAGAGCTGTCGTAGTCTTCTCTTCTCAGGGTATACTTCCCAAGCTTAGACAGGGAACAACTCTCCCCTCTCCTTTATTTCCTAAGTTAAAAATCTGAGGGCTGTGGAATAAAGCTCAGGGGTCACTTAAGATACGCAAAACTTGAATTTAATTGGAAGGAAGGGAGGGAGGAGAGAAGGAGTGGAGGACAAAGGGAAGAAAGGTAGGAGGAGGAAAAGGAAAAATGGAGGAAGGGAGGGAGTAAGAACTAGAAAGTGGGAAGGCAGGTTATGAAGTCATTTACAAACATTTTATTCTTGGTTTGGATATCTTTACTCAGATGCACAAATCTCCTGGCATCTCTCCTCACTTGTAATTATACCTTTTTAATTCAATACAAGATCTCACATCGATCTTCCTCAAGCATCACTTTGAATTTTTAAAATCAGTTGGCAAATTAACAGATGTTGTGGGACAAAACATTTTCTGGGGAGACGCAAGACACCCCAAATAGGGAACCTATAACAGACCAAAGTACGGATACCCCTGAAATCTGACTGGATAAATCAATGAGTTTTATTGGGATTACTTATAGGAACAGAATTGACTCAAAGACAACTATATCACCAAAGCCCACCCCTGCATGATAACAGCTCATGAAACTGGAACCTGGAGCTCACTGCACAGCTACAGGCAGCTCCACAGGCTGGCGAGTGCCCTTTCCAGTGCCTCAGATGGTCTAAACCTCTTCCAAGCAGCTTAGCTGGTTTATGCTTTTTCCGGGCAGTTGGACTGGTCTCAAGAGTCTTTGTAGCTCTTGTCCGGCTCTTCTTAGCAGTTTGGCTTTGCTTTGTTGGAGGGGAACTCTCAGTTTTTATTGCTTATTCCCTCAGGGAAGGGACTGGTGAATCTGGTTAGTTTTAGGGACTTCCTGAAACTATTTCGAGTTCTTTCTTTACTTCCTTCTTAAGGAGTTTCTCTGAAGGATGGAACGTTTCAATCATGGAAGAACATGTTACACAGCAACAGATCTTTCACAAATACGCTCTCTCCACTGACAGAGTGTACGTGCTTCCGAGGCTGTCTTCTCACATCAGTACATAAAGACCTACTTTGTTCTTTTCAACAGCTTTGACGAACTTCATGGTGTCAGGACACCGGAAGATATTTAACCCTTCTCTCACTGAATTTAAATTGTTTCACAACTTTGCCAACTTGGTTAACATCTTTACTTGTACATTTAAACTGATTTATGAGTATTCCTATAGTTTATATTGCAGCATCTTAATTGTTCTACTTCTGCTTGACTTTAAATGCGTACTTCCAAAACTTCTGTGATATTAACACCAACTGTCAACTTGTTGAGACCTAGGATCACCATGGAAAGAAATCTCTGGACACGTGTGAGAGGGAATTTATAGATTAGGTTAACTGGGGTGAGAATGTGAATGGCACCCACCACCTTCTGCACTGTTAAAGTTTGTGTCTTCAAACTGTGAGTCACAATAAACACTTCCTTCCTTACCTTGTTTTCCTATGGTATTTTGTTTCAGCACAGGGATGGGTCACTAATACAACCCCATAGTCCCCAAAATGACACTCACTTCCACTCAGGACACTAGCTCACTTTGATGCTACTTACTGCTCTGTATATCTCCAGATCTATTTTCCAGATCTGCCTCACTTTCTAGTCTAGATGTTTCCTCACTGATCTTTACATCATTCATTTTGTCCCCTGAAACCCTCCCATTTTTGTGCACAAATATTTCCCACATGAAAGTCTTGCCTCCTAGAATAAATGACAACCTGTGTTATGAGACTATGTCTCATGTTTCTCATGCTCACATTCATTTTCAGATAAAGCTTGTCCTCAGTAGACAGTTCATATCTGTCAGTTCATTGTCCAAAGGAGTATTCCAGAGTATTCCATAAGGATTTTAACCCTGTACACAGGACATTGACCTTGAGCCCCAGCACTAAGGATTCAAAGGTCAGAACTATACAGAGGAGAATGCCTGCACCTTTATTAAAGAACATTTATTAAGTGAGTCCCACAGCTAAGGTAAGCTTAGCTAAGCTATAGGACTCATTTAAGTGTCCAATGACAACGGAATAGATGAGGAAAGTGCGGTACATATACACAATGAAAATTTTTCAGTCATTAAGAAGAACAAAGTTATGTAGTTTGCAAAGAAATAGAAACAACATGAGATAATTATATTAAGTGAATTTAGTGAGTCTCAGAAAGATAAATGATTCTGGTTTTCGCTCCTTTGTAGTTCTTAGAGTTAATACAGATATATAAAACAATGTGCATGTAATGCAAACACACATGCATATGGAAGAAAAATAGAAATGACAAAAGAAACAAAGGAAATTAAAAGAAATTAGGGAAGGTTGAGGTAAAGGTGGGGAAGGGCAGATAAAACATACACGCATATATAGATTTAACATAATAAATTAAGAGAGGGGAAGAGCAGAATGCCAGAATTTCATACAGAAAGCATGTTTACTAAAAATTTATTTATGTGTATGCATGCAAATTTGTGTATGTGCATATGTGAATATAATCCCTTCAGAGGCCAGAACTGAGCAGTAGACTCTATGGAGCTAGAGATACAGGTGCTTCTGAGTCTCCCAATATGGGTGCTTAGAACCCCCTCCAACAAGCCACACCTCCCAATCTTTCCCAAACTGTTCCACCAAGAGAGAACCAAACATTCAACTACATGAGCCTATGGAAGTCATTGTCACTCAGGCTACAACACAACCTAAATCTCTCAAAGGATCTATCTGAGCTAGGCCATTATAGTCAATAGGGTACCATAGCCTTATTTAAAAAAAAAAGTCAACCATGGTACCATGGCACATAACTACTTAGAAGCAGAGGGAAGACCATGAAGACATCCAAACCTAGATTTTTTTGTATGTGTTCATGTGGTATGTGTAAATATGCAAGTATATATGTATGTGTCTCTGTATGTATGTGTATCTCTCTGTGTTTGCATTCGTGTGGAAGTCATCAGACAACCTTGAGTTTCATCCTTCATGCTTTCTACCTTGTTTGGGATAAGCGTTCTCACTGGTCCAGAGTTTGCCAAGTGCTTGTCTCTCCCTCCCCAGCTTTGAGATTACAAGCATTCACAACCAAGCCTGGCTTTTGATTTTTAGTTTTTTTTTTTTTTGGTTTTTGTTTTTGTTTTGTTGTTCTCTGCATGGTTTCTGGGGGAGCCTAGAGATGTCACCAGAACCCATTTGAGCTTCTGAAAAGACACAAAACACTGGTTCCTACCAGCATCTGGGAAAGTGAAGGCTGCCCCCCCATAATTTCAAATCTTAAATTATTAATAGCATAAAATTGAACAGAGCTCATTGAGGAACTTTCTCATCTATTAATCATTTTAATGTACTTTAGAAATATAATTATATCTACTTGGAAGATGAGAAAGCTGAGTTAGTGAAAGGTTAGATGGCTCACTTAAGGGGCTGTGGTTAGGTGGACAGAGAGGGAATTAAACAAGGTTTACTTACCTAAACATGCAGCCCTTTCTACTTGACATTACTGACATTTAGAAAAAATATTCCAAGTAGAGAATGCAGACTTCTACCAAGAAGTTCTCTTGGATAATGTCTTTGCTACACTGAGCCCAGGAGCAACTGTGTTGTATGTGACCAATGAAGGACTTGCGGTCGACAGAAAGAACAAGCAAGGGGGAGGGGCCCCAGAAAAAAGGAAAATAGAGAGGAGAGGAAGGAATAATGAAAGAAAGGAAAAAGAGAAAGAAAGGAAGAACAGGAGGAAGGGGGCAAGAGTGTAAGGAGTAAAAGGGACCACTAGGTTTATAGGAGTGTGGGGCAGAACTGATGTCACAAATCTCAAATGATCAGCACCACCTGCTAACATTTCAATTTATTTGTACAATGAAGAAGAGAATTTTCAATGCTGTTCATCAAATCTAACACAAATTTAACACCAAGTTTTTTTTATTAGCTATTTCTCCACCACTGAATATTTTATTTTTTTTATTTTTTATTTTTTTAAATTTAT
>NW_026068005.1:1950872-2057182 GCF_014885135.2 Alexandromys fortis | reverse complement strand
CACTGTTGCTAAGACAGAAAGGCAACCCACTGACTGGGAGAAAATCTTCACCAACCCCGCAACTGACAAAGGTCTGATCTCCAAAATATATAAAGAACTCAAGAAACTAGACCGTAAAAGGCTAATCAACCCAATTATAAAATGGGGCACTGAGCTGAACAGAGATCTCTCAACAGAAGAGGTTCAAATGGCCAAAGGACACCTAAGGTCATGCTCAACTTCCTTAGCGATCAGGGAAATGCAAATCAAGACAACTTTAAGATACTATCTTACACCTGTCAGGATGGCTAAAATCAAAAACACCAATGCAACACCAAGTTTTGATATGATTCTCAGACCTGCCTGGTCCATGGCTCAGGGTGAGATTTTAAATATGTCCTACAAAGAGTCATTTTAGTGACTAGTAGTCTATGTGACAATGGTCTCCTATGATTTCTTTCTTGTTGACCCTGCAGCTGGAAGTTTGGGATGGCATTCTTCCTGGTTTGCACAGGATGATGGACGCATCTTAGAACACATTTCTTGGGACACACTTCACCGCCAGCATAGAAGGTCAGGGCTGCATGTCACTCCTTAGTTCACTCATTTACACCCACAAGATCTAAGTGTGTCCCACTAGCTTGAGCCTGGCAAAGAGGCTGGGGAGATGGTTCAGCTGTGAGAGAGATTATTTTACAAACATGGGCGCCAGAGTTTAATTCCCAGAAATCACATACAACATTCTGGGTATGATGGTTCGTGCTTGTGATCCCATATTCAGGTGAGAGACACTGGAGGATCCCTGGGGCCCTCTGGCCAGCCAGCCTAGCTGGATCGTGTACTCTGTGTCCTTGTCTTAAAAATCAATGATGAAGGAAGACAAACTGAGCTGGTCTCTTACATGTGTGCTTGAATACACACAAGAAACACACAAACCACATACACAATGTAAACAAAAGCATTTTTGTTTTTTTCTGCTAAGCTAAAATGTAACTGTCTCAGCATACCTGCTGAGTTACTACTCCTGTGTAATTAGAAGTTCTTTGCAGAAGTCTCTAGATCAAGAAGAAAAATGCCTATTCACCTTTCCCCCATTAATTTTTGGCTTTACAGTTAAAAAAAATAAAGGTAAAGAAAAAGTAGGGATGCATAAGAAATTGTTAAGATAAACTCAAGCAACCCCAAACCCTCAGTAATGTTGTGAATGGTTACTTGGCACAACTCTAGGGTGATTTAAAACCGGTGATATTTCAAAGCTGCAGCTTGAAATAGAGGTGATGGGGATCCCCTTCAGCCCCCACTAAGGAAATCGAGTTGCTATATTTTTAAAATTACTTATGAATCTGGTCACAGAGAGAAAAGCATTTTGTATGTGCTGAGAGCAGGCTGTCATCCGTTCCCCTGCTGCACCTTTTCAATATTCTCATTTCCCAAACCTCTATCTGCCTGAAAAACAAAACAAAACAGCAACAACAACAAACCACAGCCCATGAAGTGGCCCTCTGCTTCCTGACATCCATGACAGTCTGCTTTGCTGTAGTATTTCGATGAGGAGGGTTCAGATTCCCAGTTGTCTCACAGTGCACTATCTACTTCCCAAATGTGATGAAAATAACCCACTCATTCCCCGCGACCAGGCTTAGACAGAGTTCTGAGTTTCTTTGTTTGCTTCTAAGTAGTTGTAGGTAGGATTTATCTTTAACCACTAACCTCATGCAAACATTTCTCATCCTCTCTGATACTAAATCACTTCTTTTCCTGAACATTGGTCAGGCAGCAACTACAAACAAAAACCTGTGGGGGGAAAAGTCTTCTTACTGAGATGTAATTAATTCTCACGCATATTTTCTGAGTCTGAGAATTCTATTATACTGCATTTATTTAGTACGTATGAATGTACGCTCCACTGTACACTTGTAGAAGGCAGAGGACAAAGTAAGGGAGTGGGTTATCTCCTTCCACCATGTGGGTCTCGGGAATGGAACTCAAGTTTTCAAGGTTCCCAAAGCCCAAGGAAACATCTTAGGGTCCTGAGTCCAAAGTCTTAATGGCTTTATTTACAAGTGGAGTGTGACTTGAGCCTGTGCCCCTCACCAGTGAACAGTCACGTTAGAAACTGTGTCTCCAGATGTTACTGTAGAGACTTCAAGTCTTCTTTCCCAGCACAGGGTATTGAACATGGGACTTCACAGGCACTAGCCACGCATTCTCACTTCCAGCTAAAATTCTCCCAGATTCGGGTTTCTGCAATGATAGGTTCCGCCGCAGTATTTTTTTTAAAAACGTTTGTTATAACCTGAAGTCAAAATAAATACCTTTTGAAGCTTTAAAAACCAACTATCCAGGGTAATATACTTTTTTTCCTCACAAAGGCCATTCTCATTCCCCTCAAATTCTCCATCAAACATACAACTGCACCTTGAGCTCTTCTCTGCCTGAAGACAACTTCCCTTTGAGTTTTCCAAATGACCGGACTCTGTCTTAGCATAATAGTATCTTATGAACGATATCTAAGGGCTAAAGAGATAACTCAGTTCCTAAAGTGCTTTCCTTGCACCTGAGCTCAACCTCCAAAACACATGTATTTTTGTTTATTTGTTTCTGCTTTTTAATTTGGAGTGGTAGCTACCTCCTATCACCCCAGTGCTGGGAGGTTGACATGTGCATTCCTGGGGCTCCTTGGCAAGTCCAGCTTCCTTAGTGGGCTACAGGCCAGTGGAAAACTGTTTCAACCAACAAGGTGGATGGTGCCTGATGAACAATGCCCAAAGTTTTCCTCTGGCCTCTGAACATTATATATTAATGAACACTCAAGTGGGTGTTTATAGGTGCGCGCGCGCGCGCACACACACACACACACACACACAGAGTCTCTGAGTTTCTTAAAGCCAGAGGTGCTGTGTCATTTAAGAAGTATTTTTGTTTTTCTCTGTAGCTGCCTCATGGAGCCGCTATTACTCGGTAGGTGATCAGTGAGTACTTTCAGGTGTGATGACACACACACACACACACAGAGTCTCTGAGTTTCTTAAAGCCAGAGGTGCTGTGTCATTTAAGAAGTATTTTTGTTTTTCTCTGTAGCTGCCTCATGGAGCCGCTATTACTCGGTAGGTGATCAGTGAGTACTTTCAGGTGTGATGAAACCCGTGCTGTATTTTTCCCGTCTCACTAATTCTCCAGTCGCGTGCAATTTCACTTCTCGTAGTACTAGACTGCATACAGATGTCACCCATCAGAGAGAAGTTCCAGCTCAGGCTGACAGGGCAGGGTTTTTAGCTGAGACACTTGGGGCTGAGCTGCTAGAGCCACTGTTCCTTGGTTAAAAACAAATCCAATATACGGCCTTATTCTTTCGATCACACTGACATCCCATGTTTTTCAGCCCAGTTTATTAGCTTTGGTTGCTAGGGCTACTTTACAGTGGACAGGGCTCTTGGTCTAGCCTTTAGCCAGGGCAGTCTTTTCATGTCAACTCTGGCGGAGATATTGCTGTCCAAACAGTCCATTTTGTTGATACACTGGAGAGAGACATGTATAGAAGGCCTTAAGCACTGGCATATTTGGCCTGGCCTCTTATTCTCCATGAAGTTGTCATTCCCCATTCTGCTCCCGTGACTTCCCTCAGTGACCCACCCTGCCTCCTACCCTAACTGCACCGTGCAGCTTTCCTTGAGAAAGCATAGAGAAAAGCTGACGGGATTTCCATGGCAAGCAGAAATCATTGAGAAGGAAACTTCCCTGGATCTGAACTGGGCTCAACTGCGCACGAAATTGTCTCCTTAGGCAAACCAAGTGTCCTCCTTAAAAGAAAGTGCATCTACCACTGAGCAGGAGTGCCCCACAGGCTGGCTGGCACTGGGATGTTCTGTCCCGACCTCTGCCCACCGGCACTACAATAGTCAGAAGCAGTAGGTCTAAAGCATGATGATACTGGTTTTTCACTCCTAGCTCTTTGTGGAACCACAACACAGCTCCCAAATAAGTACACAGAGGTTTATTCTTACTTGTGAATGTCCGGCCTTAGCTTGGCTTGTTTCTAGCCAACTTTTCTTTCTTTTTTCTTTTTTTCAGATTCATTTTTTATTCATGTCTCTCTTTTATTTTTAAAATAATCTCATCTTAAATACCAATCTCAGTTCCCCTCCACCTCCCATCCTTCTGCTCCCCCCTTTTTTTTCTTCCCTTCCCCAACCACTCCTCAGAGAGACTGAGGCCTCCCATGGGGAATCAACAAAGTCTGTCACATCACTTGAGATAGAACTAAGGCCCCCCTTCCTGCATCTAGGCTAAGCAAGGTATCCTTCCATAAAGAATGGGTTCCAAAGAGACAGTTCATACACTAGGGCTAAATACTGGCTCTACTACTAGTAGCCCCACAAACTGCCCAAGCCACACAACTGTCACTGACATTAAGAGGGCCTGGATTGGGGTTATTCAGGTTCCCCAGCTGTCAGTCCAGAGTCAGTGAGCTCCCACTTGCTCAGATCAGCTGTTTCTGTGGGTTTCCCCATCATGATCTTAGCCACCTTCACTTAATTTATCCCATCGACCTTTTGCCTCTGGGCTTTTATCTTTCTCTATTCTATACACCTTTCTTTACTTCTTACTCTGTGGCTTGCTGTGTGGCTGGATGTAGCTGTGTGGCTGATGTAGCTGTGTGGCTGGTGTAGCTGTGTGGCTGGTGTTGCTGTGTGGCTGGATGTAGCTGGGTGGCTGGTGTAGCTGGGTGACTGGATGTAGCTGGGTGGTTGGATGTAGCTGTATGGCTGATGTAGCTGTGTGGCTGATGTAGCTGTGTGGCTGGATGTAGCTGTGTGGCTGAATGTAGCTGGGTGGCTGGCCCTGGATTTCCTCCTCTCCTTCTCCTTTTCTTGTTGCTCCTAAACTTCTCTTCCTTCTCTCTGCCTGCCAGCCCCACCTATCCTTGCTCTTGCCTTGATATTGTCTGTCCAGCTCTTTATCAGATCAATCAGGTGTTTTAGACAGGCAAAGTAACACAGCTTCACAGAGTTAAACAAATGCAACTTAAAAGAATGCAACACATCTTTGAATCATTAAACAAATATTCCACAGCATAAACAAACTGTAACACATCTTAAAATAATATTCCACAACATCATGGAGAACTGAAGACCACATGGAACTAGAAACTCTCCATAAAATTTGGAGAGCTGGAGGTTTGGTTTTGTTTTTTTCCCCTTCCCTAGATGATATATATTTTTAATTCAGCATAAAATTGTGCAAAAATAACACTCTCTGCTGCCTGGAAACTGTGGTGTTCTACTTCCCTCCCAGGGACGCAGCAACATCCCCTAACAGATCGAAAGGTGCCAGCCCAATTGCAATCCCTGTATCTTACTCACTCAAGGACCATCTGTATGTGAGCAGAAAGCCACATAAATTTCTCCCTAGGCAGGCTTGTGCAAATTCTGCATCAGGAAACTTGCTGTATGAAGAGGCTCTGGTTGGGTGAAAAGACAGCTATGCATTCAGTGGAGAAACCTATTTTCCACATGGAGGGCAAGAGACTCTCCTGAATGCTAACACGCAAATCCCAAGTGTTCCTGCTCCCCGGCAGCAGCAGAATGCGAAGCTACATTTATGGCTGTGTATGTTTGTAGAATTGCTCTCATCCAGTAAGGCAGGGGTAGGAGGAATGACATAAAATGCCATGTGGACAAATGGAAGTCATGAAGAAATACAACCATGAGCTGCACTCTCTTGCTTAGATAATATGAAGGCAGGGTTTGTGGCTACAGCCCAGGAACCCAAAAGATGTCATTATTTCCTGCACGGAACTAGCTTGTAAATGAACGCACAAATTATTAACATAATTTTATAAATACAGAATGGTTAATGGTGGCTGGGGAAATGAGCTGGTGGATAAAATGCTTGCCCTGCAATCCTGAGGAGCTAAGTTTGAAGATCCTAAGCCACTTGAAGTGTTGAGTTCATCAAGCCAGGCATGGCAGCAAACGGGCGTGACCTCAAAGCTTCTGTGGTGAAATGGGAAGCAAGGCACAGAGATCCCTGAGGGAGCATCTAATTTAGCATAAATAACAACAAACAATGAAGAGATTTTGTCTCAAACAAGGAGAAAAGCAAGGACCGACACCCTAGGTCCTCTCACTTCCACCCATATGCCATGGCATGCATATGAACACACACAGACACATACATACATATATTGCACACACACATCATACACTAAGATAAAATATAATTAATGGCATCGGTTCTCATATCCAGTCTGATGAACTCATACATATACATATATGATTTCTAAACCCATCTCTAAAGTATTTCATAGACTCCTTTAAAAAATAACAATGCCACAATAAACCCAGCATGAGCTTTGCATATTTTATTTTCTAGAGTATCTGAAGTTAAATGTTTGCAGTACAAGTTTCTATAAAAGATCATGGAATGTCAAAATTTACTATTTTTACCAAGAATGTATTATTTGAAGATAAATCTTTAGAGTGCTCTTCTCAGAAGTTGGAGCAACTTTGAAGACACCAGACAGAACAGAACCCTCCATGTTTATGTTTATTGGCCATTGCCAACAGGAAAAGCTATTTTTAATGTGTCATCGGGCTGCATGGGAGTTCTAGGAAAGGAATGTACCAATTCGGAACCTTGTTTTTCCCTTTTCTTAAAATGAGAGGTTTAAATTTTTATTCATCTCATAAAACAAAATAAAAAAGCAGATGTAGACTAGATACGATTTCTTTGGTCAGTGTGTGTATCTGAAGTCAAAAATAGAATTCAGATGTGTGAAATCCGTTCCATTTGCTGCCCCAGGGGAAGTATCTGTGTCCACTGCTGTCCCTCACTCCTCACTGTATGGGGACAACCCACACCATCTTCTAGAAGACCCTCTGTTATGTTACACTTCAAGATCCATCTGGGGCCCCGGGAGCTAAGAGCTCAGTCTATAAGGTGTTTCTCTAGTGAGCCTGAGGGCCTGAGATTGATTCCCAAAATGTAAGTAAATAAAAGCCTAGTGTTGTGGTGTTCCCTTGTAATGGCGGTATTAGGGGGTGGAGAAAGGTAGGTCCTGGTGCTCCCTGGCCAGCAAGTCTAGACTATTTGAGGAGTTCCAGGCTACTAGGAGATCATGACTCAGTTTAATAAAAGTCCCCAAGAATGACACCCAAGGTCATCATCCTCTAGCACACACCCATGCATGCGCACACTCGCACACACAAACACACACACACGCACACTCACATGCACATGATCACACATAAGCTGCATGCATATGCATACAAAACCCCTGATTTCTTTCTCCATTTCATTTTTTTCCTATTGAAGAATAGAGGTTTAGATACAAATAGTCAGCAGTCACAGATTTGAAGGATGTCCACACTACACATGCAGTAGCTGCTCTTATCGGCTGTTAAGTTATGGGAGAATGCAAGAGAAGGGCAGCAGCTGGTCATATTGGAGATGAAATTATAGCATTAAATTTGTTGGAATGAAGGTATAACTAGAGTAGAAGGCGCTTTAAGAATTCAAAGATTTGGGTGGTACAACCACATGGATGCCAGCATGATTCTTCATGGGCTCTACTGCTAATTCTTAAGCTTCCTATAATCTACACTTACCCATAGGGCCTCAGAGTAACTTCTGCTAAGAGAGCAGAGACTGTAAACCACACACACTGGAGCACACTGTGTTACCACCATCTATCCAGCTTCAATACCTACACCCATAGCGCAGTAACAATGATCCAGAGCCTGACCTCCGAAGACAGGGCTTCCGGTGTCTCTTTCCAGCTCTAAAACTCGGGCTACATCCTACATTTCTTCCTTTTTATGTACTGTGGGTACAACACCTTCTGTTGGGGAATAGGAATGGCTAGCTTAACAGGACCCAGAATCATCCAGGACAGTAATCTGAGCGTGTCTGTTCGTTTCCAGACTAACAGTTTCTAGTTAATTGAGGCAAGAAAAACCCCCTTAATGGAGACGCCATTCCACAGGTGGGAATCCCAAAGCAATTGAAAAGAATAAAACAAGCTGAGCGCCAGTCTGCCTGCTCCCTCTGTATCCCGACCGCTCATCCAATGTGACTGTGACCGCCAGTCTCACACTCCTGCAGACGTGCCTACCCTACCATGATGGACTATACTGTTATGCTGTGAGCCAAAACAAATTATTGACTCCTTAAGGTGCTTTTGTTTGGTATTTTGCCACAGAAACAAAAAGAGTAACTAATTCAATGCTAGTCCTACTTACCTTAGAGAGGCAAGAGGGTGGACCACAGGACAAAATGTAAAATGTGTGGAAGTTGATTCTGGATTTGTTACATCTTTAAACATAGCGATTTTGAAGTCTAATACATTGAGGATGCTTTAGTATTAGGTAAGGAGGGCAGGAAACAGACTTCTTGGGAGCAGTTGCTTAACAAATTGACACTTTATGTTAATATACAGTGGATTTACTTTTCTTATTGCTGCAACAAACTCCCCAACTAGAAGCTACTTAAAGGAGTACGTGTTATTCTGAGCTACATTTCGAATATGTTTCATCATGATGAAGAACGTATGTTGATCTGAGCAGGACCTAGTTTGTCACATTGAATTCACAGTCAGGAAGTGGAGTGTGAACAGGAAGTGGCGCTTGGCTATGAAATCTCAAAGTCTGCCCCTTGTGACCCACTTCTCAAGTGATGTTCTGCTTCTTAAATGTTCCAAAACTTTCCAAAGCAGCGGTACCAGCTAGTTCAAACCTTATGGGCCAGTGGGGGACATTTCATATTCAGCCCACATCCCTAAAACCCCATCACAGAGACAGGTAGAGTCCTGGGGTTCACTGGCCAGCCAGTCTAGCCTACTTGGTGAGTTCCAGGCCTCTAAGAGACCCAACTCCTTTGATGTTTTAAAAAGTACACTGAGAAATAAAGGTCCTCCATCCAAGTCTCCAACTGTACCTTGTAGAAAGGATACCCTACTATAATAGGCAAGATCGGTTAGGGCATGCTCGTGCAGCAAGCAACACCCGCATCTCTGTGGCTTTAAAAATAAGTAAATTTCAAGAGCCAGGCATGGTGGTGCATGCCTTTAACCCAGCACTTATGATACACAGTCAGTCAGATCTCTGTGAGTTTGAGATCAGCTTGTCGACATGAAGATCAAGACCAATAAAGCTCAATTTCCTACTGACACAAATTCTGACCAACTCATCAATCCTGGTTATCTCTGTCAACTTGACACAGCAGCGTGGAGTAACCTGATCTAATTGTCTAGCTCACACAGGCATGTGGGGATATCTGGGGTGTGTGGGGGGGGTAGGGATTATCCTCACCATTCATTGATGCAGGAGGAGGACAGATCAATGTGAGCAGTTCCACTATCTGGTCAGGTGTTCCTGGGCTTTGAGGGAAGCTAGCTGAGCATGAGCCATTGAACAAACCAGCAGGCAGCATTCCTCTATGGTTTCTGTTTCAAGCCCTGCTTGAGTTCCTGCCCTGACCCCCGCAAGTGACAGCTTATGACCCAGAAGTGTAAGCCACAAAACCCCTTTCCCCTCCTAAGTTACTTTTGGCCAGTAATAGAAAGGACCCTAGAACACACAGCAGTATGCTCCACATACTGACTTAGGGTGTGAGGTTTATGTCCACTGCTCTGTCACCATTACCAATGGCTTCATTTCACCCTAAAAGTATTATGATCTGGTCAATAAAGGAACTTAAGTAGTTGGCTTCATGTGGGGATTCCTCTGTTTTAGGTTTCAGGGCTCTTGGCTGGAACTGCTCACACTGCTACCCTGGTTAGCTGCTGGGGTACCTGGCAGACTTTGTTTCCAGAGTTCCCAGTGAGAAGTGACTCAGCCATGGGTACTAATGTACATCTTCTGTATCTGTGTAAACTCATCTGCATAGCGACTGGATGACTGCCTGCTTAGCCTGACTTCCCAGAGTCCACATTCAAGATGGAGCAAGCAAGTGCCATTCTTACTTAACTTATATGTGTGTGCCTATGTGCATGTGTGCGTGCTAAGGCACATGTGTGAAGGCACAGGACAGCTGGAGGAAGTTTGTTCTGTCTTCCGATCATGTAGATTCTGGGATCCAGCTCACATTGCCAGACTTATCAGCAAGCACTTCTCTACATTGAGTTTTTGTCTTGGCCCAAGTGTTGCTCCTGACCATCTTCCCCCATTGGCTGTTACTTCCTCCATTTGGCTCAGTGACCTTTTCTCACTGGGCAAGTTCCTCAGCTTACTTCCCAGCTACAGGTCACCACTGAAGGTCACCCTTCTTTCATGCATAACAAACTGACTGCTAAGCTACACATTAGTTCTTTGAACTTTCTGAATTGTCTACATGTGTGCCTGCTCTGATAGGGGAGCCTTCAAACAAATACCTTCAAAGTCAACGTTGCTTTGAAGAACGTGTTACCAAACCTCCAAGATGACACTTGGGAGACATGTTTTGATGCAGGTTTTTTTTTATTATGATAAATGTCAATACATGTGGGAGGAAGCCTATACTTACAAAAAAAAAAAACCTCACAACCTTGCAAGCTTTATTGGCAAAAACAAAACAAAGAAGCATGTAGTTTATATAGAAGGATCCTTCTTTCCAGTCATCTTTTTTTTTCTTAAAGACAGGGTCTCACTATGTAGACTTGGCTAGCCTAGAGCTTGAGAGATACCTGGGTAGCCTCGTAAAGATTTGCATGCTTCTGCCCCCAAATCCTGGGATTGAGACTTACACCACTTCACCCAATCATTGCACTGTTATTTACCCAATGTGTATGCCTTAAAATACAGCAATGTATGATTAAAAACTAAAAGGAGTCCTTCATCCTTGGAGATACTGGAGTGTGGGAAACAGGAATGAAAAGCTTCAGGGAGTCCTCTTAGGAATGGATTCTAAGTTAGATAAAAAACCAAAATGGACCCATACTTGTATCTTTTACAATATGCTGAGAGGTAGGGAAAGTGGTATGTGTATATGTGCATGTGTATACAGATGTATACAGGTGTGTTCATGAATTTATGTGTGTATACACATGGGTATACATGTGTGTTGATATGTGTGTGTTCATGTGAATGTGGAGCCTGGAGGATGTCAGGTGTTGTTCATCAGGTTCTGCCCAGGTTGCTTTTGAAGACAGGGTGTCTCACTAGCCCAACTGAGGCTCAGAAGTTTGCCTGTCTCTGCCCCCAAACCCTCTAGCACTAGGCTTACAGGCACATGGCACCATGTTTGGCTTTTTTTATGTGGGTTCCAATGAATGAATCAGGGTCCTCAACCTTGTGCAGAAAGTACTTGACCCACTGAACACTCTTCTCCGGCCCCCATTGTGTTTTTATTTTAACCACATGTTAAGATCATTTGGCATTTTAATGGAATTTCTTTTTCTTACAATCTATAAGGTGAGAAATAAGCTCTCTTGCTCTGCTCCTTGCTCATCTAAACAGCAGCTATCCCAAGCTCCTGCTTTCATAGCAAGAGTGGACAACAGAAGTCCCTTCAGCTAGCAAAAGTATCTCTCTTGATGGCCTTGCTGCAAACCACCAAACTCTTTTTGAAACAGTTCAGATTTCAAGGTCTTTAGAAAATCGAGTGAATCAAATTGCTTACAATGCACTTCAACAGGAAGTTTACTTAGGTAATATTATATCCTTTTGGAGTCTTTGATGGAGTTGAATAATTTATAGTTATAGTTTTCCTTAGTTATGATAAAAGATAAAGTAGATCTTGTTACCTGTTTTGTTATATGTAATTTTACTACATTTATGTTAAAACATTGCTTTTTATTTAAACAGAAAAGGGGAGGTGATGTGGGATTCCTTTCTGTATGCTGTGAATACCATTGGTAAATAAAGAAACTGCCTTGGCCTGTTGATAGGTCAGACCTTAGGTAGGTGGGGAAAACTAAATTGGATGCAGGGATAAAGGAGGCAGAGTCAGGGAGAAGCCATGTAGCCCCACCAAAGACGTATGCTGGAACTTTAGCTGGTAAGCCCCAGGCACTTGGCAATACACATATGAATAGAAATGGGTTAAATTAATATGTAAAAGCTAGCCAATAAGGAGCTAGACCTAATGGGCCAAGCAATATTTTAAATAATATAGTTTCTGTGTGATTCTTTCGGGTCTGAGTGGCCAGAACATACAAGCAGCCTTCTTGCAACACTGTTCACCTCACAAGTAGGGGATCAATTTCTCTAAGTGGGCAGAATTATTTGTAGCAATTCTCTCCAAGATAAAGTATTTCATCTTGGAAGCAAATTCCTTAAGACTGGGGATAGTCTAAGTGTAGGCTCACTAAGACTCAGGAAGTACACCACTCCAAAACTTCAGTAAGTTTCAGAAGTTGATGAGCTATGCAAGGATCATCTCTTCCAAGTTTACATAAGTAGGAAGTAATACTGAGAGCTGTTCTCAAGCAAGACCAGCAGCTTGGAAGAGCCAGAGAAGCCAAGAGTAGCATGGAAGAAGCAGCGAGCGGCCCAGCTGCCTGGATGAGGACCTGCCTAAGGGAGCTGCCTGGGTGAGAGACAGTCCAATGTGTGGAGCTGCTGAAAGTTGTGCACTAAGTGCCACGCTTTCACCCATGTTGCAGTTGGCTTTGGTCATGCAACTGTCTCTGAGTCATTTCTGTTCCTTCAAGTAAATAAAAAATCTTAATCAGCAAAAGTTACTGGTTTGGGAAGTTGGACTTCGGTAGTATCCTTAGAATGGTCTGTTGTTCCTCTCCCTTTCTCTTTCTCTCTCTTTCTCTCTCTCTCTCTCCCTCCCTCCCTCCCTCCCTCCCTCCCTCTCTCTCCCTCTCTCCCTCAATAAATGTTTTATGGCAAAAAAAAGAGAATGGTCTGTTGTTGGTTTCCTAACTGGAGTGAGTGGACATTTGTTCATGTATCCATGGGAATCATGCCTCAATGACAAACCTCCCTAAACAGTGGAATTACATACAGATTTACCCCATTTGACGTGTAACTGATGCTGAAGGGTAGACAGAGAATCTAAGTGGGTCTAATTCGAATTCCAGTGGTGGGAAGCTTATTCAATAAAACTTCCTGTGATATGACTAATCACTTACTTATTGTCACTCATATATCACCTTCTTATCTATTTATATCATCATTTGGCAATCACCCATTGAATGCCCACAGTGCTTTAGATATAACCAGTGGCTCAAATGAATAAAACTACAAAGGACAGGAGGCAGGACAAACAGTAATTAAAATGTGGCACTGTAATTAGAAGCCAGAGCCCAGGAGGTAAAAAGAACTGGAAGCTTACATGGGGCAATTCAGACATGCTGATCTGTGTGACTTTTGTGTGTATGTGTACAGGTATGGTTCATGTACATATGTATGTATAAGGTATGTGTATATATATGTGTGTATGGTTATGGTATGTGTGTATGTATGTATGTATGTATGTAGTATGTGTGTAGGTGCATATATCTCTCAACAAAGGCAGTGGAGAATGTTGGGTGTCATACATTATCATTCTTTTGAGATGGCATGCTAGGATGGCTCCCAAGAAGTCCCAGAAACTTCCTGACTCTGCCTCCCAAACAAGAGATATTACAAGAACACATGCACAGCTGTTTTACATGAGTGCAGGATCTGAACTCAGGTCTTCACACCATCTTCACCACTGAAGCTTCTCTTCAGCCTGGGCTGATGCTTTCTGGTAAGGAAGTAAGGATGCAACATGATGGTAAAGTTATCTAATAATCGTGTCTGTAGATATTAGATTGCTTCTTATGATTTCTTTTAATAAAAATATGGTTTCTGTGTCTAAAGAGTAATATATATATGTACGTATATAAGCAAAGGAACTATATTTAGATGGGCACATATATTAGAATTTTAACCAAGTGAACAGCACTGGAGATCATTAGTGGTCTGAAAAGTTAAGGGCTACATACATTTACAGTGTAACCTCTATTTTATGATACTTTATTATTTTATTTGTTTGTGTGGTATACATGAATATTTATATATGTGGGTATTTTATTTTATATATACATGGGGGGGGTACTCATATGTGGTGTGTGCCAGGGGTTGATTTGGGTGTCTTCCTCAGTCATTCTTCACCTTATATATTGAGGCAGAATCTTTGACAGAAACCTCACTCCTTAGGTAGTGTAGTTAGTCAGCTGGCTGGAAGGGGTCTGTCTCTGCCTCCTGACAAAGTGCTGGGCTTATCAGTGGACCACCACACTAAGCCAGCATTTACATGCCTGCTTCAGATCTAGATTTCAGTCTTTAAACTTACACAGTCAATACTTTAACTGATGAACTGCTTCCTCAGACTCATAATTTATTATCTGTATATGAAGCAGAGTCAACTGAGGCCTCAAATCAATACTTCCCCAGTGGGCACACATCTGGCTTTTCTGACTCGTGATGCTCTAGGGAAGTAGTTCTCAACTGTGGGTCGTGACCCCTTTGGGGTTGGCATATTAGATATCCTGCATATCAGATATTTACATTGTGACCCATAATAGTAGCAAACTTACAGATATGAAGTCGCAATGAGATGATACTATGCCTGGGGGTCACCACAACATGAGGAACTGTTTTAAAGGGTCACAGCGTTAGAAAGGTTGAGATCCACCATTGTAAGTATTGCATATTCACCCCCATCCTTATGGATACTCAGGTTTCTTTCCTTGGTTTCTTTTTTCAGATTCATGTCTTTGAAACATGTCCTTCATGACCTTGGGTATCTCTAGGAAGTAAAGTATAACCACACTGGAATATCTGTGGCTAAGAAAGAATGGCAATGATAAAAACTGGCTCCGATAACTGCAAAATTCCCAACCTCAAGGTGGACATTAAATAAAAGTCAATTGTCTTCCTGTGTTTTTATCGAGGAACCCAAGCTTTTATGCAGCACTTTTATTGCGCATTCCTGCCCAGTGAAATAGATGTTAAAAACACAGTGCCTTTAGGCCCAAATAGCGCCCATTTATTTTTAAATTGTCAATGAAACAAAAATGGAAGAAGCAAGGGTAAGGGGGGAAAGGGCAGAACAATTGTACACTAAAACTCACTGTGAGGTAAATTTTTCCTTTGATATTTAATAGCAGTAGAGAAAGATGTACAATTGTCAGCTATAAAAACATGAAAGACATATGATTCTCAAGGGTAGAAGAAACAAAAGGAAGCTGTTGAAAAGTTAACAAGTGATAACATTTTGTATGTGTCTGTGGTTGTTAATAATATGCTTACTGATAATATGACTAGAAGCCATATTGATACCCATTGTCTATTTTACATATTATACATGCATATGTCTATTTGCATACGTATACACGCACAAGTGTGTGCATGTTCAGATCTGGGTGTACACATATGTATGTGAAGGTGCAAAGTTAATGTTGGTTGTCTTCTTCAGTTGTCCTGTTTATCAGGAAGAAATCTCATGCTGAACCCAGAGCTCACCAATTGGGCAAGTCTAGCTGGCCAGCCTGCCCAGTGTAACCCTTGTCTATGTCTCCAGAGTGCTAGAATGGGCAAATTTAGCTAGCCAGCCTGCCAAATGTAACCCTTGTCTGTCTCCAGAGAGCTGCAATTACAAGCAACTACTTCACCTGCCTGAGTTTTACATAGGTTCTGGTGATCTAGACTCCAATCCTCATGCATTGGAGGCAAGCGATTTATACGCTGAGCTATCTCCTCAGCTCCTCCTTTCTATCTTATGGCGCTGCCATCATACCTAGGGCCAGGACTTCCTTTTCTCACTCTCAGGATTGACAGGAAAAATTCTGCTGCCCTCTGCTCCATTCGTCCCTGAAATACTCCTCCAATATTGGTAGAGATAGTAGCATATTTCCTACAGGAATGTTTAATGTCGCTGTACTGGTTAATATTTTTGTCAACTTGCCACACGTTAGAGTCAGCTAAGAAAAGAGAGCCTCAGTTGACCAAATGCTTCCATCAAATTGGCCTGTAGGCAAGCCGGTGGGAGGCATTTTCTTGATTGACAGCTGATGGGGGGCAGCCCACTGTTGAGTGTGGTGCCACCCTGGAGAGGTGGTCGAGGGTTGTATAATAGAGATTTTGAGCAAGCCATGAGGAACAAACCAGTTAGGCAGCATCCCTGTATGTTCTCTGCATGGATTCCTGTCTCAAGTTTCCTGCTCTGAGTTCCTGCCCTGGATTCCTTGAATGACTACCTATGACATAGAAATACAAATAAATATAAGTAAATAAGTTAACCCTTCCCCCAGGTTGTTTTGGTCATGGTGTCTTATCACAGCAAACTAAGGCAACCATTTAATAAGCAGTACATTGGGCTTGCTTCCAGTTATTCTTGGCTCCCTCACACAAGGCTCTGATGGAAGAAAACCAATTTAACTACAAGTGCCAAGACTTCTATATTGCTGGAAAGTGGGGGCTGGGGGCGCATCCTGTAATAACTGCTGAGCACAGAGGTCTCCTAGGACTTAATTATCTGTATCTTGTTAGGCTTTCAAATGAGATCTCAGTTTTTCTACAATCAGGAAATGGACTAGTAGAGTTGAGTGCATCAAATGCCAATGCCCTTCAGTGAACGCAGACAGTGACCACAGCCTGCAACAGTGACCTGCCACCATGACAAAGTGATTTCCATCAGTGACCACTGTATACATGACGCTGGTACAGAAGTCAGAGCTCACAACCAGGCAGACTGCTTGAGATTTGGGTGGTGGGTGCTTCTTCCCACAATTTCAGCTTGAAAATGATGCATGGCTCTCACTCTACAAAACTGGTTGTTGTTCTTCTTTGATGCCAAACTCCATGTGGTGAACACAGATGAACAGAAATTGGTTAAATCAAGATGTGAGAGTTAGCCAATAAGAGACTAGAGATAATGGGGCAGGCAATGATTTAAATGAATACAGTTTCTGTGTGATTATTTCGGGTGTAAGCTAGCAGGGCGGCTGGAACAAAGGGGCCTTGCTCCCTGTAACAGGGGACAAAAGATGGCAGCAGGATGTGGGAGTATGAATACGTCTTTGTGTGTGTGTGTGTGTGTGTGTGTGCACGTGCATGTGTGCACATGCTCACATGTGTGTGAATATGACTAAACTATATGTACATGTATGGAAATATCATAATGATATCTACTATTGGATATAATTAATATATGCTACTAAGACATTTAAAGACTGGTAGAGAAAAAAAAAGGAATTTTTTTTTCAAAGTCAAAATTTCTCTTAAATGTAAGGAACTTCAAATGGAAGGAAATCATTGGTCTAGATCAACCTGGAAAACAGGTCAACTCAGGGCTTCAGGTCAAGGGCCAGATCAACACTACTGACTACAAGGCCCAGGTTCCCAGTGTGTGGGATGGAAGAGTCACCACCATGCCAAATTGGACAGTTCCAAACAGATTCAGAACTAGAATGTACAGTCACATGGGTACAAGATGCTGATGAAAATGAATTTCTGATCAGTTTTCAGTGGCAGAAATACTTTAGTTAAACAGATGGTACACCTCACCAAAATTTGATGGAAATGAATCTTTACAGGCCTTTCATATTAAGCAGCAGCCTTCCCAAGAGATTTGGTGTGCTCTTTGTCTAAATATAAAACAACACTAAGAGCCTGGTCTTTGGACTCCCAATGAAACAGCCTTGATTTTACAGAGGGGGGTGTGTTCTGATATCCAAAATGAATTTTAAGGAAACCAGAGATGTGTTTCTGAACCTGGACACACCACTAACATTTGTGCAAGAAAGCTCTCTCTGTCTTAGTCATATATTCCTTTCAACAAGATTTTGTGTCTGGCAGGTTCAAGAAACAATAGCCGTGGTTGTCCAATAGGACAGAGCTGATGGCCTCAAACCATGACACCCAGCGTCAGATGTCAGAGGCCTGCCTGCCTATCGTAGTTTCATTCTGTTGCTGTGACACATATCATGACCAAAGTAACATATGGAGGGCAAGGGTCTTTTCAAACAGGTTCTAGTCCACATGGAGAAAGGCCAGGCTAGGAATTTAAAGGAAGGCTTATTTGCCATTTCTCATAGCATAACCTCTGGTCAAGGATCAAAACAGAAGTCATGAAAGAATGCTACTTACTGGCTCATCAGACCCCTTTTTAGCAAGCTTTCATATAAAGCATGGGACTAGCTTCTCAGGGACCCGTACTGCTACAGTCAGCTGACCCTCCTATATCAATGAACAATCAAGACACATCCCATGGACATTACACAGGCCAATCTGATCTAGAAAATACCTCAATGGAGACTCCCTTCTTATGTGACTTTAGGCTCTGTCAAGTTGACAGTTAAAGCTAACTAGGACATTGCCAAACCAAGGGAAAAGGTATTTTGAAGAGAAGCTAGAAGATCTGGCCATGTAATATTTATGGACTGCCACTCAAATGAAAACACTTTTCAGCGTGTAATTGAAAGATATAACAAATTCCTAATGCCATTTACATTCAGACTCTGCCGTGAATAATGGCCAAGGGTGGGGAAAGCATCGCACCGTTAGCTAACTGATACACTCTGGGAAGCAAGCTCAGTATTTACAACCTTTCTGTGCCAATATCCTGGTTTTATTTATGTGATCATTTCCTGATAAATAACATGAACAGCACACGCAGAATTTCTATTAGGCTGCAATGGCGGTGCTGTGTCTACGGGAAGCCATCTGTTAGTGTGTCCTGTCAGAAGCCATTCCTGTCATTTTATTCTTTCCTTCCTATGCTTTTTGAAGGCATCCGTTTCTTATCCAATGAATCTTGGTTACCTCAGAGGCATGTATGGATCCTTCTGGCATATTCTGTTTTGGGGGAAACCCCTGGATATGCTGATTTCTTTATAGAGATTCCTAAAATCAAATCTGGGTCCTGACTTGAAGATATGATGCCCCACCTTACTTTCCTGATCTAGAACCATGCATGGGATTTGATACAAATACATCATTTCCTTTTGCAATTAAATTCAGGTGCATTATTCAAACTTCAGCATGGGAAACGCACAGTGATTACCATGATTGAAATTCCCACCATTCTCCACAATTTTCTGAATGGAAACATAGCTGAAGGGGCATGACTGGCAATGAACAAAGAAAGGGATTCATGCCTGTAGATTCAGAAGAAAACCATTTTCACAGACTTTGAATCTTACTTGTTGAAGAAGACCACAGATTCATTCCACTGATGAGTTCTTATCCCACCCTAAACACCGTTAAAACCTCGCTGCTTCCTCCCTCTCTCAAACACCCAGCCTCATAGGAAAGCTGTAACAGCAAAAGAATTAACTTCAGGAAGAGGCCCCGCCCACCACTACCACAGCCCCTCACCACTGCTAATCTGTCACAAGATTTCATATCTACTAGTTAGACTAACTGTGCCCGTGCCTCATTGTACCCCTACTTGCCACATATTAGAGAAGTGAGCATGGCCCGAGTTTAAAGGATAGCAGGGATTTAAATTATCTAGAGCCATTCACAGCTACACTTCCCCTTCTGTTGCAGAAACTGTGAGATAAGAACTTGAGCTTCTATGTGGAGTGGCGACAGTAAAGAAACCACAGAGTGACATGTCTGGCACACAAGAACCATTTGGTGTGTGGACAGAAGCAAGTTCTGTCTGATACTTGAACAGCTGTGTTCTCCAGGAAGCAATGATCTGCGTGCAACAAGAAGAAACAAGTTGAGGCTGTCTGAAGGTAAGGGAGGCCCAGAAGAAAGAAAAGAAGACCCCACACAGATACTAGAAAGGAAGATATTCAGCCGGGCGATGGTGGCACAAGCCTTTAATCCCAGCACTCGGGAGGAAGAGGCAGGCAGATCTCTGTGAGTTCTAGACCAGCCTAATCTACAGAACTAGTTCCAGGACAGGCTCCAAAAAAAAAAAAAAGGAAGATAGTCTAGGTTGAATTTTTCTTGGGACTGAATATATATAGAATGCCTTTAACAATTTGGTGAAAAAATTTGCCCTATGTTTCTCTACGTATCACTTGTGTCTGAATTGCAATATATATATATATAGATGTAGATATGCATACATGTATGCAAACAAGTATGCAAACATACATACATGACACTCAATATATTATTATAATTCTTATCCTATAGCAGATAGTGGTAATAAATACCTCTGAGCTGACCCTCAAAAATGAGAGTCAAGTGCTATTCATGTAAATATGATGTATGCTTCTCTTTAAAAAAGCTGGATCTAGCATTTTGTTTCAAACCAAACACAGTGGACTTGATGGATCTCACGTCCAGGATTACGTTGGGAAAGAGGGAAGCACCCCTTTGTCTAGTGTTGTCTGCACTGTCTCCCCTGCTGGCTAGTTTTGATCAAGTGAATTGCTATGCTAGCGAGATTTATAGGGCCAGGAACTGAGCATTGCTTCCAGCAGACATCTAGCAAGGGAACAAATCCTCCTGTGATGGTTAATAGTGACTGTCCGCATGACAGGATCCAGGATTACCTAGGAGACACACATATCTGAGCATGTCTCTGTTGGAGTTTCTGACTGAGTGAAGTGAGTTGGGCAGACTCATCCACAGCATGGTGGCATCAGCGTGGGGGCTGGGAATCCAGGGTGAATAAAAAGAAGAGGAGCTGAGCGCCAATGTTCCATCTCTCTCTGCTTCCTGAATGCACAGACAATTTGACTAGACGCCTCACCTCCCACCACCATTCCCTCCCTACCACGTGGGCCTCGAACTGTGAGCCAACATCAGCCAAAATTCCTGTAAGTTTTTGCCACAGCAATGAGAAAAGAAATCAATACAAGTGTCGGCAGCCAGTGAATTTCGAAACTACTCTCCCATCAAGAAGCCTAGAGAGGATTTCAGCCCCAACCCACTCCTCAGGAAGGCATGGAGGTGAGTCCAGCCCCGCCCACTCCACACTAAGGCCTGGAGGTGAGTCCAGCCCCGCCCACTCCACACTAAGGCCTGGAGGTGAGTCCAGCCATGCCCACTCCTCACTAATGCCTTGGAGAGGCCTTATCAAAGAGAAGAGATAAGAGGAAGAAAGTAAGTTAGAACAGACTAAACATGTACATATTCATGGAAAGGTTCAAAGCAGAGGGAATAGCTAAGCTGTACCTGGATTTGTGAACCATAATCTATGTGTTGCTGTGAGTCAGTTTTGAGGTGGTCTCACTCATATTCACAGGGAATCCCTTCCGAGATGTTCTGTGGAAACCTGAAAATGTAAAGAATACCAAGCCCACATGTGCTATGCCTTCTCTCATGCATACACACCTGTGACAAAGTTCTACTTACAGGTTGCGCAGAATGGAAGAGCAACAACAGTAGTAATAAAGGAGACGTTTGATAACATTAAAATAAAAGTTATTTTAAAATGTTGGACCTGCATTTATGGAATTTCCTACATTATGGTGAGGCTGTTAAGGGAGTGCTTTTAGCCACGGATTTAGTTTACCGGTCACAAAGAAAGAGACCTGACTGAGGTTTTCATTTGCTTCTGTACGTATTTGAAATAAACCACATAGAGACCAACCACACACCAACACACACACATGGCAGCAGCACAGAAGCGAAGGAAGACAGAGCCATGGAACCTTCCTGGGGCATCAGAACAGCGTCAGAAGAAGGCTCTGCTCAGCGCTCACGCGGTAACACTCACACGCAGAGTTTATTATGCTGTAGCGGTACACCTCCCTAAGTACACACAAACTATGGGATTTAACTTAATTCTAAAAATTTGGAGTTAACTTATCTTCCACTAAGCATCAAGAAAACACGTTTCAAAGGTGTTGGAACCCCAATTTATTTGTATTTGGTGCACTAAATGTGGAAGAAAGCTATACACTTATTTTAAACAATTATAACTTCCCCATATTGAAAACAACAGCTGCAGAGGAAAGCAATTAACATGATTTAGTACATAATCATCCCATCATTATATGCTATTTGGAAATACAGAAGCAAAATCGAGAGGCTTTCTTGCTTCCTCTCAGAAAGAAACCTGCTTCTCCACTTTCTCTTATGAACCAACTTTACTTGAAAAGCAGTTCCAGTGATTCATAAGAGCATCTCCTGACAGCATTCCTTGGACTGGGGCTCGTTCTTGCAGCCCGGGATAGCTCTTTAGTATGTGTGCTTAGCCCCACACACCACACTGCAAAGACATCCAGAACACACCTTCCTGGGGTGATAATGCCTCTAACTAAGCACCCCAGAAAATACGATGATGGGCCTGAAAAGATAACTGAGTCTTGTTCTTGTCTAATATTTCTGACTATGCTTTTAGGTGTTTTGCAAAGAATGATAATGCCCGGTGAATTAGTCAAATTACTGTGCCAGAGACAGGGACAAAGAAAACGAGTCCCTTTCCTTCCCTCTCCATCTTATTATCATTCAATTTTCTCCAACTTATTCCTCCCACTCCCTTGTGTCGTTAAAGGGTGATGAGGGAAAAGGTTTTAAAGTGGGCCACTATCCAAAACTTTTTTCCATATTGGAGAAAATGGCTTTCTGCATCTATATTTCTAAATGGGACTAATGTTAGCAGTATTTACAATGTAAAACTATTATTCAAATAGCACAGGGTCTGTGCTCATTCAGTTTAGATGCATGTGGCTTTTAAAACAGAACTTTCTGTTCTTTTTTTAAGGATTTATATTTATTTTTCAATTACGTCTATGTATGTGACTGTTGGGGACTATGTGCATGTGAGTGTAGTTGTTCAGAAGACAGATTGGGGGGCCTGCAACTGGAGTTAGATAGTCCTGAGCCGCCCAACATGGGTGCTGGGATTCTGACGAATTTCCTCTCTAAGAGTAGAACACTCTCTTGAGTGATACTTCTAGCCCTAACTTATTTTTTAAAGGGAAGCAACGGATTCTATGTTACACGCTTCCGCAGCAGAGGGCTAAGATAGCTCCACACTGGAAGGTGCAGTTCTACAGACAAAGAACAGGCATGGAGGCCAGGAAGCAACGGATTAGCTTAATTCTGTGTGGTTATATGGAATATTCTATTTGTGTTTCAAGAAACAAAGCTTGCCCAAAGATACAGAGGGCAAAGCTAGACACACTAGTCCACCATACAGACCAGGCATCGGTGGCACACGCCTTTAACCCAACAGCCATGCTAACTAGTCATAGAGGCCAGGTGGTGCTGGTGCACGCTTTTAATCTCAGCACTAGAGAGGAAAATAAGGCTGGACGACAGGAACTTGTTCGCTTTTCAGTCTGAAGATTTCATAGAGGTAGGAGCTCTCTATGTGGTTGGATGCTTTGCTTTTCTGATCTTCAGCTTGAACTCCAATATCTGTCTCTGGGTTTGTATTAGTCGCGCCACATGGTCGCGATGTCTGCAGGAAGTGAGATAAAGTGTAAAGATGCCACCGAAGGCTGCGGTAGTGATGAGCTGCAGGAAAGGGTGAGGAGGGTGTGGATAGATCTTGAAGAAGCTGAGACTAGATATGGTCGAAGTATACTGTATGAAATTTCCAAAAAAAATTAATACGAATACTTATTTTAAAAGAAGAGAGTCAGACCATGCATTAATTAGGGCATCAACACTCCACCAAAACCTTAGCATGGAGCTGACCCAGGCAAAGATAAGATGAAAAACATCCTGATTTTCAGGACTTTCTGGCTGACAGAGAAACTGTCACATGTTCAGTTAGGAACAGTTCCCTTGGAGCCACAATATGAGCACCTAAACTCCAGGCCCTCCTTCAGGTGTTTCACATGTGACCTTCAACTTTAGGATAACAGTTTCTATAGATAGCTGTTCCTGCGCCCTGGGGACTCAATATTAGATGAAACTCTGAGAAAGGATTTGTGAGGACATCGGGGCCACACAGACTGGATGCAGCAAATCTGGGAGGTGCCCTTAGATGGCCTGACACTGACATCTTCCATCCGAAATTCACTGTTCTAAGGGACGGGCGCTGTGTGCAAGGCTTTCGTCTCAGACAAAGGCTGGACAAGAAATCTGGCAAGCTTCCACTTTGAAACTTCTGGGATCTCAAGAAGAAAATTTACCTTCTTATATAAATGGCCTTCTCCAAAAATATGTATTATATACTAAAATGTGATTTATATATGATTACAATTCACTTAGAAGTTACTTTTGTTCAATTTCTGAATTGCTATGTTGCATTTTTTGTGATCTTATATGTTTAATATAATATTGCCTGTATCCCATTACCTTGAATCTCTGCTTGCATGATATATTTATTGATCTCAAACTAAAATCCCTACAGGGAATTACTTAACAGTATATAGTTTCTTGTGGACTCAGAAATGTCAGTAATATAAATTATTGCTATTCTTACAGGAAAAGAGGAAAACATTTCAAATAAGTGAATTACTTTTCAGGTAATTTTCAATTGTGCACTCAATCAACAAGATCAGGTATTTTCTTAAAATGAAAATATACATACAAGTCACCCTATACAGACTGTGTAGGTTATACTTAAGCTTTTAGGAATATGTATGTATATGTGTATACATACTAACGAACAATTGACAAAAAGGAGGCCATACATTTGAAAGGGATGGATATATGGGAGTATTTGGAAGGGAAAATGGTATAGTTATGTTATAAACAAAAAATAAAAAACAATTAAAATTAAAACATGAAAGACACAGCTTTTCTTGGCATGAACAGAATAAAACTCTGATAGCCCTAAGAGCAACCATCTTGAGTATTAATTGCTAGGCATACACTTTCCATAGCCCTACAAGCAAACATCTTGAGTATTAACTGCTAAGCATATACTTTCTGTGCCCCTCTCCTTCTCCTGTGCCTTCCACTGCTCTAATATTTCCCTCTAACAGGGATATGTGTCCCTGCGTCTGTTCTCTGACTGGATTGCTATGGATTCAGAAACTCCAATCTCAAATTAGTTAATAATGCAGAGCAAGGGAGAAGCAAGCTCATTATGAGGAAAGACCACTTTATTTCCCCCCAAATAAAATGACTGTATTTTAGTATGTGCGTTTCAAGGGAATTCTTTTCATAACAACAGAATCACATTTATTTTTTGCTTAGTCTCAGCTGAATCTCTGGGAGTTGAATGTCATTGTATACCCATGTCTTATAACCTATTACAGCAACAGTTACAGTGTGTACTGACAACTGAATGACTACCGTGTATAGTATACTACAGTGTGTACTGACAACTGAATGACTATCATATATAGATACTACAGTGTGTACTGACAACCCAACGACTACCGTGTATAGTATACTACAGTGTGTACTGACAACCGAATGACTACTTTGAATAGTATACTACAGTGTTACTAAAAACCAAATGACTGTCATGCATAGTATACTGGAAGGCTGATATTTCAGCATGCTTGTCTGAAAGCATCCTCCAAGGCCTCTTGTCTGGGCATGGGATAGTCCCTGACTCTATGACAGGGAAGGAAAAGGACAGGACAATAGTCCAAGAGTACATTCATAATGTTCATACTAGGCATGGTAGCACACATCTTCAATCTCATCACTTGAGAGGTAGTGAAAGGCTGATCTCTATGAGTTTAAAGCCAGCCTAGTCTACATAAAGCGTTCCAGGCTAGCTATAGCTAAATAGTGAGATTAAGTCAAAAAAAAAAAAAGGAAAAAAGAAATCCTATCATTGAAAACAACTAGAAAGCAAAATAGTTCTAATATACTTTGCCTTCAGTTGGAAGAAAGCTCAACTGGAAACTCCAGCTGACCGATTCAACTTTCCCAATTGGTTTCCACTGGATTTTGTGAGCACAGGATTCTGGGAAACATGGGGTCCTTGCCCTGACAGATAGGCACTAGAGAAACCAAGAATGTTAAATAAAAGGGGTTGACTCTTCAAAGAGGGAGATGCATAACCTGTTTTCTACACAGAAGGCTGGGAATGTGGCTAATAGCCTGATGACCTCTGCGCTATCTATATGCCAGGGCACACCAGTGCCCCCAGCCCCTTATCTCGAGCTGGTTTATCTCAGTTATTCTGTAACACTATCCTCCCCTGAACCCTTATCATAAGCATTGTTTACCTTGAGCCTGCTTCCTTGGTTAATCTGTAGAACCTATCTTATGAAAAAATGTCACTTGTATTGTTTGTATTTTACATGAGTTTATATGTACATATGTCTTAAGCTTTGTTATACATACAAGGTTGAGTTGATTATCAGCAGGAAATCATGTTATGTTTGGATGTGCCTAAAATAAACTGCCCAGTGTCAGACTCTTGAAGTTTGAACCAACACTAGCTACTGATTCATCTTGAACCCAACTTTCTTCTTATCCCATGATGATGGACACTCTACTGACTTTGGTGGTGGCAGAGACCTCCACAGATGGCATCTCTCACTTGTTAGTTTTTACTCAGAAGCCTCATTAAGAGGATCACTCTGCTCTACCTGGGACTCTGCATGGGGAACTCCAGTTTACTGCTGCAATGGGGCTTTCCCGGATACTCCTGATGGATGTGGATGTTTGTAAGCCCCGGATTTGATGATGTTACCTTTCTGCTATTATGTGTTCTTTTATTTAGGGGTGTCACTTGATGGGACACTCTGCTCTTCTCAGTACTCTCTACATTGGGAACACCACCTGGTTTCTTTAAAAGGGCTTCCGCAGTCAGCTTCTGCTGAATGTTTTGAATCTCCAATTTGGTGACATCTTAGTATCTATCTATAGATCTTTCTGATCTTTCTATCTGTCTAGATATAGATATCTATAGATATATCACTTGCTACTCTTTCTTTTATTTTGATTGGCTTTCTATTTAATGAGCTTATTTATACAAAACTGAAAATAAGGCTAGTGAAGATCACTCTCAGGAACATACAACACAGCAGGGTAGACGGTGTTAGATATCATGCTAAGTATGTCTCAGGAATTGATACATCCTCTTTGGCTGCAACATTCTGAGGTAAACACTATCTTTCCCATTTGCAGATGCAAAGACATGCCACAGAGTTTAATTACCTCATGGTTGATCAGTTAGATTGTGGTAGAGTGAGAATTTGTCTTCATATCTGTTTGACTTAAAGTAACTCTGACATGACAGTGTGGGGTGAAGGAAAAGATTTATTTATGGAAGAAAAAAAGATGGCATGGGTAATTATATAACTGTGGTGTCAGTCCAGATCTTTGAGATCTTTACAAAATATCCCATGTCTAAGAGCAGGACTGATCTGGAATCACAATATATTAATGAGACTGAAATTAGTTCTTACTGGGCATCCCAACAAGCTTCTATTGCAATGTTGTTCCCAAGGCTCTGCAATGAGGGTTACCTGCCACACCTAAGAGTTTAGACTCCCAGTTGCCTTACATATTTGGTTGTTATAGAGATGTATAAAGAGGAAGAAATATTTAATATTGGGACAGCTAATGTGAGTGGTCCTAGAAAATGCTGAGTGACTGCCCTCACTTCTACTGCAAATATTCTCTAATCATTTTTTGCGGCCAAAATGAAACATTAATGACAATTTTTTTTAGTTCTATTGCTAATGGCATTTAGGAAAAAAATACCTTCCAGGTCTGTGACTGGATCCTCTAATCAACAAAAGCTTTATCCATAGTTAAACTTGAACAGTAAAATAGGTAGATGCAGAAACGGTTTGCCAAGTCCTCTCCCACACCACACAGTGCTTCAGAAATGTATTTTCTGTATAGATAGATAGATAGATAGATAGATAGATAGATAGATAGATAGATACAGAGACCAAGAGAGACAGAGAGAAAGAGACAGAGAGAGACAGAGACACAGAGAGATGTGTGTGTGCTCTCTGCACACATGTGTGGAAAAGTGTTATCCTCTGCATACATACACGGAAAGGTGTGCTCTGCATAAACATGTAGAAAGCTGTTGATGTGGACTTGTATGGAAAGATGCTCCGTGCATGCATACATGTATAGAAAGGTATCCTCTACATTTCTGTGCAGGGAGCTATGCTCTGTATATTGGCTGGAAGGTGACAGCAACTATAACAAAAGGCCATTGCTTAGATGATGTCAACAAGCAAAGCTTTATCTTTCCCTTGTTTGGATTCTGAAGAGTCCTTGCAGGACAGAAAGGGAATGAAGGGGGTGCGGACACAAACCCATTCTGAAATTCTGCCTGCTTTCCCCATCACCTTTATCACACATCAACTTCATCACCTCCACTTCCAAAATCCATTACAATTGGAATTAGGGTTTCAATACATGCGCAAATGTTACCAGTCCCTGGAAGAAATAAGGGAAGAATCAAGAATGCTACCTGTATTTGTTAAAATGAATAAATTAACAAAATTAAAAGCTCAGAAGCCATGGTGCAGGAAAGATGGATCATCAGTTAAAATCCCTCTTCTGGCTTCCCATGGCACCTGCACTCATACGAGCATACTCACATGCAGACAAACACATATACACACAATTAAAAATAATAAAAATGATACTCAAAATAACAGAAGCCAGCACTGAGGACATGGCCCTACCAGTAAAGCTCTTGCCTTACATGCACAGGGACTGCACTTAGTCTCCGGAGCCCAAGTAAGAAGTCAAACAAGATAACATACGCTTGTAACCCCAGTACTTGTACTTGGGAGGACACAGGTGGATTCCTGGGGATCACTGAACACCCAGCCTAGTATACTTGGCAAGTTCCAGGGAAGTAAGTGGCCCTGTCTCAAAAAGAAATGGGCACAGCTTCTGAAAATGCCCCCTGCCCATCAAATATATACTGTAGGCAAATGTACCTACCTCCCACCCCACACAATAGTGGGTAACATGCCCTTTTATAATATTCTATAGAAGTAGGTGGCCTCTCTCCACAGTCAGAAATAGGGCAAAGTCTGGTTGACTAGATGCCTGTGTTTTTAGTGACTAGTCCTGGGTATCTATTAACACCATAGGGAAGGGAATTAATCATGTGACCTATGGTGGTCTGAATAGAAATGGCCCTCATAGGCTCATATATTTGAATGTTTGGTCATTAGGGAGTGGCCCTTCTTGACAGGGAGAAGGAAGATTAGATTAGGAGCCTTGTTGGAGTACGTGTGGTCTTTTTGTAGGAAGTGCATCACTGGGAGTGGGCTTTGGGGTTTCTAAAGCTCAATCCAGACCCAGTGTCTGTCTCTCCCTGCTGCCTGAGGATCCAGAGGTAGAACTCACGGCTCCTTCTCTACCACCATGGTTGCATGTGTGCCGCCATGCTCCCGCCATGCTGATAATGGACTAAACCTCTGAAACTGTAAGCAACCCCCAATTAAATGGTATCCTTTATAAGAACAATTTGTGGTGGTCATGCTGTCTCTTCACAGCAATAGAACACTGACTAGGACATGACCTGCCAGTATTCTATTAGTGTGATCACAAACAAGGACAACACAGGCGTTAAAATAGTGGCCAGAAATCTATTTGTTCATTTTTCTGGGGCCTGACTTCGAAATCTCATGACATGGATGGGACCATGCCAGCTCAGCTGCAGAGAAGAACCTGTGAAACCATGTCAGCTCAGCTGCAGAGAAGAACCTGTCAAACCATGTCAGCTCAGCTGCAATGAGGAACCTGTGAAACCATGTCAGCTCAGCTGCAATGAGGAACCTGTGGGACCATACCAGCTCAGCTGCAGAGAAGAACCTGTGGGACCATACCAGCTCAGCTGCAGAAATGAACACAGTCCTGCTTCTTGATCATTCTGCCTTCTGTAGCTCCCTACACTACTGGTTTGTGGCTGCTTCTCCATGTGCCTGGCCTTTACATTGTCTTCTCTTCCATATTCTCTGCTTACGTGGATACCCATGGATGCACTTTCTGGGTAACTCAAAATAAGATTTACACTTAAGAACTTAACGTACTTGGCTATATAAAGTACAATCATAGGGTCCGTGTATCAAATCCTATCTCTGGTCACATTTTCCAAGAAGGCTCATTTAAGCCACAGTAGGTGCGAACTGTTTCTAGGAACAGAGATTATAAAAGACTTTCTGAAACTGATCCTACAGTTCTTTAGACAAGAGTAGCCTGTGGCCCTAAGAATGGGGCAGCTGAGGACTGACTCAGAGGACAAGGAATGAGGGCTTGGGAACACCAAGGCAGAGAATGGATATGTGGATGTGTCTGTGTGTACATGATACAGGTATATGCATGCATTTGTGTATGATGTATGTATGTATGTATAATGTATGTATGTGTTCATGTGTGTTCATGTGAGCCCATGTGTATATACGTATGTGGTTTTTGAATGGCATTCCCCACTACATGAACTAGGAGCATGGCATTACCCCTTCTTGTAGTTTACTGGATTAACTTAAAAGAATCAATAGGTCTATACTTTTTAATTTCAAGCTAATCACCTAATTTTTCATATGGGTACTCTGGCATATTTCTAAAAATCTATTTACACTAACTAAATTAGTTCCAGAAAGAATCATTTTTTTTTTAAAAGAGAGGATAAAAATGTCACCAGTGTATGACCTACTTTTGGAGGAAATATGACGGCTAACACAGGGGGCAGCTCATTTCAAGTGTGCCAGTGGAACCAGACAGTGTAAGAACGAGCTTCCTGGTCGAAGGAAGTGATGAGAAATGTCTGGCAAGGGAGGCAGTGATGAGCTGTGCTGGGTTTCCTCTCAGAAACCAGCTACACAGACAACTTGATAGTTACATGTAATAGTTTTTGTTTCTCTGGACTGTAATGGAATTGATTGAGAATCACCGAAGTTTCTCTAGGATAATTTCTGGGCTGTGCATTCACATTTGGAGTAGTGAGAGGTTTGGAATGACCAGAGTTCAGAAGTAAATGTTACCTTATGGCTTTTTAGGACTGGAGAGATGACTTAATGAACAACCTCACTGTCTATGCAGGCACGAGTAACTGAGTCTGAATCCCTAGCAATCCTGTAAAAGCCAGACGTGGGCACATGTGCTTATAAACACAGAGTCATGGAGAGGAGACAGGGAATGTCAGAAGATGACTGACCAGCAAGCCTAGCCAAAACAGAGAAACTGGGGTTCTCTGAGAGACCATGTCTCGATGAACTAAAGCAGAGGAAGGTAGACCAGAACACCCGAGAGTCCCTGTCACAGATTCATGTGCACATACTCACAACCACGTACGCCCATATGGTCAACACATATATGCACATAAAAAAAAAAACACAGAGTAACAGTTTTAAAATAAACATTTTGTAAGACACTCAAAAGGAATTCTGCATACAGCACAAGATAGTTTGCAAAATTGTTTCTATTTATGTGTGTGCACATGTGCACATAGAAGTCAGAGTAGAATATCAAACATCCTGGAATTATAGGCAGCTGTGAGTCACCAACATGGGTTGTGGAACTGAACTAAGGTCCACTACAAATGCAACAAAAGCTCTCGACAGCAGAGCTCTCTTTCCAGACCCTCATGAGACTTTTCAGTGGACAATCACCATGCCTTACCCAAGCAGCAACTGATCTTCGGGAAGGGAGATGGTGTGAATCTCTCCGCAAGTTGTCTTAGTGCCAAGCTTAGGGGAGGAGAGACAAATTCTGTCAAAGCACGAAGCATTTCTTTGACTGACCTGACCTAACTGGAAGAAAGCTATAGCTATTATCTTTGATAAATCACAAAGTCAGGCAGTATAAAAAGAAAGAGCATTCATTCTAGTTATAAAAAGAAGGGACAGTGACAATTTCAGTTAAGACTTTGCTAATAGTGTTAATAGCAGAGCCTCGTAAGTCAATTTCATTTAATGCATAAAATTTAAGACGATAACATTCATATAGGAAATCTTTTCTTTCCTCTACATAGATTCAACAGACAGATACTTTGAATGACATATGTCTACAGGAGCCTTGAAAATGCACGCACACAGGAAGGAAGCAGCTATTATTCCAGGGAGTGTGAACTGAAATTGTCTGCTTTATCTGAAGTTTACCTTGCTATCTTAGAAAACGTCTCACTTCATCTGCTAAATGAATGCCTAGAAAAATGACTTCAGGTAAAAAGTACAGCTCAGGAGAGAACTCCTTGAGCAGACACCGCGAGCACAGTTGGGCCCAAGTTCTGCATCCGTTGGAACGGCAGCCACTGGCTAGTCTGTAGAACTCCCTCAGCCTCACATGGAAACAGAAGGGTGAGATACTCGGGCGCATTGTGTGTGGAATAAAGAAAAGAAGATTTCATACAAGCTATGTTCCTAGCAAATTTCACATTTGGCATAATTCTCACAGTTCAAAGGGCAGGAATGAGAATAATTATCATAGAACATCATACTACTATGAAATGGCTCCATGTCATTAATTTGTGAAAAAAAGATCAACTGTCAATTACATACAACCTTTGTAAAGGTTTAATGCCTTGTGTGTTGATATCTGTGAATGACTGTGTGAGAATGTTGAGTATATACAAGCAGATGCCTAAAGAGGCCACGACAGGCCACCAGATCCCATGGAGTGGGAGTTACAGGTGGTTGAGGGCCACTCAATATGAGTGCTGGGGACAGAGCTCAGGTCCTTTTTAAGAGCACAAGTACACTCAATGGCTGAGCCATGTCTCCAGCCATGACAACTTTATTATGTAAGAATTTGATTTCATTTGTGTGTGTGTGTGTGTGGATGTGTGAGTGTGTGTAAGAAAATTATGCTGAAATCTAAAATAAGTTTCTACTAAAGCATTTTTTTTAATCTCAGAAGAGACAGTCACTGAACCCAGCCTCTTTGGAAAGCATCAAAGCCTTGTGCAATGTCCACAGGATCTTAGATGAAGAAAGATTTAGAACTGGAAAGATAAACGTGAGTTTATCCAGAAGAAGAGAAGCATAAGGGACTTAGAGATTAGTCTGTTCCTTCATTGGCCTTGTGACATCCAAGCATCCTTCGCTTTTGCTGTTGCTGCCTCTTCTCCTTAGAAGACAAACACACTAACTGCCGGGGTTATTGAAACTGCTATGGAAAACATCCCGAGTGATTTGACCTTGTTCTACTGATTCCCCCCCGGACACTTGCTTTAGAGGATGATAGTCTACATGTGTCCTCAGGAAACTAAACATCACTGGAAGCTGTTTCTGGCTATTTAAACTGTCCTGGTGATTCCAGATTCTATGCAGCCTTCATCCAGGCTACTCATAGTATCTGTCATATGAACAAAATTATTTCTTATAGTTCAAAGTCCTTTACTGAGGACCAAATTACAAACTGTGCTGTAGAAGGACCTTGGGGGAAAAGTCTTTGTAGTGATTCAGCATCCCTGTCGCCTCACCCCAGAAGAACTGGATTTTTATTTGTTTGCATGTGCTTGCATGTGCGTGTGCACATTTGCCTCATGAGTGCAGGTGCATGAGGTTGCCAGAAGAGGGCGTCAGATACTTTGGAGCTGCAGCTCCAAATGCCAAATGCAGGCATTTGGAAGTCTCCCAAAATGAATGCTGGGAGCCAAACTCAGGTCCTTTGGAAGAGCATGAAGTGCTCTTAATCACCAGACATTTCTCCAGGCCCTCTGGAAAGCTTTTAAATAATTATTAGAATAATCAAGTTAGATAATATGCCTTAAAGACCTAACCAAGTGAATTCTGTGTCTGCGTGGGGAGTGAGTGAGAAACAGTAAAAGAAAATATGTTAGGTTGTGAGCTGTTCCAATAACTGGAATGAGAAACTTGACCTTGCTGGTGATCAGTTGTGGTTCAACTATTGTGACTTGATCTTGAAATGACTCTTCTCCACCTCCTTCCAGGCACCTGGATCACGATGTAAGTATGGCTATAATTACGAGCGACGTCACTTCAATTTAATTTTAATTATTTAAAAATTTGTAAACACTCCAGGAAAACCTCATGAAGTTGCAGAACCAGCTCATTTTTGAGCTGGACCAGGGAGCCAACATTTGCAATTATTCTCATTATAACATCCATTCTCTCAAACTAACCACTCTGATCAACCAGAAATCACTCTCACTGGGAAACAGTTGAGCTGGCAAGACTTGTTACAGCTCTTGAAAAATGATTAGGAAAATATAAATGAAACCCCATATTCACAAAGAGCCAGGAAATCTTCAGTCAGAATGTACACTTGAAGAAAAAGAAAGAAAAAATCCTTCTCTAAACCTAGACATTCAGCTGGGCGGTGGTGGTGCACGCCTTTAATTCCAGCACTTGGGAGGCAGAGGCAGGCGGATCTCTGTGAGCTCGAGACCAGCCTGGTCTATAAGAGCTAGTTCCAGGACAGGCTCCAAAACCACAGAGAAACCCTGTCTCGAAAAACCAAATAATAATAATAATAATAATAATAATAATTATATTAATAATAATAATAATTATAGAATTCATAAACATTTATTTGGAAGATTGATTTCTTGGAACCCACCCTGACGCAGGTGCGTTTGTTTGGAGTGGGAGAGAAGGTGAGCTGCATGCTGTCCACGGTCGCAGGGACACTCACTGGTCAGTTGGTCAGTGAGCGTCTAACATGCGCTAAACCCTATGTGGTACCGCATGAGTTGTGCTGCAGTCAGCCTCACCACCAAGACTCATGCTGGACTGCAGAGTCCCTGTGATTCACTCCGCTATCAGATCCTGCTGTCACCCTGTCCTGCTTCTGCCGTGGAATACTATTTTAAGATGTGTTAATTTTGTCCACGTTGTGGAACATGTGTTTTAATGACAGATATGTTGCATTCCTTTCCTTTGCATTTGTTTAATTCTGTGAAGTTGTGTTTCTTTGCCTGTCTAAAACACCTGATGGTCTAGTAAAAAGCTGAGCAGCCCATAGCGAGGCAGACAGGATAGGTGGGGCTGGTAGGCAGAGAGTATAAATAGAAGAAGAAATCTGGAGGGAGAAGAGGAAGGAGCAAAAGATCAAGGAGCAAGAGAAGAAGGGCCCAGCCACCCTGCCACATATGCAGCCACACAGTCAGCCACCGAGTAGGAGTGAAAGTAAGATGTACAGAAGTAAGAGAAAGATAAAAGCCCAGGGGCAAAAGGTAGATAGGATAATTTAAGAAAAGCTGATTAGAAACAAGCCAAGCTAAGCCTAGGCATTTCTATGTAATACTAGGTCTCCACATGTATGGTTTATTTGGGAGTCGGGTGGTAGGTCCCCAAAGAGAAATGAGTAAAAACCAGCAGCATCATGCTTCTTCACGAGTGAATACAGTATGGCTAGTTGCAGTGATCAAAGTCACATAATTGTATTAGAAAATGTTTTCCTCTTTTCATATGTATGTGTGTGATGCCCATGTGTAGATGAATGTTTATATGTATCTAGTTCCTCAAAATGCAAACATTTCCACCTGGAGGAGAGAAGCTCACAAGACTCAGAAAAATATGGAAATTGACAAGGCCCAGGAAGCCCACAAAGCTTAGAAGACTCACAAGGAAGGGCTCTCATCACAGATTTTATATACACATGTCCTTATGCATATATAAATACATAAATCCTTTTATATACATATAAACTTTTCACTGGTTTTATATTTATATACATGTATGCATATATGCATATACTTATATATGCACATGTGTCTTATGTTGTATATGCTGGCTCCTCCTAAAAGTTCTCTCTCTTTTTCTTCTCTTTCATATATATATATTTATGTGTGTATATATATATGGTGTGTATATATATGTGTGTATATATGCAGAAAATCTTCCTATCTAACTAAATTATAAATCTCTCAATTATTTTATATACATATTTCCATATATGTATATATGCATAAAACCTCTCATATATACAAGCCATCGAGAAGTTGAGGGTTGTTTGGTGGTGCCGCATACAAGAAGATTAGGGAGCTCCAGGGATTTGCCCATTGTGAGTTGCAGACATACTGAGGCGGGCCTTTCAGTGACACAGCTGCCTTGGAGCCACCTCTGCTCCCAATAACTCAGTAACCTCACATGATCTCATTGGCTCTCCAACTTAGATTTGGGAGGTGGCTTTTGGCTACTGCTTGTGGCATCCTGTCTGTGATGGACACACATTTGTCTTCTCACCAGGGAAAGGACGCACAGGTTGGCCTTATGTGAGGTTTAGGACACACGAGGCAGATTTTTGGGGAAGTATTTCCACAAGGAATAGGAGGAATAACCATAACCACTATTATTAGTCATTGTTATAAAAGTCAAATTTCTATGATTTTCTAAACACTGTTTAAGCTCCTCTCAAGCAGCCTACCAATGGAGAGCCATCTCTTCATCCAACAGAGGACTAAACCTGCTCAAAGCCTTGTCATCATGGTCCAAACAAGAATAGAGGCCAGTCGGGGCAGGATAAGTGGCAGGTACCAGAGTGAATGCTAGTTTTTCTAGTCTCAAACTGTGTGCTCATTTTGGGACTTCCATCTCCATGCATTCATAACCCTTAAAGGAATAAAATTTCCATGATCAATCAATGTACAAGAAAGCAAGATTTCAAAGTGTTGATGTCTTCAGGAAAGCACCCTTGCCAAGTTAACTATTGTTTTGCATGTCCACTGAATGACTGTATGCAACCTCTGCATTTCAGCACACACCACTAGAGTGAGGCCTCCATGTCCTCAAGGAGGATACTCTTACGGCCCAGCAAGAAAGAGCTGTGCGAAAGAGGAGGATACCTGCTTTCCAGCAATACATAGGCATATGTGCTAGTCCTGGGGTGCTAATGGTGGAAGAGATGAATTTATTTCACGTGACTCGTGAACTCAGGCCATACAGTCTGGGCCTGGCATTTTCTCTCCTGTTGTCTCACGTTGTCTCCTTTCTATCACCAACCCTTGAGCTTTCAGTTCTAGGACCTCAGTATGCATGGGTCAACACAATCCCGAGGTCATCAGTGTGTGAGCCTAGGAAAACTGACCTCTGGACATGGGGCAATTGTCAAGTCCAATTTCCTGGATCATGGTTGAATAACTAAAGGAATGAAGATTATGAGCTGGGCCTTCAGACATTCCATCCAATAATATGGGGACGGGTAAAGCCCGATGCTGCCAGCATAACTCAGTAAGTCTGTAGATTATTTAGGAGACTTAATTGGCACCACTGGTGTTGGCTTTTCTTGGCTTTGACTGCCATGGTCCTTCCACAATTTATAATTCAGTGTGTAATGTGTATAATGGGGTTCTCGCAACTTCTCCAATGTTCTTGATTGTTCTTCCCTGGGAATATGAGCACTTGAAGGAAGGGCTGTCTTTCTTTTGGTCATATTTCTCTGAGAGTCTCTCACATTTGGCATAGTGTAGGTTCCAAATCTAGGGGATTCTACAGAAATGTATTCATAGGCTGTATATAGATGAGACAGAGGTCAGGAAGGGAAAAGGCTGACGAGGGGTCAGCCGAGCAGACAGTATCTTTTTAAAATGAAAGGAATAAGAAAGGGATTCTGGCTAGGGGAAAAAGAGAGATGGCCTTCTGCTGAGGAGTTTATTTAGGCAGAAGGAAAATAAATGAGCAACCTTTGCACGACTCAAGACCTGCATTCCCCTGCCTAATAGAAAGTAATCTTTCCTATTTGTGAAATGAAAAACCACACAAAGATGATAATACTCTTTGTACTAAATCTATTTGGGTTAAGGCACAACAAAATTTTCTCCATTCGCTCATCTCAGCCCAGAGTATAATACATGAGATTGAAATTCGGAGCACATTATCCATGCTGCTATTTATCCTCAGAGACATTCATCTGGGCATATTTTCTACATTTTTCTATCAAACATGTCCCTTAGGAATCAGACACACATTCCTACGGGAATTGGCCAACACCAGTGTTGTAAAATGTTGACTAACTTTCGGAGTAATGAGCTGAACCAAAGGTCACTTATATTAAACATGCATCAGCCAACAGCTTTTGATGGTTAAAAAGATTTGTTAACCTTTCTTTGTCTGATTTCATCGCACACACAAAGAGAGAAGGAGAGATAAAAGTATTCCCTTTGAAGTCTATGTGGGGCCCAGTGCACTTGTGAAATTCTATGAGACTCTCAGAGGAAAGTACTGTTGGAATCATTAAAATTTAGAGGACCTTGGGAATTTGAATCCTTTAATACTCTAAAGGTAATCAGATTAATGGATTTTTCCCCCTTAGTTAATCTTGTCAAGGGTCTGGGTTGCTTAAGATCAGATGTTTTTCACTTCTCTATAGAAAATAAAACCAACTTGAGACTTTGAGAAATAAAAGCCAACTTTCTAATTATTCCCTCTGTGTGGTCCTTGGAGACAAACACTGATGGAGGGTTAAACTTATTCTTTAACTAATTAAACCCTTTTTCTTTAATTAACCAACCCTCACAACCTTACTTTACAGACAGCTGGCTTTATTACAAAGGGAATAATTTCAGTGTATATAACTCCATCTTACATCATTTATCCGATGAAGCCCATCATATTCAAAGGGTGGGGAGTGAGAACAGTGAACGGAAAATGGGATGGGCCCGTTCTGGCTCACTGGCCCTGGGGAATACCATGCTGTACTGTTAAGCCCCAAGTCCACAGAATAAATGATCTGAAGGTGCAGAAGGCATGCTATCTTAGTTGTGACTTCTTTTGCTTTGAAGAGACTCTATGGTCACAGCGACCTTTTTACAAGAAAAGCATTTAATTGGGGTGGCTTATATTTTCAGAGGTTCAGTCTATTATCATCATTGTGGGACATGGCAGCATGCAGGTAGACACAGTGCTGGAGAAGCAGCTGAGTGTCCTAAGTCTTGACTTGTAGGCAACAGGAAGCGAGCTAAGATACAAGGTGTGGCTTGAGCATCTATGAGACCTCAAAGCCCACATCCACAGTGACATATTTCTCTAACAAGGCCACACTTACACCACATTCTAATAGTGCCACTCCCTTTGAGAACCATTTACTTTTAAACCACCATACATGCCATCTTGGCTCTACCATGATCCCTTGTTTTGAGCACCTCAAATTATTAATGTTCGTAATTGAAGTCCATAGCAAAACCATGATCTTACAATACCATGCAAATAAGGGTAAAATCATCTGCTCTTCTGAGGTGGGTAACTGTACTGTAAAAGATTCAAATGTCAATCCTCTAAATTTCCCTACTTATTTTTTGAGCAGGGGATAGATGAAAATGATGAATTTAGAATACATGTATATAGGATGTAGAAAGATGAGCTAGGGGGGTTGCTTTCAAAGTAGAATTCTTCCCTTGAAAGCAAGAGTATCCAAGTTTGATTCCCAGAACTCACATTTAAAAAAAGCCAGACATTGTGACGTGCTTATAATCCCACCACTGGAGGGACAGGGACAGGTGAACCCTGGAGCTTTCTCAGATTATTTTGCAAGCTACAAGCTGATGTCAGAAAAAGATGGGCAGCATCTGAGGAACATCCTATGGCCTCTTTAGGCACACACATATATGTACACGCGTGCACGCGCGCGCGCGCGCACACACACACACACACACACACACACACACACACACTGCTTGAATGAGAAGAAAAAGGTGTGAGAGAAAATGAGACTGAAAGGTCATTTAGTGTCCTGACTGAATTTTTCAGCCTTCAGATGGAAGAAAATGAGACCCATACTGCTCAAATGAAAGACCCAAGCTCTACAGGCATTTCCTCCAATAAAACGTTACTAAAGTCTACAGAGTTCCAAAAATTATAGTAAGCCCAGGCTCTAACAATTAACAAACCTGTACTTCTTCCTGCAATCGGAGATGTCTTCTAAAATGTTCTGAGAATACTTGAGTCAAGTTTCGAGAAGTGCAAGTTGACTTCTAGACTGCCAAGTCATGGACTTGGGTGATGAAATTAACAGATTAATAAATCAATCACCTGGTATCTTTCTGCCTTCCAAAGTAGACAAATCAGGAAACCACAGGCTAGACATGCATCAGTACCTCACCTAACACTGTCTGGAGCCAGACCACAGTGCACAGGAAGCCTGACTTGCAAGCTGATGAATGAGAATGGGCACAAGGACCAGGGTTGGTTTTCCATCTCTGTACAAAAGCATGTGACACTGGAAGCCATGATGAGCAGCAGGGTGGGAATGCAGAATTCGTCTTTATAAGAAAACAATCTGCTTGGCTGGATATGATGATGAGCAATTAACACAAGACACTCAAGCAAGGGGACTGTGATGGCTAATGTTAAATGGCAAATTGTCATAACTTGGAATCAGCTGAGAAGACAGTCTCTCTTGAAGATCAGGTTAGTTCAGGTTAGCCTGTAGGGATGTCTACAGGAGACTATACTAATTGTTAATTGGCAGGGAAAGATCAACTCTGTGCAGATGACAGTATTCCCTAAGCAGGGCCTCATAGACTCTAGAAAAGATGAAAAACTACATAAGATCAAGCAGGCATGGATGAGTCTATTTGTTCTTGACTATGGATGTAATGCCACTTGTAGCATGAATAATAAAAACCCACAGACAGATATTGGGGTTCATCTTGAAATCTGGAAAGGCAAAGCAGCCAAACCATTAGAGAAGTTTTATCTCTACCAAGGTTGGGAGACCATAGAATAAGCAGACTAAGCTCTCTCCTTCCATTTTATATTCTCCCGCTAGTGCTGGGATTAAAGGCGTGATCCCCAGTACTGGGATTAAAGGCATAGCCCCCACCCAACCTGGATTTGTTTTTGCATTGATATTGTGTAGTCCAGGGTAGTCTTGAACTCACAGAGCTCCATCTGCCTCTGTCTTCCAAATCCTGGATTAAAGGTGTGTGTCACTATTACCTGACTTCTAGTGGCTTTAGCTTTGCCTCTGGTCTTCAGGCAAGATTTATTTATTAAAATATACCACTATAGCCACTAGCTGCTTGAGTTCCTACCTTGGCTTTCCCCACAATGATGGACCGTGCCCTTGAACTGTAAGCCAATAAATGCCCTCCTCTTTCAATTGTTTGTGATTAGGACGTTCTAACACAGCAACAGAAATGAAAGAGCAGGGACACTTGGCTTCCAGGTCTCAGTCAAAGAGCGAAATAACATAAAATAAAATAGAGACACAGTTAAGGAGGAAGAAAAATCCTTAGGATGTTTTGAACTGCTTCCTGAGACAGATAGTCAGAAAGAGAGAGGGCAAGAGATACAGGGGGGGGGGGGAGATTGGAAGGAAAGGAAAGTGGCATCTGGAGGTGAATTTGAGTTCCTGCTCATCTCAAGTACAATCTTCTGAGCAAGGAAATGAGCCCCCTGATGCCTCTACCTTTCCTGGGGCACCCAGGGAGCCAGTCCTCCCAGTGCCTTCTGGGCTCTAGTCCTTGGAGAGGATTTGTAGTAGACCAGCTAAGTGTGGTCCCCCTTTCCAGATGTACTCATCACTCCCAGCAGCATGCTGTGCAGAAAGCATGACATCTACCAGACAGAGGTTTCCTCTGTTGGTTGGGAGCTTGATATCTCTGCTCAGTTTTTGCCCCAGGTCCTTGACAGAGTTAAACTGTTTGCTGTAGAGATAAATGGTAGGAAGGTTATTGCTACCTCCTCGCTGTCCTCGTTAAAACTCTACTTGAAGATTCTTAGTTTCACAATTAATTTTTTCTTTCTGAGAGCTGATAAAATGGCCCATTGGCTGAGAGCTCTTGCTACACAAGCATGGGATCCCTGGTTGGGATCCACAGAACTCACTTAACAAAGCAGGCATAGCCATGTGTGCCTGAAACACCAGAACATTGGGGGGTATGGGTAGGAAGACCACAAGGACTCGCTTAACGCCAAGCAGCCAGCTCATTGAGGGGTTCTGTCTCAAGGGAATAAGGTTAAGTGTGATGAAGCAAAGCACCTGGCTTTCTCTTTTGATTCCTTCATATGTGTACTGGCAAACTCATACCCACACATATGCACATATGCACCTGCACACACAAGTGCCCATATACATATACCTGCACATTTATACCTGTACACACACATGCTCACACACATATACCTGCAAATGTGTACTTCCCTATGCACACACAAGTACCCACATGAATACACCTGCACATGCACATACTCATATGCATATACATGTACACATATACCTGCACATAAGTCCCCATATGTAAACACCTGCACATGTGTACCTGCACACAAGAACCCACATGCACCACACATGTGTACCTGAACACAAAAACCCACATGCATACACTTGCACATGTGCACCTGCACACACATGTACTCACAAGCATGTATATGCCCCACCAAATACAATTTCTTTCTGAAACCTAGCTTGCCTAAACAAATACAATTTATTTGTATAATTTTATAAATTTATTAAATACTTATAAATAAATGCAAAGTTCACCTTTCTTTACTCTGACCCTATTTCTGCCATGCAGGTCAAAACACATCTAATCACTTCTCATATGTTTTCTACACTCTTTGGAAAACTTCCATTTCATTTTTTCAAGTGTAGGTTGCTTAAAGATTTTCAAAACAATCTCCCGTTCCTGTCATAGTCACATAATGTTGGTTTTGGTGACTAAGGAAAGATGTTTTTGCTGAGCTGCATTATAAACTGTTTAATTCTGCCTCCTCCTTAATTCTTACATAATTTATTTAAACTTAAGAAGGAGATATATGAAAGTATTTCTCAAAGTATGACGTATAGATTTTAGTATATAACAAAGTATATATCATTAAATTCCATGCATTAGTGACTCTTCCTATGACTGCGATAAAAATACCCTGAGGAAATCTACCTAGGGAGGGAAGAGCTAATTTGGCTCACAGTGTGCAGATACAGTCCATCCTAGTGGAAAAGGCATGGTAGCAGCTGGTCACATGACATTCACCCTCGGGGGCAGAGAGATGACATTGGTACTCAGCTCACTTGTTCCCAGCCACAGAATGGAGCCACCCATATTTAATGCAGGTCGTCCCACCTCAATTAATTTAATTTAGAAGCTCCCTTATAGATACTTCTAGAAAAGTGATTCTCAACCTTCCTAATGCTGTAACCCTTTAATACAGTTGCTCATGCTGTGGTGACCCCCAACCAAAAGATTATTTTCATTGCCACTTCATAACTGTAATTTTGCTATGGTTATGAATCATCATGCAAATATCTGTTTTCCAGTGGTCTTATGTGATCAACCCCAAAGAAGTCACGACCCACAGGTTGAGAACTGTTGTTCTAGAGGTTTATCTCCTAGGTGATTCAAGACCTTGTCACACTACTCATCAGTATTAACTGCCACAAGTATCATGAGAAATTCAAACTCGAGTCCTCCCCTCTGGGTAAACAGCTGAATGCACGCATGGCGCAGAATGTCAGGGTAGCTTATAGATCCCAGTCCTTAGTGTTTATCAGAATCAAGGAAGGCGGCTAAAACACGGCAGAGGCTAGGCACAGAATTTAACTATCCAACCCAAAAAGAAAGTGCAAGTGCCATTTCATAATTCTGAAATTTTTATGGATCACTTTTCTTATAATTATGCATATATATATAGATATATGTGTGTATATATATAATTATGCATATATATGTATGTAGGCGTGTGCACATAAATGTGGGTACTCATAGATGTCAGAAGTGGGTGTTGGATGCCCCTGGAGCTGGAGTTACAAAAGGTTGTGAGCTTCCTGATGTGGCCATTGAGTCTTAAATTCAGGCCCTAAGCAAAAAGCAGTTTGTACTCTTAATCACTAAGTTACCTCTTCACCCTCTTCACCCTAATTTTAAAATGTTTTATCTGAGGATGTTTACTTAGAATTCAGTTATCCCCTCCACAAACCCCAGGGTGTACCTTATTCAGTACAGTGTTTAGGATACAAGAACTGGAGACAGTCCTGTGCCAGAGTAGAGAAAGCAGGTACAGACATAAACATAAAATAGGGTTGTTGTGAAAACCCTTCCCTCGGGGGGAGAGTAAACAGTTCCCCATACCTTCGGAAGGTCCCATTAAGAAGCCAAAGTAAGGTTCCACCAAAGTCCATCTGAAGAACCCAGGAGCACATTAAGATAACTTACAGAGCATGAGGTGAGGCCTTCCTGGAAGGAGTATGTCAGACTTGAGAGCAGCCACACTGGATCCACATGCACATAGGTGGAGCCCCTCAGTTAACCTTCCCCAGTATATATACACCAGCACTCGTAGGGACTGTGGAGGCCATGTGTAAGTATGGCGGCACAATATACAAATTGCTGGGAAGAGTAGCTGGCCCAAGGAACCCCCATCACACCCTCCATCCACAAGAGAAGGCAAACTGTTCATCTGCTTTCTCATAATTAATGTTGTAAGCACAGCTGATCTGATGAAGATGGCAGCTGCTTTGCTTAGAGAAACCCGTTCTATAAGAGTGGACTGGGATAGGAAAGACAGACAGACAATATTCTAGTAGAGACAGACAGGAAAGGAGCTGCCTGCTGGCTGAAATGTTACCTAAGCATCAGTGTAAAGAGGAACACTTTTCTTTGGCCTCATGAACACCAAAGCCTGCCATGGTCTCACTGAGAAGGTTGTATTCTGAAGAACCACCTGAGTACTCAATAGTACATCTAGAGTTAATGTCATGTCAGGATGGCCAGTGTCCTACAGTCCTACAAGATGTAGGTGGAGAGAAGTCACACGACGTCGAGTAATCCGAAGAAGAGCATCCACTGCTGAAGACAATGTAGTTCTGAATGAGTCGAGTTCATTTAAACTCTTCCCACTCTCATCAGGCCAGTTTGGCACGGCCTGAGAAATCAGATGTCCTAGAGGCCATCATGAATCATCTTTCAGCAAGATGATTAGCGGTGTGCTGACATTTACTAGAGGGTTAGTTCTCCCCGTTAACAGAAGTTATCACTCCATCACATAAAATGAAAAGGCTATGGACCTAGGCTATAGGGACGCTCAGCTAAAAAACACAAACTTGAACATTTCTGCATATAGCTTTTTATTTTTCTCTTTAGTTCCCACTTCTGGAAATCTATTAGGACTCTCTTGTATTTGTTTAACTGGTCCATTATTATTTGGAAAACCAAATGATGAGAAAGGAAAAAGAAATTGTATGTGATGGTTAGTTTCAACTGCCAACTTGACACAACCTTGAACCAACATAAGAGAATCTCATAGAAAGATTTCCTAGATTGACCTGGGCTATGGGCATGTCTTTGGTTGCTCATCTTGCTAATTGATTGGAAGGCTTGGCCACTATGGGTGGCACAGCTCCCTAGGAAGGGAGTCCTGAACCGTGTGAGTGCAGAGAGGTTGCTGAACTTAAACACTCATCATTCAGTTTCTCTCCACTCTGGACTGTGGATTTGACTGCCCACTTCAAGTTCCTGCCTCAACTTTCACTGTAATATTGGAGTAAAACCTGGAATTGGAAGTCAAATAAGCCCGTTCTCCCTATGTTGCATCTGATCCCAGCAACAGAAGTGAACATAAGGCAGTATTACATCACAAAGGGCAAAATTAGAGGAGAGCATTGCTTCATTAAAACTTCAAAGTAGCAGCCAGGTGGAATCCTGTGATTGCTCCAAATGCCAGGAGGAGAACTGCAGTCAGCTCAGGCAAAATAGTTACCTTGGTGACAATCAACAGAGTGAAAACTCAAAGATGGGGTTAGGGAAATGACCCAGGTGATAAAGTGCTTGCCACAGAGGCTTGAGGGCCTGAGTTCAATCCTCACAGGCCACATAAAAAGAGCAGGGTGTGGTGATGCATGCTTATAACCTCATTGCTGAGGAGGTAGAGACAGGTGGATCATGGGGGTTGGGCCAAAGAAAGGAAAGCCCCTAGTCAAACCATTGATCTTTAGGCCAGTGAAGGAAGTCTTAAACAAGAGCAAAAACCAAGGTGTTCTGAAGAACAGCCTTTGGCTTCTTGCTTCTCTAGTTTCTCTCACTCTCTCATGTATACAGTAATCTTGCAGAGTCTTTAGTGAAAGCATCTCAAAGAGGACTTGAAAGGGTTAAGAACAGAGTTGAGCCAAGCTTTAAATAAGCTGAACCAATTTCTTCCCATCCCCAAGGATGGAGGACCAGCCACATCAAAAAGGCCAGAGGATGACATGCTGCATGATACCAATTTATTTAAATGTTAAAGAACAAAGATTCCATTTTATATTGATTCAAACAAAAATGATGAATGCCAAAACAAAAGAAAACAGACGTTAACGGCTGCAGTCCATTTGAGCTCCGTAACACACACACTGAAGACGCGCCGGGAAAGTGGCATGACATTTATTGCATTATTTAGGCTGCTCACCAGCTATTTTCACTCCAAGCCTCATTGTATCATCCAGACGGAGAGCTGCTGGGAAGCATAACTCACAGATATGGCACGTGTCTCTTTGGTAAGAGTATAGCTGACCTTCTGGAGAGGTCACCTAGTCTTCCATCAGACCCAGCAGCACCCGAGGCTTGCTGCCTTCCACAGAGGGCGTCCTGAACTTTAATTAGAAGAGCTAATACTTTCTTCTTACATGTGCTTGGAACAGTTTTTTAAAAAAAAACAAGAGAAGAGGCCTAGAGTGAGACCTCTTTCTTTCTGTCTCTGCTTGATTAGTAACTCCAGAATTACTACAACAAAAACACTTGACAGAAACAAGGGACAAAGGTGTTATCTTGGCTCACAGTCTCAGAAATGGGAGTCATTGGTGGCTGTGGAAACATGGTGGGGAGAGGAGAGGATGCTCAAATCATAGCAGACCCGGAAGCAGGGAAGAGATGAATCCTATACTCCGTTCATATTTATGCTTTCTTTCTTTTCTTCTTGCCCAGGCCCCTAGCCCATGGGGGGAGGATGTCCACACTCAAAGTGGATATCTCCCTCCATTAACTCCCCTCGAAGCACCTAGAATGTACCTCATTATGTCCTAGCTGATCTTATATCCAGTCAAGCTGACAAGGAAGATCAACCATGAAGTGTTTCGTGTTTTACTTAATTTCCTCAATATTCTTTGATTTCCAGTGTTATCTTGAAACTTAGACTGAAGTCGCATGACTGGATTTTCTGACTAGTGTGGATTACTGTATCTATAACATCTTCTCTATGACCCCATCATCATCTGCAGTGTTTGGTTGTTGTTGCTTTGTTTTGATTTTATTCAGATTCTCCGTCCCTACCATGGATGAATCAATTCTTCCTTCTTCATAAAAAATGTCCGTGAAGGCAGTTTCACCTCATTAAACAGTCCTTTCTCCACTGTAACAATTTAGTCTTAAAATCTAACACACTTGCTATTCTCTAGCTGTGATAAAAACACTCTGACAAAAAAAGTAATTTAAGGGAGGGAAGGGTTTGTTCCGGCCTATACTCCCAGGTTACAGTCTATGAGTTAGGGAAGTCAGGGCAGGGATTCAGGCAGCTATTTGAAGCAGAAACCCTGGAGGAATGCTGTTTGGTAGCTCTCTCATTAGCCTTATGACCAGCTTGCTCTCTATGCAGCCCAGGACTTCCTGCCTAGGGATGGTGTTGTCCACAATGGGTGGCCTACAACAATTACCATTAAGACACACCCCCACAGCCAATCTGATCTGGACAATCCCTTGACTGAGAATTTTTTTATATCTGTAAACCGTATCAAATTGATGGTTAATGCTAATCAGGACAGACAACTTTTTGTTCTATAATTGCACATTCTTCTAGAATGTTACATCATACTCAGGATTTGATTAACTAATATCACTAAAACTTACTGACATGTAAACTTCAATTTTTCTTTAAATATTTAAGGTTTAATCAAAAGAAACGAAGTTGATTTGCTTTTTTAAAATGCTACATCTGAAGTTTCCATAGTCGTTGCTTCTCATCTGCTAATCCCATGTAAAATAATAAGTAAACTGAGGAGTAGGGATCACACTCACTATAGCCTGGATTGTAAGAGACTAAGACAATTTATGTTAGTGTTTAAGGTAATAAACATTGGTTAAATAGGAATTATTAATAGTAACTAAAGATTATTTCTCTTGGACATTAGTGGACTGAGGACGGACAATTGACCGTGGCAGGTGTGTTAGCAAATTTTAGCCATCTGCTCTGCACAGAGATCCTTGGGCCCAAAGTGGAACATGAAGAATTATTTAGCTTTGATTACATGTGCAGATTCTCAAGAATAAGGGAAAAATAAAGGAAACAGCAGGCCCTCTTCTTTCAGATTATCAGTCTCTTAATTAATCTAATGGCTCACAAGGCTGGATTCACTACAGCCAGAGGATGCTCCCTCTCAGAACACACGGTGGGATACTGAGATAAGGTTGCATAGCTCTTTCGCTGTTCTAAAATGCTGTGGGGTTGGGAAGATCCTCCCAGCAGCAAATATTGTCTTCCACATGATGTATATGAGATGCAAAATTGGGTCATGCCTGAAATCTATTACATATATCATGACAACTTTCTGTCCTTCATGACTCTACAGATCATCTACAAAGGCAGATGTGGTAGTGGCTATGTTCTAGAAAAGAAAAAGACAAAATATTTTCCTTCATGTGTATATGTGTTTGTGTGTGTGCACATGCATACATTTGTGTATGTGTATCTGTATACAAGTCAACATATGTGTGCATATATGTGGTGCCAGAGGCCAACATCAGGTTGTCCTTTTCCATTACTCTCTACCTGTTTCTGTTTCTACTGCTGTCTGCCTGCTTGTTTTTGAGGCAGGGCCTCTCATTTTTACCTGGAGCTCACTGATTTGTCTGGCCTGCCTGTCACTGAGCCCCAGGGATCCATCTGTTCCTGCTTCTTCAGGGCCATAACTATGAGTTTATGCTACCACATCCGTTGGCTTTTATGTGGGTTTTTGGGTTCAAACTCAGGTCTTCAAGCTTTAACAGAAAGCACTTTTTACCCACCGAGTTATCTCCCCAGCCCTCATTGGGAGGGATCTCTCCAAATGCTTATTGGGGGAAAAAGAAATCTTAATGGGGGGAAAAGGGGCTTTTTGGATAAAATACAATTGTATGGATTCTCAACAAATACAGCTATCATGACATGTGTGAGGAAGAAATAAAAAAGGAACTTATGCCAAGTTCCAGGTATCACCAGGAAGAGAAAGCACTGAAGGAAAGCATTCAGTGACAGTGTGTTTTACAGCCGTGCGTTCCTGTGTACATTTTCATGGACAAGCGTGATCAAAAAATAAGAGGCTATCTTCTCTCTGATTCTCCAGTTGTCACTAAAATCCACTTTCCAGCCACCGATCCTCCCTCCCCCTTTACTTCAGAGCCCTCTGAAGCTAAAGTAGTGAAGCTGAATGGAGATTCTAGAGTGGACCAATTTTCCTTTCTTAGGAGCAAGGAAGATAAATGTGCGCTCTGCGGGAACGAGTAATCGTTGTGCCGTGATGGACACGGGGAGAACAGCCATCTCTCTTCTCACAGGACAGAAGCAAAGATTTACTGCAAGGCACACTTTGGGTAGACTTCTGAATATCTTATAACTCGCTGATACCGTGCTCTTCCCCAGTGAGCTTCAGCACCCATGCCAGCTTCTCTCTCTTAGTGGACAAGGAGGCTGCCAATTAATCCCTTGACTCCCCTGCTAGCTGCTTGCACTAGAGACTCAACAGAGCCGTGTCCCTGACAGCCAATGAGAAGCTAAAGAAAAGCAGATTTCCACATCTACAAAGTGTCAAATGTGCAAATGGCTTTGTTTTCATTTTTATTTCGTTGACAGACAGGAAAAACTGAACTCTGCTTTAGAGTTAGCTGAAATTCAGAGCACGTGGGCTAATTGTCTGAGACTTCACGTATTCACATACCATATTCGCATTTCCTTCTCCATGATTTTCTTCTTGATAAGGACACACTTCTCAATCATCCAGCAATGACATACACGCATAGAATGTGTTTCAGGGATCTCCATCACCATCACCTCACCGCCCACCCCCTCCTGCTGGACCTATTTTTACCAATGCATCCCTTCTAACTTTTGAGTCTTTTCATTTTGTTTATTTTGAGACCCACTGGGTTTAATTACAGTTGCTTCACAAACATGAGCTGGGCTTATTCATAGGAGCAAAGGCTACTTAGTGGCCACACCACTGAAGAAAATGTCTTTCTCCCCCAGAAGCCACTGGTTGCCTATAAAACTGCAGACAGAGGCAGAACACCATGCCTCTGTTCAAGAACACCTTCCTCCGTCCAGTGGTGGGATGCTGACAGGTCCTATCTTACGAATATCCTGGGGCAGTAACTGCAGCTGTTGGGTGTTCATGTGTGCAAAAGGCATGTCATGTCCTGACGATCATGCTTTGCAACACCACTCATATCCTCCAGTGCTTCCATTCTTTCCACGTCAAATCTTTCCTAGAAGAGAAGCTTGTATCTCCATTGCACTGTTAAATTGGGATGGATAAAAGAGAGGCTTCACACCCCATGTCACAGAACCAGATGAAGAGCAGAGCTGGCATGCAGAACCTAGCTTGAAATAGTTACAGAGGAAAAGCCTATACAAGCCTGGCCTTCTGGGGCTGCCAAAGCTCTTCTTTGTAGCTGAAGAAGAAAATAAAAGTGAAAAAGAAAGAAAAGACAGATGAATTCTCGGAGGTGGATGGAGATAAAATTCATAGCTACCTAAAGTTGCCACACATCTGAGACCTTACCACTTGGGCCTGGTGGCCACTGGGTTATGATACCTCCTGGTCTTGGATCAAATACACATTGGTCTCTCACAACCCACACACTTTCCTCTGTGTTTCAAATACCATTTCAAGGGTGTCAGGCTCATCATCCTTAGACACACTTAAATGAAAACATATATCCCATGTCAGGCCAAATGTGTAAAACACAACTGAAATCTGGCTGAGCTCAACTTCTGTGATAAACTTTAAAGATAAGATATGATTGCTCCAAAAGGTAGTAGTGGAAGCCAGTGGTTATCCAATGCTTTATATGATCCAAGACTCTGTAACACAATTCTACACTTACAAGGCAAAGCCTTTGAAAAAAATCACATGATCAATTTTAATCTTTATGATGAAGACAAGAAGTCAACTATTGGCATTATTTTGAGCTTTGATAATGAAATTGAGGGGCCACTGAAATCGTTCAGTTTATAAATATTTGCTATGCATGCCTAAGGACCGGAGTTCAAGTCCCTAAAGACCCATGTAAACTTGGAAGCATTAAGGTTTATCTATAATCCTAGTCTTGCTATAATGACAATGAAGGTAGAGGTGATTCCCATAGCTCAAGAGTCAGCTAATCTCACGTACATGACAAGGAAGGACACTGAGGTCCTCTGAACTCCACATGCATACTGTGGCCAGAATATGCCTTCACACACACACACATGCACATGCACACACACACATACACATGTGCACAAAATAAAAACTAACAAGTGAGATACATAAAACCCTTAAAGAAGTTAATGTGCATATGTTAAACAAGAGACAGATATTGTCTGTAGGTAGCATGCTGTTCCAGGGTGCTATGTGGGAAGTGTTGACCAGTATGTCAAAATAAAAGAACAAGGGCAGGTAGGATGGTTCAGCAGATAAAGATGCTTGTCCCCAAGGCAATGACTTGAGTTGTATCCATGGAACATGTGATGGAAGAAAAGAACTCATTCCCTCGAGTGTTCCTCTGACCTTCCAATTGGCACTGTGACACATATGCACAGACACACAGAAAATAATGAAAAGAATAAGCCAAGAGTATTAAGACTTAGCACCATGTAGAAGCACAAATATGCCTCTGTAGTCAGGTCCTTGTTTGCTTTGAAAATAGCAAAGCAATTCCCACAGGAAGGTGCTCACACCGTCATTGTGTTTTCTCTCCAGAGGTGCTTACAGATTTGAAATGGTGTGTGACTTTACATGGCTTTCATATCAGGCCTATCAATTTATACATACGACAATTTCCATTTTATTTCTGGGGAGATGGATACCTAACAACATTAGATTAACTAAACTGCTCTAGAAAATAATTTCCTTGATGAATCAATCTTTATAGTTAATTTGCTTATAATATTTAAATAGAAATCACTACAAACCTAGGAGCTGGAGAGATAACTATGCCAACTGGCATCTGACCCACAGAATTTATATACAAGCCTGAAATGGTAATGTATACTTGCTTCTTTCATAAAAGAAATTATTTTATTCGTGTGTATATTATATGCTACATGCAGAGATAAAAATGGATGTGAGACCCGATGGAGCTAGGGTTACAGGCAGTGTGAGCCACCCAACATGGGTGCCAGTATCTGAACTGGAGTTCCCGGGAAGAGTAACAAGTGTTCTTTAATGGGAAGCCATGTCTCCAGCCAATAGTGATGTGTGCTTATAACTATAGGGTTGTGGAGGCAGAGAAGGGGATCCCTGGGGTCTGCTGACCCCCCAGTCTGGCTGAATGAGTGAGCCCCGTGGGTCACCAAGAGACCCTATGTTAGAAACTAAGGTGGAGAGTAGGGAAGATAAACATTCAGTGTTCACCTGTGGCCTCCACAGGCATGTGCACAACCTCAATCACACGAGCGTGCATATGCACCTGCACACACATGCATACAAAATATGCCTCTACAAAACTAGAGGATGCTGAGTAAATACGGACACCAAGTCCACTAACGGACTCACCCTGAGAAAAGTGAGACGTCTCATTTATGTCTAAGTACAATAAACATCCGAACACGTTAGACATATTACAGTTGGCCCTGTCTTTCCATATTGCTTTCTTTCTACTTTGAAGAAGTATCAGTAGCTGTGGGCAAAACCCGGGCCCTGTAGAAGGCACCAGCTGCACATACCGCTGCTGAGAAGCAACGCAAGGTTAATGCAACAAACAGCAGAGAGAGATCTGAGTGACTGCAGGGTAATTAATCACAGTGGGAAGTGGCTGCTCTGTGAGCCACTGTTAGGACACGACTATGGGTGGTTCAGGAGTCACAGCCTTTCGTAGGGACCAGATGGAGACCTTCCAAAAGTCAAACCTTGCATTTATAATCAATAATTCCATTGTCAGATCATTTACAACAAATGTGTTTATTTAGTTGGCATTGACAGGGCACTCAATTTATTATCTCTGAGCTGTTAGAAGTCTTATATATACACTGCCAGCATGCATTTTTACATGCCAGACCCAGCTGCAGTTTCTTGCTTCTTTTTTTTTTTTATTTTGGTGAGATGAGTTCCCAGAGCCTACCAAGGACTCGACCAGATCATAAATCAAGGGGATGCAATTTCTGATAAGCGAATATGAATTTCTTCTGGAGCCTTCTGTGACATGGAGCTGGAGAGCCTGGGGCCTAGCACAAAGCAAATCCCAGGACTTTTCCACTCCCGTTGGCCTCGGGCTTCTTTGTTCTAGAACACACACCACAACTGGCATGCTCTTTCGGAACTTTAGTTTACCTTTCCCTCTATTTCCTAGAAAGCAGCTCTTCGGCTTCACCCGCCTCGTCTCCCCCACACCTACCTCTCCCAACCCCTGCCAGGATTGCCTTCTTCATGTCCAATGTGATCTGAACAAAATGATCAAGATCAAGTTTTGATTCTCCATTTGGAGATACGCTTTTACATTTTCAATTCAATCAAAAGTGGGGAAACTTAAGACATCTAATATACTGGATGGGGAAGCTACTAACACCTGAGGTCTAGGAAAATATTTTTAAGAGGAAGATCTTCCCTTTCCTAAATGGAAACAGAGGAGGGTTGGATTGGGGGCAGGAAGAGAGATGGGAGGTTGCTGGGAGAAGAGGAGGGAGGGGAAACTGCTGCATGCTGTAAAATAAATTTACTTAAAAAAAGATTTGCTTCCCTTCAGACCAGTTACACCCAGGGAAGCTTTGTAGATCTGTCCTTGGTGCTGAAACGGAAACTTTCCTTGCCCAGCAACCAGGAAACAAATCAGACCCAACCCGCAGGGACAGCTCCCTGAGAAGTCTGTGGAGTTTGTCCCCTCAGAGACAGACTGAGCAAAGGGAATAAATTGCAGATGTTGAATAAGCAACTGTTCCACCTCACTCAGGCTTCATGTTAGCCTGGGTGCTCATTATCAAGTATAAAGCTATAAGAAGAACATCACTGGGGGATGAAAGAAACTGGGTGCACGGAAATCTGTGACACTTTATGGAGCTGGAATTTACAGCTCCGTTCGCCTGGAAACAACAGTGATTACAGCTTGAAGAAGAGACTTCAAGTGTTCTAATAACTTAACTGTAGGCTTTTGTTTCATTACAGTTTTGCCCATGCAGAGAAATCTTTCTAAAAGGGTCTTCCAGCAATGTGAGTCACATGGATGCCAGAAAGAAAGCCGAACTGAAAAACAACATTTCCTTCTAAGTGGATACTGCCACTTTGCATGATTATACAACTGAGAAAACAGATTAGGAGAAACTGTTAAAGAGTTTTCTTTTCTTGCTATAAAACCATCTCCAAGAAAAGATAAACTCACAGAACTATTACAAATGTTGTAAAACGCCTAAGAAAGCCTGGTAAATAAGGAAGTTTTAGATTACTGCTCACATAAAAATAAGTGTTACTGTCCATCACTGCTTTGGGTGGAATAGGCTCCGCGTGAGGAGTGCTGAGAGTCTATAAGGAAAATCACCCAGGAAGATTCCAATTCAAATTGCACATTGTTTACAAGACAGTTTGCCTTCTAATTTCTCTGAGCCTGGCCTTTGATAACTACACTCATAAAACTTCTTCTTTCATTTCAGTTTCTATTGAAACTTAAAAGTTTATGGTAGTGAGCAGACCAGTCCTTCTGAGGCTATTCAATCAGACTCCGTCTCCTTAGCATCTGTCTAGCATCCCAGTGCCCCAGAGGCTTTGAAAACAATAGCCTTTCTGCACAGCTGCAAACTGGATAACTGTTATCAGGACCACAAGCGGCATCATTTGGGCTCATCCTCTCATTGAGGGTGGGTTTCTCTGAAAGTTCCTAGAAAAATGAATGTTCTTTTATCTCTAGCTACCAGCCTAAGGAGGCAGGAAACAGTAAATCTGCAATCCAATGGACACGTGCACATTTTTTTTTAAAAAAAGTTCAAATTGCTAAAAATAAAACAGGTATTTTTAAAAAGCCATTTATGCAGTTTATTTCTTGAGCAGCAACGGTTCAAAGTGAGAACCATACGGAAAGTTATAAAGGCATAATGGTAAGGGAGGTACTGTGGCCAAAACACTTTTCGTAGCAACTCCATGGTTTCGTGGTGCCCAGTCTCCGGACTGTGGCTGGGAACTGAGCTCTAGGGCTCCCAGAAACTGCCATGGGGCTTGCATGTCACTAGCATGACATAGTCTCTGATATAACGCACCTTGGGAGTTAGTCAACATTGTCTACAGTGGTGTAGCATCTAATTCAAGCATATAGTATAATTTTTATTCCTTTAATATTCATGTTTTGGAAATTATTGTGTATGTACATGTTCAGTGTATGGATGTGTATGTGAAGGCCAGAGGTTATCTTCTCAGTCATCTCTTTATTTTCCAAGACAGGCTCGCTCACTGACCCCAGACATCCTTGATTCAGGGATTACAGCTACATGGGTGGTGGATTCCTCATGCTTGTGAGGAAAGTACTTTTCAAGGTGAACCATCTACATAGTCCATCTCCATCCATCGTAATGTGAGAAATTAGGACTTTGTTCCCTTAGTGTTCAATATTGAAGAAAATGCCAGGAAGCAATAGCAATATGTGTGAGTACAACTTTGTGAGTGTGTGTGTATATGTATGTATGTATGTATGTATGTATATATATATGTATATATATGTGTGTATGTATATGTGTGTTTATGTGTGTATATATATATTTCATTCATGTGGTTATTAAAATAATTAGAGCTGAAAGAAGTATGATTGAGGATGAGGAAAAATTACTAGAAATAAAATAAGGGGAATCCAGAGCTTTAAAACATCAACACAAAGAAAATTAAAGACATTATTGCCAACCTGTAGAAGTCGTTTAAAAGTTATGGTCCGTGGGCACTGGAGAGATGGCTCAGTAATTGATATCAGCTGCTCTTACTAAGGAGCTAGCACAGTTTCCTGAACCAATACACTGGGGGCTTCACAACCACATGTAATTCTAGCTCTGGGGAGTCCATCAACTTCTTCTGGCCTTCACAAACACTGTACTAACGTGGGCATGCACATACACACATGCAGTTAGTGAATAGATAAATCAACAACAGTGATGGTTGGTGAGAGAGGAGTTCTCATCTGAGATGGCGGCCTTATCTTTGTGCTGCTGGTTTCTGTAAGCGTTCTTTCTATTTACCACTCACAAAACAGTCTGGGCCTAAATCTTTAAATACAGTTTGCAGTTCTATAAGTAAATTCTAACACCACAAATTCTCTAGATAGATGAGTATCATAAGGGGTAATTTGCCAGCATAACTCATTAAAGATAATTAGCTAAAGAGAGAAAACTTTTGTCGTAAGCCACCCTTGTCTATTTTCTTTCTATCTTGCTCTCTTTTCTCACATGCATGTGCCAGCTTCTTCCCTCCAAGCCTCCAGATTAGGGGATTGAACATCATCTTCTGACCTACATGGATACCTACACACACACACACACACACACACACACACACACACACACACACATTTACTTTTAAAATAAAACAAATATTTTTTAAAAAATATTATCTACCTCTTCACATGCCAAATTCCATTCTATATTTCTTCTTCCTTTAGAAGTGTCAGAACAACAACACAGAATAAAAAATAACATCTTGAATTTTGCAGATAAATGGATGGAGCTTGAAAACATTATTTTGAGTGAGGTAACCCAGACACAGAAAGACATTTATCGTATGTATTCACTCATGAATGGTTTTTAAACATAAAGCAAAGAAAACCAGCCTACAAATTAGAATCCCAGAGAACTTAGACAACAATGAGGACCCTAAGAGAGACTTACAAAAATCTAATCTACATGGGACGTAGAAAAAGACAAGAACTCCTGACTAAATTGCGAGCATGGGGACCTTGGAGTGGGAGGGTTGAAAGGGGAAGGGGAGAGGCAGGGAGGGGAGCAGAGAAAAATGTAGATCTCAATAAAAATGAATTTAAAAAATGAAAAAGTGTCAAGACAGTCAGTTTGCAATAATTTGGTGGAAACATAAATACTAAAGTCAGCATGACCCTCTGTGAAAGGAATCGCTCTTCTTTTGATGGAGGACTGTAGCTTTTAGACATATCCCCTGCGACGCAACCTCAATTTAGGACTAACAGTGCAAATCTAAACTTTTAAACACTTTTGAGTTAGAAGTTATACTACTCAAAAATTGTTTTCCTAAGACCCCAGGCCAAGGCATGAGGTAACTAAAATTTGAATTTTAAAATAGAAGAAAATGGACATCATTTTATTAACACTATTTACAGGGCTCTCTGGGCTGTGATGTCATTTTGTTCGCAGGGTTATTTGGAGATTCGGTAGTCTAGATACATTGTAGATGTACTGGGCATGTTCATGGTGGGATGAGAGACTGCTCTATATTTTTAACAGCCCGGAAAGTTTTCCGATGAAGAGTCACATGAATTTGCTATATTTGAGACAGAATGCACTGTTTCTTGATCTCCCTTGAAGAATACAGGAAACTGACATCAGAAAAGAACAGGCAAACTCTGGGGTAAACAACAGGAGTATCAGAGTTAGCCTTGGCAGCTGACTTACAGCTTACAGAAAGGCTGCCATGTTTCTGGTCCTAGGATATGATAAGTCTGAGGGAACCAATCCATGGAGGTATGGTCTCAGCCAACACAAGGGTACATACACAGTCAAGTGGGAGGCAATCTGCTGTCTAAAAAGAGTGCTGCCAGCAGGTCAGAGTGTGAAGACAAACACCCTCCAAGAAGAGCAAGGTATGTTTGGGGAGCTGTCAAAATGGGTAATATTAAGAGCTGTCATGCTGAGGCAGGTATAATTGTTTTCCTATAGATTCTGAGACTGCAGCAAACACACAATGCAAAGGAAAGTGGTTGGGAAGACCACTCTTGAGATTAACAGAAGGATTTGGGTAGAAGGAGGTTTGGTACAAAAGGAGCCTGGTAGAACTGTGTTTAGTTGAGGCATGGTAGCCTGAACATGGTATTCTTGGTGAATTCCCTACTGGATGAAGCCCGGCACTGATGAGAGTGGAGAACTAAAGCAAGGTCGTCTGGCTACATAATGGCAAGTCCCAGAAAGGGATTTAGCTCTCTTATATTTATGTTTATGGTCCTATAGGAAAGAAGGGGAAATCACAAAAAAGGCAGGGTCTGGCCAGCACATCACAGGACGCACTACAGATGTTCAGGGTCTGGACAGCACACCACAGAATTCACTACAGGTGTTCATTGTATTGCTAAGGCAGGTGATTCATGCAAATGGTGGGAACCAAGGAGAGGGGATTTGGTTCAGTTGGTAAAGTGCTTGTCATGCAAATGTGCAAACCCGGATTTCCAGAACTAACATTTTAACAGCTGGGCATGGTAGCATTCACTTGGAATCCCAAAATTAGAAAGAAAAAGACAGTTGGACCCCCGAAGCATTGGCTAGCCCAATCTATCCTATTTGCCAAGTTCTGGGTCAGGAGAGACCCCATCTAAAAAAATTATCAAAAACAAAACAACAAATGCAAAAAGTGAACTCTGAAGAAAGATAGAAACTACTTAAAGAATGACAGCTGAGGATTCTTCATGTATGTTCCTCTCCTCCCCCAACAAACACATATACAAAAGGTGAGGCCAACCCCTGTGTTTCTGGGCACTCCAGTATCCAGGGTGCTTATGGATACAAAAGCTCAAGACATTGCTGCCAACAGTATAACAGCAAAAGTCCTCCTTGAACCCCCATCAAAGCCAGAGAATACTCATATGAATATATGCATCCTCCTGTTCTTAGCTTTATGATTTCTGCATTACTGTAGTCATAAGAAAATAACAATAAGGTCATGGAATGAGCACAGTGAAGAAAGGGAAGTGGAAGCCAATGAGTACCATCATGGGACCCAAGGTTATATGCCCAAGCCCAACCCAGCAGGGGGCTCCTGACCAACCTGTGCTACAGACAGGCACTCTGAGTTCTCTTGGCGATGCTAAAGAAATAAGTTAACTTAAGGGTCTGAAAAACTGTAAGAGAACTTAGGAAATGGCAAAAGCTTTCTTAAGTGATGACTGGGCTCCAGTCAAGACACCACCTTCCAGAGATGGACAAACAGAGTGTCCTCAAGGAAGACATAGCCTGCAAACACTAGGAATCTGCCTGTCTCCAGCCCCATTGCCAGGTGTACAGAGGTGTGATGTTCCGGCTGGCTTCTGTGTAGGTGCTGGAATCTCTGAACTCAGATCTGCATCTTTGCTCAGCAAGCACTTTACCCACCGAGCCATCTCCCTCGAAGCCCCCTGGGCTCTCTTGAGTCCTTTTAGAGCACTATATCAAGTTGATCTGTCTCCTAATCTCTAGGATATGACCCTGAGTGACAATGCACTGGTATAAACCATGCCACATTCTAGACTCTTCCTTCTGCTTCTTATATCATTCACTCAAGGACTCCTTCCCTATTAGGCAATTGACAAAATCATAACAATTAGAGCACGGACAGTCTTGCATAGTGAGTTACTCATCGCCGCAGCAGACAGATACTGAAATTTTATTTGCAGCCTTCTAATTCCTATGTTTGCACGGCGAAAAACAGAAAGTCAATAATATCCCAGGAAACCTTGCAATTTCCTTCCCACCCTATTCATCAGTAGGGTTGCTTTCCCCCAGTCAGATAACAGCTTGCAATGTAGTTGTTTAAAATGACTGCATAAGCCATGGAAGGAAAATAAATACATTGTTGGTTTACAAAAAGGTAGATACCATTTAGAGTGACGTGGAAACAACCCCATGCCTTTCACTTACAGATAATACTCAAATATTTATGAACGTGAACCACTTAATAAGTATGTACTTGGCTCAGGATATAGTACTTATCTCCTCCGATTACAATTTATGGTAAGATTGCAACATGCAAGGCAGGTATATAGGAAACAAAGCACACAGGAGAGATCGATCTCTGAAATATCATCAGGGCTCCCTCAGAAAAGTGGGTAAGTCAGAGTTTAAAAAAAAAACTGGAGTTCATCTACTTTGTTGAATAGTGACATTGATAATCACATGTAGAGTTTGTCCACGTGCAGGAAAAAGAATTCCATTTTCTGTGGGAGCTTGAGTCTCTTCTCTTGCAAAGGGCGATCTGAAAATACTGTCTCCGTACTTCATGAAAAATAGTGTTTGCACCTTCAGGCTGTGGAGAGAATTAGCTTGTAAGGATACTAAGTGGAAAGCAAAGACAGAAAGCAAATTAAAATAGGATCTATGGCTAATGAGATATGTCAGATCATCAGGTCCTTCTCACCCAAACTTCAGATCCATTTTCATGGAGTACTGGTTGCTAGGGCAGATTCTGAGTCCGCACTCCCCAGGGAAGGCCCACCTGTTCTCCAGTCTGTCTAGACTCCAGAGAAAGAAGGAAACAGATTTCCGCATTCGTCATCTCTCCAGGAGACCCAATACCAGCTTCTCAGTTTCAAGTTCCTTAAAGGGAACAGACTCTCACCAAAATCCTTAGGGTTACCATGGCATCTCTAACACACAATGGCAGACAACACCTGGCTTCTTCAGCTCGCTGCTACTGGGGGCTTCAGAATGATAAACCCACAAGAAAGTGGTGCATTAAGGCCCCAACTGAAATACACATAAACACTAAGGCATGTTTTGTGTTTGTGTGTGTGTGCATGTGTACATGCACGTGCATTCATGTGAATGCATTCACATGCACTTTTGCAAAATAGCTTAGTTTATGTAGAGAGGCAAATATTATTTTATAAGACACAGGGAAATAGGCATACATATTTTACATATATATGTATAGTATATAGTAGAAGATCTAGAGATGACAGACAGACAGGTCGGTAGACAGAGGCAGAAGACAGGAAGACATCATCAAATCATGATTTTGCACTATTCAGCAGAGAGGGATGGCAGAGCATGACTGAGAGAGCAAACACAGGCAGTATCCTAATGCCAGGGCTTATCACACGGAGCAGAGACCAACCGGGGAAGCTGACGTTTCAATTTCAGTTTCCCACTGAGCTTTCTCTAATGGAATCCCACTCGAGGGTTCCACAGGGGGCATGTTGATGTTATAAAATAAAAAAAAAATGACCTGGGCTGGAAATGGTTTACCTTCTAGCCATCCCCAAGAACAGGGTTTAACGCTTCTACCCCAGCCTGACCCTGGACATGTGCCTGGAGCACAACTGGTGTGTACATTCTTGAACCTGAGACAATGAGAGATCTGCGCACCCACAGAGTCCACCTTTAACAAACTTGAACAACACACGACAATTTACCAATACAATATATATTTTATACATGTAAAATATATCTAATTACTATTTATATACATTATTTATAAATTATATTTTATAGCATGTAAAAATACTATATAGATACATCTTGTTCTAAAAATGTTACTTTGTAGAAATTATATATCCCGCTGCAGGCACACTGTAGCAATCTTAATAATTCAGTGGTGCATGAAAGGTCACCCTAGCTAATTATAATTCCAAGACAGTCAATCACATATCCATCAATTACTGCAAGGCAAACTAATGGAATGGATTTCAGCAGGCAAAAGACAAAAGATGACACAAAAGGAGCCAAGAAAGACAACTATTCAATTCCAGGACATTGTAACTGTCCACCAATCACACTGGCAGTGAGCAAAAGATACCTGACGCTAGCTGGGGAGCAGGGAAAAGCTATGCTCTAATGATATAATAGAAATAAGTAGGGAAATCAAAGACCTATAGTAGCATCATTGTCTCTAATTTGACTAATGGATCTCTCTGAAGAAACTTTATATTCTACTTATCTGTCTCTCTGTCTGTCTCTCGTGCCGATGTGTATGTATGTGTGCGTGTGTGCACGTACATGCAGTTCCTATACATGTGGAGGCCAGGAGTCAGGCTGTTGTTCCTTAGGAGGCTGTCCATCTTACATGTTCAAGATAGAGTATTTCACTAGTCTGGAGTTTGCCAAGCGGGCCATGCTTGCTAGCCAGTGAGCTCTAGAGAGTCTCCAGCCTCCACCTCCTAAGGACTGGGATTACAAATACGTATTAAGACATGTAGCTTCTATGTTGGCTCTGGGAGTCAAAACCAAATCTCCTGCCTGCGTAGCAAGCACTTTACTGATTAAGGCATCTCCCTCACACTCAGCCACCATCTTTGATGACCAAGCTGATCTCAGCAGAAGCTATGGGAAATTCAAAAGGCTGCCAGTCTCTCAGGTAAGGTGCTCTGAATCCAAGACCATGGCAGGCCTCTGCTTCTTCAGACTCAGTATTCCTACATGGAAAACAGAACTGAACCCTTGTGCAAATTAGCTTAAAGAAACTCAGGTCTACAGAGCTAGTTCCAGGACAGGCTCCAAAGCCACAGAGAAACCCTGTCTTGAAAAACCAAAAAAAAAAAAAAAAAAAAAAAAAGAAAGAAAGAAACTCCAGATGAGTTTTAACATTCATCAATATGTGCAATCGAGTCCAGGCTACCACATGCTTGGAACGGGAGAGGAGGGCAGGGCACTGGTATTTCCCGAGAGCTGCAACAGAAAGACAGAACAACACCATGGACAACAGTGGTGGTTCTGAGCTGCCTGCCAGGTTCAAATCTCACCTCTACCATTCACACCATAGGATAAGTATGCAAAACATTCATAGGAGCAAAGCCTTCAGGTGATGTTCGCTATAAATGAACTGTGGTCCTTGTTTCTGGGTCCTTACTAATAGGATATGTGATTATCCTGCCTCAGGTATAGCCTGTGCTTTCCCAGCCGTCTAGAGCCTAGATTCTTCTGATTTCCCGATTCTCACTCTCCTTCCTGATGTTGCTTCTCCTCTCCTAACCTCTCACTCTTCCCACAATGTACTGGAATAGATTCCTTCCATACCCCTATCTAACGATGCTCTTTCAGTGTGACAGACACAACCACACCTAGCTTTATTTATGTGTATTCTGGGGTTCAGAACTCAGGGCCTTATACTTGCACAGAGAACATGTCACCTACTGAGACATGTTTCCAGTTCCCCAAATCCATTCGAATCTACAACCTCCTATGTGCAACTTCCATAGAGATAGAGCATGTTATAAACTTCATGCCATGTATAGAAAGCCCATCAGCACCCAGATGACAAATGATGCTATCGAGAATAAAGGGAAGGATCAGCCTTACTTCACAAGGAGATGTACAAGCTAAATAATCTCTACTGAAAGCCATCCTCAGTGTAGTCCTGGACGAGCAACATCGGTCCCACCCGGGCACTTGTTAAGAATGCAACCTGAAGCGCGATTGCGGGACCTGGCAGATTTCTCACTGCTGTCCAGCTAACCCTAATGGATGCTCACTTTCCTCCAGATGTGTTCATTAACCCACAGGTGCTTACTCCCATGCAATGGCCATGGTCCACACGCATGAGCAGTGGGGGAGATATGATACTTGACACAACCCCTCTGACATTACAGTTCTGAAATTTTTATCCTCTTTATCACAAGCCAGTGATTTAGTCACACTCTGACTGAAGTCTTATGGTCAGTGAAATATATTTGGCATCTAGCAATTTTTTTTCTTGAAAATATGTTATTAATTATTGTAAATTGTCACTTATAAAATAAAGTTTTGTTTTTTATGTTCTAAGAGGCCCAGCATTTTAAATTATTACATTATTAATTATGGTACAGTGAGGCCAATTTTATCATCTAATATTGGTAAAGTATGTGCTGTGACTGTCCCAGAAGACAGCATGTATGTCCTATCAGCCATGTTCCTGCCCAGGATCACGTTACAGTCAAAAACATACTAATAACAACCCAGCATATAAATGTTATTTCAAATACAAAGTTTTGCTGTAAAACTCAATTAAAGTTCCTTTTAAATTGAACTATCAAAGTCATGTTGAAAAATGATATCTATAGAATTTTATGAATCATAAAAGGTACCATAAGACTAGGAAAAGAAACTTCAAAATACATGTTTCTTTTAAAATCATGGAGGTTCCTAGTTCTAAATAAAAGGATCAGAGCTTGCCTAGCATGCACAGCGCCCTGTGTCTTACTCTCTTTCCTATATTATCATACATGATCATGTATTCCAGTGTCACCAGCCTTAGGAGATGGGGGCAGGTGGGTCAGCAGAACAGGACCTCCTTAGCTACACAGCAGGTAGCTACATGAGACCCTGTCTCCAAAAGTTACACATGGAATAAACTCACGCTACCTCACTTATTATAATAAAATTTTAGCAGGATACATCTACTGCTATTTAAGGTTCTAAAAGCAAACACTAGAGGTGGATTGGTCACTGGGAAGGGTCAGGACTCAAAGACTGACAGAGGTGAGTCACATGGGGAGGGTTAACAACAGCCAGGAAACAGGGCAGTCTGACAGCTTGAAAGGATGAAAACAATAGATGAGCTTCTGACTTCCAATTAATCCAAAAGGAGGGAGTAAAAGAAGAAGCAAAAGAACTGTAAAAGGGGGGAGACAGCAAGAAAAACCAATAAAACAAGGTAAAATGGAAGACCTAAATCTACACACCAACAACTACATTCAAGTAAGTCATATAAACACTACAGTGAAAAGGAGAGGCTGACAGAACCCATAGAAAGTGTAAGAGCTCACTGGGACATTTATAAACAGAATAGTAAAGAAAATAAAATAGATAGGAAAATACACACTGCACAAACATTAACTAACAAAAGCTTGACAAAGCATACCTTGTTGGAAGGAAGAAAGCACTAAGGTTCACCAGCTGTGACAGAATTACTTTTTGTATTCCAGTAGTGGAATGCAGCAGCATTTATAAAATGATATTTATCAGTAGATTTTTCTATTTAAAAAGTAAATTGTATTCATGTTAATTTAAATCCAAAGAATTTGGATTTTCTTCTTATACTTTCTATAAAACATGTATGATTTAATCTACAGCATAAGTTTTCTTCCTTTGTGGTTCTAGGGACTGAATCTAAGGTCTTATGATAGGTAAACACTCTACCACCAACTTGTATCCCCACTCTCACCCTAAAGCATAAGCTTTCTAAATGAAGCTTTTCATAATCGCATGATGATCAAGTCTACAAAATGGAATATCAAAGTACTGTTTTTTTAATTTAAAATCTAATGCAAGTATCTTAGTGTTCTATTGCTGTGAAGAGACACCATGACCATGACAAATCTTATAAAGGAAATCATTTAAATGGAGCTCGCTTACAGCTTCAGAAGTTTAGTCCAATGTCATCATGGCAGCATGCAAGCACATGGTGCTGGAGGAAGAGCTAAGACTTCTGCATCTGGATTCACAGACAGCAGGAAGAGAGAGACACTGAAACTGGCTTGAGCTTTTGAAATCCAAAAACGTCACTCCCACTGGCACACTTCCCCCAACAGGTCACACCTACTACAACAAAGCCCCACCCCAATCCCTCTCAAGCAGTGCCAATCCCTGATGACCAAGCATTCAAATGTATGAGCCCATGGGGCCATTCACCACAATAAGACTATCTATCAAAGGGAAATTATTCAGCTACTTTGAAGAAATCACAAAGGTTTATGTAAATTACAGGATGGCTTTGCCCAAGACCAAAGAGACTAAAGGACAAAATAGTCCTATGCTCTATGAATTAACTTCTTTCATGCCTGGGGATTCCTGATAGCCTCGGTGTCCCTGGCTTACATTGTTAGTCTGTCCTGTAAGCTTAGTGTTATAGCTACTGCCATCCTGTTACCGTCAGTCCTGGTCGCAGTGTAATGGCCATCAGTTCTGGGCATAAAGAACTACAGGGGGACGAGATTGGAAGAAAGGAAAAGGCGCCTGAAAACTGGAAGGATGCCTTTAAAGACTTTAAGGTCCATGAACAATTCCCACCCTCCATCCCGCTGAGCACTTCTTTATTCAAAGGCTGCTGGGCAATTCAGCCTTCTCAGAACTACCTGCATTGTTATTCTCAACAGCATACAGGATTTTTTTCAAGTTAGAAGAAGCAAGGAAAGAATATGTGTTGTGTAGACAAATAGCATTCTGGTTGTTTTGACAACTAGCCACAAATTTTGGTGTTGGCTTTTGAGAGAATTTTATTGTAGAAAAGCAATTCCAGTCAGTGAAATTCAACATGAAAACAAAAATGGAGAACAATAATCAGATTCGCGTGTTTGTAGAACCGGAGCTGTATCTGTAATGCCCTGCGTGCTAGTATATGACAGTTATTACAAACACAGTTGTTTCAATATATACCGACAGGCACTCTGTGTCTCAAAACTATAGAACCCATCTTGTGATTCTGTTCCAAGATTAATGTGTTGAGCTGAGTCCAACTGGAATCAACGCAGATGCCTATGCTTCTTCTTGGAGCGGTGAAGGGAAACAGAAAGACATGTGTTTTCAGGCTGTGACTCACTTCTTGTGAGGATTTTGTTTGCTGACCCCTTCAGTGTCTCTCTCTTCTTGCTGTCTGTGAATCCAGATGCAGAAGTCATCCAAGAAGAAACTTGGATGGTGAGAATGAGTAAGAAAAGGTCATTTCATAGCTTCACGCAGTCCAGATGGTGACTCTTCTCAGAGAGCCTCCTTCTGGTAAGAGCCAGAAAAAGCTCTCACTACCTACTTCTTTTACCACGCTGTTTCTGGCCAACATAAAAGAAGTTCTGTTTGAGTGTCCATGCAAACATGGGAGAGCAGCAGGGGGATGAAGTCGGAGGGAAGAAAGCACTAAGGCTCAGCAACTGTTAAAATCCACGCATTCTTCATCATATCCTACTGATGCAGGAGCTGGACCACTGTGGCACTAGGGCAAAGGGCTCTTGGTGAAACGATCAGCTACTCATAAATGCTGCAGTGAGAAAAAAGGCCGTGGAAGAGGAAGAGCAGGGGGTCCGATTGGCAGAGTCTGCAGCACTAAGAGATGCATAAGAAGGCTTGGAAGGATATAGGAGATATTTGGTATAGATAAATACACAGATATGATATATATATGTGTGTATATATATANCAGTGTTAACAATTTATAATTTTATCAACTGAATTATAAGTAAAGGTGGCTCCTAGGAGACCTCCCCTGATCACTGTACAGACAAGGAGCTACATATGTGGTAACTAAGGCTGCAGCTCCATCTTAGTGGCTGGGACAGAATTAACTCTACCATGGAGACAGTCAGAGAGTTACGGAGCCAGAAGTTCAACTGCTCCTAACTTGGTGGGTGTCTCACCAACAGTGCATTGTCATAGGCCTAGGTGGGCCGCCATTGGATTGTCACATGACTGTCCATAGAACTAACCAATCTCAAACCTCATCCTTCTTCCAGTTTCTGCCACTGTCGTTTAGACATCCTGAAGAGAGAAAAATCAACCGATTGCCTTGAATTTTGGAGTGTTTCACTGTCCCTTAGTTTTCCACTTTTCTGTACTGATTCTTAATAAAACCTGTCTCCATTTTACATGTGCCCACAAAAGTCCATGCCATTAATCTTTTCAGCATTTGACAATGAACTTGGGGCTTCTGTCCTAAGTCGATCTTTGATGGTGGCTATTATCTGCTATTTTAGGGTTTTGGATCATGTAGAATTGAGCCATGAAGGGGTTCACCACTCTGAAGAACTCTATCATTCCTGGGGACAATTTTCTGTACATTCTAGAATTCTCTATGCCTGTATTACTTAAGACAAATGTTATAGAGGCTTATTCAAGAATCAGATGCAGAAGTTGATCACAAGTCTCATGACTGGCAGGGCAAGATATTCTCACATTCTCCAAAATCAATCACAGGATGTAGTCCATCTAAAAATAAACCCTAGACAAAACAAAACCCTTATTCTCTTCAGTGATGGTGAAGAATACAGGAAGGTGAGGTAAATAGCTAAAGATTGGTCCTACTTCTTTCTCCAACCAGCCCCAGTACCAGGGTCTCAGGTTTCTTATTTATAAAATGAGAAGAATGCCTTAGACTAGAAACACACGTTTGAGCCTGAATACGGCCATATTTGTCCCTGAATTCTATCAGGTCAGGTACTTCACCTTGTATCCAGGAAAGTCGTTGGGTCATTATTTAGAAATTGACAGATTCCTATAAAAGGACCTATAGATATTAGCATTCCACAGGGGTATCCTTGGAATTAAAAGCTGGAGGACAGAGATAAGAACCTCCTAGAGTCCAGGTCTTGTAAAAGGAAAGTTCAAATCCTGATCTGCATTCTATAGCTTTGTCCTCCAAATTAAGATAGTCCATTCCAGACAGAAGCTTGTTAAGACCCAGGAAGTAAATCAAACATAGAAGGCTCTGAAGCTCCTGAAAATTACAATACTAACAATGCTCTTTCCCATAATCAAAGAATCAGTGACAACTGCTGAGAAGAGACTCGCGCTCTGGCTAGACTGCCTCTAAGCCATTTAGGGAGGTACGGTGATAAAGATTTCAATCCTCACCCATGTGGGAATGAATATTTTGATGATGCAGCCGTCTTTGAGCTACCCATGCTTCTCTAACCCTGCACCCAAGCTCCTGAGAATATCTATTCACCCCTGCCCCTGTAGGAAACCCCTCATCCAGGCTCCGGTAAGTGACCACTCACCCACACTTCTGTGAATAAACCCTTACCAGTGAGCAACCTTTAACCAACATTCCTGTAGGTGACCCCTTACCTGTGATCATAAGCAATGCTTCACCCATGCTCCTGTAAATCACCCCAAACAGACTCCCTGCCTGACCAAATGAAACTGTGATGGAACCTTCCCTTGGTCTGTCACCAGCACCCTGTGCGGGTTTAGTAGACCCTTGCTCACACTTCCCAGGAAAAGCCATAGTACAGCACTGGGGTATTTCCTTCTTTTCTCCTTGAACCAAGCAAGTTTTCAGAAGAAAAAAAGTCCCACAACAGGAACTCACTGACAAGGGATTTATTCAACAAAGCAATTTCCACAGGCTATGCCGGACTTGTTCACATTCGGTTCAATACCCAGTCTCTTCCACATCTATATCTTTTGTCCTACACAGTGATAATTGATGGTCAGCATCACAGCCCCGAGGTCCAGCAACTCACTGACTCATCAGAGGGAGATGCAATTATGTTCATCAGGCCAGATGGACTATGGCAGCAAAGGGGACTTGGAGATTGAGGAGGGATGAAACTAAGGATTTTCTGGTTAACTCTTAGCATGCCAAATTTGAGAGAGAAAGATTTCATTGTGCATATTATTCCAGACGGTAGGAAAAAAATTTAACAGCTTAATGTGCTTTAAGATACGCAGACATCCAAGGCTTCGGGAGAGATGGTTCACTTGGTAAAATACTTGCCATACAGGCATGAAGACATGAGATTGAGTCTCAGAACCATGGTAATTTTTTTTTTACAAAAAATTCATTATGCACTGGCATGCATTTGCAGTATCAGCAGATATTGCAAGACTGAGGAGATGAGCACAGTGGAATAACTGCAGCTCATTGGCCAATCAGACAGGTAGTTCCAGGCCCGTGAAAGATCCCATTTCAAGAAAGCAAGGTGTAATGATAGCATTTATCTGACCTTTAATGGAAAGTTTGTCTTTTGCATTTTGACAATGCTAAAAAAAAATCTGTACCAGTTAGGACTTCTGAGTACTGTGAGGCACTGTGCCTACTTCCAAGACATGTAAGATGAAATTGTGTTCTCAAAGCCAGGGACGTAGAGAACCAGTCAGAAAGGTAGTGCAGCGTTAGGAATCAAGTCCTACAATGTGTGAGATGTGCGAGCACGGGAGGATTTCTTTGGAGAGAGGGATAGCACAGGCTGAGAAGATGGCCAAAGTCTAGGGAGATGCAGGATTTAAACTAGGCCACAGATGAAAAGACCAGGCTCGGGCTGACAAAGCAGAGTGAGTACACTCTTTAGAGTGAAGAGTAACTTCATGTCCAGAGTGCACAGACTCCTGAGGGGACTATTCGGAGTGTCTGAGGACCAGAGCAGCAGAAGATGTGGGCATGGGCTAGGGCACATAAAATGCATGTCTCTGCTAAAAGACATTTGTTTTCTGTTTCTTGATTAAAGACTGATTTTGGAACAAATGTTTACAGTAACTTACTCCTTGCCGCTCATGCCATTTCAGTCCTGCACCCTTCCAACTCAAATTTGAGATCTATTTCTCCAAACACCTGGCCATAAGAACACCTGATATAAGAATGGTAACGGTTAGGAAGACTCAGGCAGAAGAGGGCCGGTTCTGGCACACAAGGCCCAAGCAGAATAGCTCCCACCCTCAACATGTGCCAAATTGCCCTGTCCAACATCACACGCCTCTGCTCGAGACCCTTTTGTCTAAGCTGAAGGCAATGCCTCTGTGAAATTATAGCCTTTATTATTTGACTATTGCTTGTAGATCTTTCTTAATTAAAATGCTTTTAAAACCATTGGACATAAAATCTAATAGTTACTTTTACAGGTGAGCAGACACAGACAGAATAATAAAGACAGCGAACACATTTTTCTTCTCAGTGCCTTGTATGGAAGGAAAATGTGGGCTATGGGAGGGAGAAACATTTCACGGAGAACATTTCTGGCAGATTTAAATAAACAAAAGCTTAGTCAATAGATGCACACAATAATGGAGCACTTGCCCACCAAATAAAACGTGGTAGATAGGATCCTGAGAACATATAGTTCCAGACAAGATCAACACATCACCTTCTTCATCCTGCTGACACCCAGTTACACATGTGGGGTACTGAGATCATCTAGTTGGATTTGTATCCCCCCAAGTGCCGCATCTATGAATTCAATCAACAATGGATCAAAAAATATTCAAAAAAGGACTGGATTGAAGGCTCAGCAGTAAAGGGCACCTACTGCTCAACTGTGAGGATCAGGATTTAGATCCCAGCATCCATGCTAGGTGACCCACATATACCAGTAACTAGTTCCAAGAGATACAATGCCTTCTTTGGATCTTCAAAGGTAACCACACATGTGTGCACATGTGCGCATGTATACATGCGCATACAAACACATGCAGAAACATACACACATGAACACCCCCATAAACACACATACATAAAATAAAGGAAATCTTTAAAAAATATTCAGCAAAAACTAGACATGAAAATATAGCGGGGTGGGGGGGTACCTGGAAGAGGGGAAGGGGTTAAGGAAGATGGGAGTGCAACAAGAGAGTAATCAAAGTTGAATGTTAAAAAAAGAGTGTGTGTGTGTGTGTGTGTATAAATGAAAATGTCATAATGAAACACATTGCCTCTTTATTCCTTAGGGTCTATCAACCATGTTTGTTTTGTTTTGTTTTGTTTTTAACACTGAATCTTTTCTGGATCTGCCCCTGGCCAAGTTGGCCAGTATGACTGGCCAGGGAGTCCTAGGAATCCTCCTGTCTCTGACTTCTTAGGGCTGAGATTAAAGGAGAATGTCATAATGTCCAGTGTTTTTTTTTTTTTTATGGAGGTTCTGGATAGCAAATTCAGTAAAGAAACACGTCATCTACACAGCTTGAGTTTCTACTTTCAAAATGGTTGGAGTGCCACCATCTTCTGAAAGGGTTGCCTGATTTGGGGCACTGGGGTGAACGAGCCTGCTATCCTCTCATGTGAGAACTGTCCCTGGTGACAGGTTATGCAAGTTGAAAGGCTTTATGCTAACGACTCTGGTGGCCCCAGTGGTGCGCTACTTAATTGTGTAATTATAGACAGTTAAGAATGCATGATATGTAGTGGAGAGAAAATAGTTGGTGCTTCGGGAGCCATTACAGATTACAGTTTATGAAAATTTAAAATGGTGTGATATTTATATGTGTATGACTGCATTGAGTCATCCCACAAATACCACAGCCCCTTCTGGGGCCATCTTGCCATTCGTCATTCCTCCCGAGAAGCACAGGAGAGCAGAGGGGAATCAGTTGAGCTGTCACAGTAAGTTCTCAGATCTACCGCAGAAGAACACGGAGCTTCATCAAGGACATTCATAAGGTCAATACATATAAGAACAACTCTGATGAGCTCAGACGATCGTATGGCACCACCTGGAGGAGACTGAGATAACCCTGAAGGTGAGGTGACACTGGGATGGTGTCTGAGGAAAGAGTAACAGCTTTGGGGTACAAAATGGCCAGGGCAACACCAACAGGGGCAGCGGTGCCCACTAATGTATGGGTATTTGAAGGTCCACAGAGTTATGTGGGGACCAGATTGTCCTCTAGGATGCTTAGGTGACAAGAAAGAGGTAGCGGAGGTGTGGGTGTGTTGGAGGAAGAACACGCAAGGCTGGAAATGGCCTTGAATAGAGCAGTGGAAAGAATGGAGCCATCCAGCACAGCTTTACATTGCAATTCGTTGTCAACACTTATGTAACGATGACTGTGTATAGAAAAACAAGTTCATGCTTAGAGTCAGGTCACTTTCCATTCCTGGGTTTGGCGTCAATTAAATCTCAATTTTCTTAGATGTAAAACACAGCTAGCATACCATTGGTGGGGTTGATTTCAAGAATAAATGTCTATCATGAGTAAATGCTTAGCAGCGAGTTCCCCTGATACTATACCCCACTCTTACTTGCAGTGCCGGACATTGAACCTGGGGTCTTACGCGTGCTAGGCACACATACCACCAATCATTGTCCATGACAACAGAACCTCTCTGCCAGTCAACAATGCTTGTATGTTGACATCATCACTTCATTGGATGAGAAAGCTCTAGAAACCATCCTTTTAAAATTATGGATTTTAAAAAGTAAAACTAAGGAGTGCTGTCAAGCTCTTAAATCACCCTGTGCTGAGATCTATTAATCTCCAAGTTTAATTAAAAGTGGGAACGAGCAAAGTGTTACTTTATCTGACACCCAGTCCTTTTCTGTTTTCCCTCTGATAGCAAGAGAGCTTTCTAGAACGTTCACGGCTATTTATTTTCATTTGCTCTTGTAAATGAGCTCAGACCTAATGTGTGATGGATTCCTTGGAGGATTCTAAACCTACACTAAGTTACTAGTGAAATTTACAAACACAGAGACAAAGTCATGCAAAGACCAAAGGAAACAGTCTTAAAAGATTGCTCTTTCTCTTTTTCGATCTATCCTCAGGACTGAAGATAGAATTTATTGATAAAGATGGAGAAGCAAGCATCTGATGCATAAGTGTTCCCTGTACTCATTCAATTAATAGACTTCACTGTATGCAAACACTGCTAAGTGGATGGAATGTGTTACTTCTTAATGATCTAATCTACATTCCAACAGGATGCAGACTGTGCTACTTGCATGGTTATTTCTCCCAAACATCTATGCCTCAGAATACGCTGGCCATTTATTTTGACAGTGTTGTCTGATATGCCCATCTCTGCTGTTTATAGTTCTGAGAGGACTTTACAATGAAAAGAACACACAACTGGAGCCAACCTTCTTCCTTTCTATATTAATAATTCTTAGGGAAAACAATCATTAAAACACGGAACAGCAGCACATAGAAGTCTGGGGAAGACAGGAGTTTCAATCAAGTTATTCCTTCTGTTGACAAATACCTCCTGGATAAGAGCTTTGTTCCAGGGCCTTTGCCCTTTGTGTTTATTAAATAAACAGGTACAGTCATATCTCTCATGAGGGGGTCATTCTATTGGGGAAGAAACTATTGCATAGAACACATGAGAAAATCTACACACAAACTATAATAAGTATTGTGAGGGCTTGGCTGCCATTTTGCATGCCATCCTTAACATGCTCTCTTCACGCCCATCTTTCCATCTGAAGTCCTCTTCCGTTCCCTTGTTAGTGTGACGATAGCAAGCTTTATTTCTCTAACTCAAATGTTAACTGTGGCTTCTCTGCACTGATGTGACATGCAAGCACTGACTACGTGGCCACTGGCTCTCAAATGCAGAGTGCACCAGCATCTGAAAATGGGGTGCACATCCTCAAAGTGGTTTAAAAGATATTCCAATGACATTATGGCCTCCGGCAGCTGGTCCACAACCTCTCACTTCCCAGGCATGATTCTTCTATTCCTTATATGTGGAATAGAATTGTTCATTCTGCACTAAACCTCTCATGAATTTTTATGTCAAATTCAAGATCTCTGTCTCTAACAAAGGTGTCCTTCTCTGGACACGTTCTCCCAACCTTAATGCACTTGTGCATGGATACTTGTAAAAGGGCAGAGGGTGATGTTAAGTGTACACCTCATTATCTTTCCACCTTAGTTTTGAGATAGGGGCTCTCACTTGCCTGCAGCTGGTACACACATGGACCACCATGCCTAGCTTTCAGCATGGGTTCTAGACATCTAAACTCAGGTGCTCCTGCTTGTACAGCAAGACCTTCACCACAGAAGCCCACTCCCAGTCTCTCCCTACATTCCTGTAATGCTTCCATACTACACTTCCTTCTCCAGCCAGCTAGTGAGAAAATACAGCCTTCTATCTTTGTCTTGTAAGTACTCTCTAGAACCTTAAATGCTGTCATATTATTTCTGTATGGGATATTCCATGTTATTCAATTATTATGAAAGCTCCCTTTCCCACAGATAATATAATCTACCTACAGCATCACACACACACACACACACACACACACACACACACACACACACACACCACAGTCCATATGGTAGATTAATGTGGTGCAAACAAGAAACACATAAAAGTAATTTGTAATAAAACAATACATTATGAGAAGACTTATGTGTTCTAGAATAGTGTGTTCTAGGCTATTCTAGAATAGGGAATGAATTAAGCAAAAACTAGAACTTATAATAATAGTATTGTTTGTGTGTATATGTACATGTGAATGCATATTAGTGTGTATACACGATCTGCCACTATAATTATAATGAATAATTTCATATCTAAAAATAACCAAGATGGCTTGGAAGTGGCCCAGTAGCAGAGCACTTGCTTCACAAAAATTAAATTCTGGGTTTGACCCTTGCATAGGAAAACATAAAAGAGGGACAACTAAAGAATTTGATGTTCCACGTGCAAAGCAGGAGCACACACATGCAGAAGACAAGAGCACACACAGGCACACAAGTCAACAGAAAATGCTCAAGGAACTACTTGACTTTGTGGTTGATGTACCCTCATCAACGATAGAGTAGAAATAAACAGGAAAAATGGATATAAAAAGCAGAGGGAGGTGTCAAGTAAGATATGAACTAGTCTTTGGCTAAATTATAAAATACCAGACTTATTAGTATATTCTAAATAGAGGAAATCATCAAATATGGCAGAGAAAACATGCAGGAAATTTGCAGATTGTCAGAGCAAAGATATGAACAACCATGATGTTTTCGTAAATGAGAAGAGCCCTGCACACACCTGCAGAATATCCTGAGTGTGGCAGACAATTGTGCAGTGAACAATATAGAGAAGTGATCTCTTATCTTCCTCCGCCAGCACCCACTGAGGTTTTCAGAGTGGCTTTATAGCTCAAAAGGCTTTAGAGAACACTGTCTTCAGTGGGAAATAAAAGATGAATGGGATCAGCGAGAATAATTTAAGATACCAAAACCTGGCTGCTTGGTAACCTCGCAGGATACAATCACACAAAGATGGAAAGGCAAGAAAATCAAGGTAAATAATTTTCAGTAAGTAATTCATGCACCGTAAAGTTCCTTACACACACACACACACACACACACACACACACACACGTATACCACAGTAAAAATGAGAAGTGATTTTTTTAAAAGAATTTTTGCTAATAGTCAATTAGGCCCATTGAGTGTCATTTGTCTCTATTAATTTAATAGTGCTTTATTCTAAAAGGGTCAGTCTGGAGCTAGAGAGATGGCTCAGCAGTTAAGAGTACTTGCTGCTCTCACAGGGGACCTGAATTTACTCTCCAGCACCCATATTAAGCATCTCATAACTGCCTGAAACTTCAGCTCCAGGGAACTTGATGTCCTCTCCTGGCCTCTGTAGGAACTGCATTTGTGTGTGCAAACACATATAGACTATAAATCCTTTTAAAAAATGATAAGAAAATAAATCTCCACATTTATCAAATCAGCAGTCTCTATTATAGGGTCACATGTGACCACTATAAGAGTATAATGATGGCTTAAAACAGGCTTATTATCAACATAAAAATGTGGTCTACAGTTTATTGAAACTAAATGATCTAAAAAAACAAAACAAAACAAAACAAAACAAAACAAAACAAAAAAGCACCCTCAGCCTATGAAGCACATGGGAAAACTGCCTGAGCTGTCCTGGAGAAAGATTCCTTTACAGGACCCAGAGTGGTTCATTTCTACTCTAGAGAAAATCCATCTCACTATAAAAGCAAACGTTCACTCATATGCTTCTACCCTATGGGATTTTCCCAAGAAAATTCAAGATCCCTCAGAGAAGGGACTTTGCACACAGGTATTTGCACATTTGTGTGAGTGGCTGCTTTTAACAGGGTGTCAGGTCCTCAGGAATAGGAATGATAGGAAATTGTGACCTTACGTGGGTGCTAGGAAGTGAACTTGTGTCCACTGAAAGAGCAATATGTGCTACTGAACCATTTGTCCAGCCCCTGAAAGCATGTGTGTGTGTGTGCATATGTGTATGTGTGTATGTATCTACTGGTTTAACAAACATATTACGAGACAATGTTAGGTATAACTAGCTTTGAATATTTTGGTTAAAGCAAAGGGTCTTTTTCCAACTTACTTTCCAGCAATTATAAATTATTCCTCAGATGCACTTGTTTTAATGCACATATTCTTCAACATTTTCAAGGTCTCATTGTCCCAACCTCTGATTCCACACTTAACTGTGTGAACTGAGGGTTCATGGTCCGCTAGGGATTCACATTTTTTCCATTCCCAAACTCCTTGCCTAACCAGAATGGACAAATATGAACTCCTAGAAAATACAATCTTGGCTCATATGGTCCAAGTAAGATAAAGTCGCACTGCATGGGGTGGAATTGAAATCGTGCGATTGCCTTCTTGATAACAGGAAGATTCTGACACGGATGCAAGAGCACACGTAGAGACGCTGACTAAGAGGAGATACCAAATGACTGGGTGATGTGGCCTTCACCCAACAGCTGCTGCTAAAACCCCAAGCAAAGAAGAAGCAAGGGATCATTTTTCCCGAGTTTTGCAGAGGAGCATGGCCACACAGACACAATACCTTGTTTGAAGACTATAGCCTTCATGACTGAGCAGGGATACACGGCTACTGTTCTAATGCACTTGGTATGTGGGGCTCTGCTCACAACAGCCCAGGGAAATTAACATAGCTGGGATTCATTGCATGTTTAATGGATTGCATGTTTCTGAATGTCACCTCACTGGGTGCTGGGGAGAAGGCACAGTGGATAGTGTCTGATATACAGACGAGAGGACCTGAGTTCCATCTTTATAGCCCACATGAAAGCTGAGCTCAGTACTACCTGTCCATAACCCCATAGCCGGCATGGATGGAGGCAGGCAGATGGATACTGGGAGACTCCTGACCATTAAGTCTAGATGCACTGGGGAGCAGAGTTCCAGGTCTAGTGAAAGACCATCTCAAAAATTAAGGTGAAATAGAGAAAGACATTAGTCTAATGTCAACATTTGGTCTCTATGTGTTCACTCAGAGGCAGGCACACACACACACACATGCACACGCGCACGTGCGCACACACACACACACACAGATTTAAAAAAAATACTTGGCTCACTAGAATTTGTCTTCACAAACACCATTTCTATCAACTCATTTTAGCCACTGAATCATTCCACTTAAAACTCCACAAGGCCAGGGACTAGGATCAATGGCGGAGCACCGGTCCAGGTGGCAAACTCAGTCACCAGAATTTACAGAAGGCTGTGAATGATGATAACCAAGCCAGATGGTACTGAGCAGAAGCTTATTGTGTTTCTGTTTACCAGTTGTAGCCTAGCTCTAATAATTTTTCCTTGGTTACTTTACTGAAGAATTCAATCTATGTATTAGTTTCCTCATCTGGAAAATGGAAAAACATAATAACAGCCCCTGCCTCATAGAGCTGTGAGGATGAAATTACATGCTACATGTAAAATGCTTATTTAGTACAGTACGCAAAGCGTGGCGAGCATTCAGCAAACACTGGCTATTACTATCGGCAAAGGTGCTCTTAGTGGAGGCCACAAACAAATAATTACCTTATTAAATTAGCAAACAGAAGAGAGAGCTGGAGATGGTGCAGCAGTTAAGACTGTAGCTCACAACCTGGTATTCCAAATCAGAGGACCTGATGCCCTCTTCTGGTATCTTTACATGCACACACACACACACACACACACACACACACACACACACACACAGAGAGAGAGAGAGAGAGAGAGAGAGAGAGAGAGAGAGAGAGAGAGCACATCAATCAAAGTAAAATCTACAAGCAGGTATTAGGTATATTGATCACACGTGAGGGTAGGCCCGATGTCCCCAGGCCCATTAGTAGTTGACCAAAACACAATAACCTCAATGTCATTTTATAGAATTTTTGTCTTATTGCTTCATTTTGGTGTCTGTCTTACTGGTCTTTTGCTTGTATATTATAGCTTACAATTTTGTGTTTCTATGGTGCATGTATATTTATTTCCATGTTTTCTTCATATTTTTATTTCTCTGTTCTTTTTCATTTGTTTACTGTTTGTTTTTTAAAGAGGGAAAGAAGGAAAGGACATGGGCTTGGGTGGGTGAAGAGTAGGGGAGAGTCTGGGAACAGTTGAGGAAGGGGAACCTAGATCAGAATACATTATATTGAAAAACATTTTCAATAAAAAATAAAACCTGTTTAAAAGATGAAAAAAGCAAAAATCATGTGATGTCTATGGTAAAGTCCTCAAAAATGACACTTTTTTTTTCAAACAGAAAAGCTAATTTTCCTTGCAGATTATTTGAGCATTTGTTCCATGGATTACCTTTAAATGCAAAACCCATTTGATTTTGGAATAGCACTAGCTGAATACCACAATGATTGCCAGTGCTTCCCTACATTATTACTTATACAAGTTGACACCTCGCAATCATTTCTGAGCGAAACTCACAGCCAGCGAGGCTTTGCACTAAGAAGACAGTGAAGAAATCTGGAAGGGTTTGTGTGTACGTATCACATGCTCCAATGGGAATGTGCACCTGTGTGTGTAGAGGTCAATTTTAATTATCTTCCTTAATTGCTCTCTTGGTGATTTCCTCATTAAAACCACAGTCTTGCCAAAACTGCTAGATTTGCTGGCCAGTGTACTCCAGAGGTTTGCCTATTTCTGTACTTAGCCTTGTGTGTGTCTGTTTGTGTGTGCATACATGTCACATGTGTGTGGAATACACGTATCTGTATGTGCATGCTTTTGTGTGTACTACGTGGGGGGTGTGCACACATGTCTATATGTATTCATGGGACCAAAGCAGAATATTTGGTGCATCACTCTCTACCTTATTTATGCTTGGAACTCAGGTCCTTATGTTTGCACAGCAAGGGTTCTAATCCACTGGGCCATCTCTCAGGAACACGGCATTTTTATTTTTTATTTTTATGGGTAATAGTGATCTGAATTTAGGTCCTTATACATGCTTGTCTGATTGGGGGGCACTTTAGAAACTGAGCCATCTCCTCAGACCCTCCCACGGTTTAGTTAAATATCTTGAGTATGTACTCGGCTCTGCTCCATGTGTGTGTGTGTGTGTGTGTGTGTGTGTATACACATGTGCAGGAACTTTCCCCCTACTGGAGGCAGAGTGTTTCTTTGTTTTTTCCACACAATACAGGAGAGAATATGAGAATTATCTCCACGGAGCTAGCCTGAGAGGGGAGGGCAGTAGCATGGGTGGACGGGATATGCAAAGAGGATACTTGAGGTATTCACTGACCATCTGGGAGAGAAAGAAGGACAGGTGTCTGTGAGTTACACTTCTTAATGAGTTCAGAATCCTTAAAACTAGACTAGACTTTAATTGCACAGGCACGGAAGAGAAGACACCGAAAGAGAGCAGAGGCTCCTGCCCTGGAGCCTGCAACCCTCAACTTGGCAGCTTGCAGAGAGGAGCTAAAGGCTCAGGAAAAAGCAGAGAATCGCACGCACGAATCACCGGGATCTGAGGGCACTCTGGTTGGCTTCAGGAAACTTGGGGGAGGTACAGAGAGTGGCTGTTTGTCAACCAGAGCGGAAGTATTTTATCTGTTTGTTTGAGTGTATGCTTGTTTATTAAGGCAGGCTCTCCTGGATGCCAGGCTAGCTTCAAGCTCCCTGGGAGGCTAATGATGACCTTTAACTAATGGTCCTACCTGCTTCAACCTCCGAGGTGCTGGGATTATAGGTATGAACTGCCATGTCCAGGATACGCAGGCCTGGAGACTGAACCCAGGGTCTTGTGTGCTAAATAAACACTGCTTAGAGTTATATCCCCAGCCCAGTATTTAAATATCACAATGATACATGACCATAACTGATCCTGGACAATGTTCTGAGGAATTAGATGTGGTAATATCAGATTAGTTCTGGGACAGTCACCCAGAAATCAGATGAGAGAGAAACACTATGTGCTGACAGAGCCGGGGTGTCTGGCCTTTCAAATTCTATCCAAAACTTGTTCCTACTTCCAAATGATATTAATGAAGGTACAATGCTTCCTCTTTTCGAGAATTGAAACATTCCTGTTAAGGCTAAATACCACCTGGCCTCCAAATTCTGGCCTACTCCCCATGAGCAATTACTAGTAACTTTGTAGAAGTAACTTTAATACAAACATACAAAAGGCTCATAAACCTTCTGCACATGACATGAAGCCACAAGTGCAAACATCCACACTTGACCTCATGTCAAAGGTCAGAGTCAAAACAGGAAAATATTAAAAATGTCATGTTAAAAAAAACCACCTTTTCGCTCTGTGTATAAAATGTATTTGAAATATGATTGAATTTTGTATTTATTCTTGGCTTTTAGGCTGAAATGATGGCCCAGTTAGTAAAATTCCTGTCAGGGAAATATGAGGACCTGGGTTTGATATCTAGCATCCATGTGAGATATCCCGGTGAGCTAGCATGGCCTTGCAGTCCCAGCACTGGGTTAGGTTAAACAGAAGAATTCCCAGAGCCCCATGGCCAGCCAGCCTAGCCTGACTGGTAATCTCCAGGTTTAGTGAGCGAAACCCCGCCTCAAATATCAGTGTGGAAAGTGACAGAAGAAGATACTCATTGTCAACCTCCAGACCCCACACACATGCACACCGGTGACAATGCACTCAGTACACCCACCCACTCACCCCATCGCACACCCCACGCAAATACAGGAGAAATCTTGCGTTTTAGTTCCAAGACGTCTCATTAGAAACATGCAAATAGTAAAAATTTAAAGCTAAATTTTTGAAATTCCCACGACTTCTGATTCTGGTGTTTTGGATAGGGGATCCTGAAGCCATGGCATCACTTCGAGTAGCCCCCCCCCATGCATATTCATGGCCATTTGGGATCAGTTCAGGGGCTGTGTGTTTACACATGCAGTAAGTGGGATCCTGAAATGCCCCCATAAAACTTCTTGCCTAATCCTTGGAACTTTGGAATTGATGAGATATTACAGTCTGATTATGGTATGTGTCAAAGGGAATTTTGCAAATATAATTAGGATTACTAATGAGTTGAATGTGACTCAATCACAAGAGAGGATTCCAAGTGGGCCTAATGTAATCACACGCCCTTCAAAAGCGGGCCTTTCTCCAGGTGGGCACAGACGGCAAATCAGAGATATTCAAAGCAGGAGAAATGAATGCAGCATCACTAGCTTTGAAACGAGAAGAGGCTCTGTTCCAGAAGACAGGCAACACTAGAAGCTGAGTGACCCAGGCTCAGAGGCGGCATCCCTACAAACGCAGAGAAGACAATTCTACCGCATTTCCCCGTTAGTGCCATGCATCCAAAGTTGACGTGAACTCACTGTGCAGCCAAAGATGACCCTGAACATCTGACCCTCCTGCCTTCCCCTATGATGATACTCGAGGATCACATTCATCACCACACGCAGTTTGTGCAGTTCTGGGAACGAAACCCAAGGATTCCAAAGGCCAGGCCAGTTCTCTAGACACACCCAAGACCCTGATACAACTTTAATGAGTTTAGAATCAGTCTTTCCGGGACCTTCTAGGTAAGAAGCCTTGTGGCTTAGATGAAACCTTAATTTGAGTTGGTGCCCTAAGCAGAGAACTCTGTGGAGGCCACTCAGACTTCCGGCATGTAAGACTGAAATGAATATAAATATATGCTTCAAGTCCCTAAATTCATGATTAATATTTAGCAATAGAAGATGAATCCCAGAGATTATGGTCCAATTTGGTTTTATTTAAGAATAATGTCAGCCAGGTTTCCAGTCAGTATAAAAATACAGTCTGAGCATATGTGAGTCCCTGCGTTTGATCTCTGGCACAGCAAACAACAGGTAAATGAGGACAAGAAAGTTTTTGTGATTTTCTTTCCATTGCCATGATAAAATACACTGATAAAAAGAAACAACTTTGGTGAGAAAGTGTTTATTTTTGCTTATAGTTCCAAAGGAGATACAAGCCATCAAAACAGGGAAGGTCTGGCAACTGGAGCACGAACCTGATGACCGCATTTCATCTGCACACAGGAAGCAGAGAAAGAGCAGGAAGTATGGCCAGCACCTCAAAGTTCACCCCCAGGGATGTACTTTCCCCACAGGACTCTACTTTCTAAGGGTTACATAATGCCCCCCCCCAAACACCACCACTAGACGGGGACCAAGTGTTCAAACATATGAGCCTGTCGGGGGAGCATTTCTGATTCAAAACACATGTCTTAGGAATCTACGGAAACAGATTATTCTTTTAAACCATCTCATGCTATTCCATAGACTACGGGCATATTATTTCCAAAAATGATTGCCAACAACCCCTTCCATGACTGTACAAACCTGACATCTTTACTACTGCTCCCCAACTCTTTGAATATGAGCTCACTTGTTACTTTTTCTCATCCATAAAACACAAAGGAAGCAATGGTGTGGAACTTCTGACCTCATATCCTGAAAGACCTTGACCTTAAAAGACACTACCTACTCATGAACAGACGCCTGGATCCATGGGTAATAGTGCTATCTAGACACAGGCTAACACCAGAATCACGGAGAAACTGTGCAGTTCAATAAGACTGCTTTTGCCAAAGGCAGAGACACTCTCTTATAGCACCTGAGTGAGATACGTGCTTGTAGCCTGTGATCAGTCCTGGTGTCCTACTAAAGCTACACAAATCTAGCTCGGTTCTAGCTTCCATTCATGGAGTCAAGAGTGTGCTACGCCTAAATACCAGCAACAAATATGTCATGTCACATTAACAGAGTTCTAGAACAATAGATTTGGTAACTTTGGGGTTCTGGATATGCAGAGAAATGACTGGCCGCATCTCCATATCTTTATAAAATCTGGTTTGGTTTTGGTGTGGTTTCTGAGACAGGGTTTCTCTATGTAACCATGGCTGTTTCTGGCACTTGCTGTATAGACCAGGCAGGCCTTGAATTCAGAGCTCCACTCACTTCTGCCTCCTGAGTGTTGGGATTAAGGGTGTGAGCCACCATTACCTGGACTCTTTATGGAATCTTAAGAGTTTTGTTAACGTAATTTACTTTTCTTGGTTAGTGAATTCCGGCCTGTCTCCCAAGAAAGAATGAGATTTTTAAGTGCTACATGCCATTTTCTCCTTAATGTTTATTTCATTGTCAAATCCTTTACTAAGAATAGGATTCAACAATGACGGGAGGGAGGTGGTTGGCAACAATGAGGAGCCTCTCAGAGAGGAGGCTGAGGACATATAGGGCAGATTATACAGACAATGGACTCCTATGACACAGCATCAACATGTGTTTCTGGTCACACAGGCACAGGATAATGGGAGCACAGTGTGCCCTGGATAGTAGGAAACACACAATGAAACCATGTTTTAAAGGCGTATCCTGAGGATGCAGAGACAGTTCCGCCAGCAAAGTGCCTGGCAAATAAACATGATGATTAGAGTCCCGTCTCCATCATCCATGTAAAAACCCAGACACAAGGCTGAGCATGGTGGCATACTCCTTCAATTCCAGGACTTTAGAAGCAGAGAAAGGCAGATCTCTAGGAGATCAAGGCCAGCCTGATCTCCATGGCAAGTTCCAGGCCAGTTGGGGCTATTTCATGGAGCCCCTTCTTAACACAGTGCTGTGGCCTGTAATCCCGAAGCTAGAAGGAAGAGACAGGTATCTTCCTGGTGTTCATTGGCCAGGCAGTCTAACTAAAATGCCTGGGTTCTCTGAAAGTCCCTGTCTCAAAAAAGTACAGGAGACCAGTAGACACGACTCAGAAAGGTATCTGCCATCAGTCTCTACTCTAGCCTCAACATGCAAGCACACACCTGTTCCCACATACCTACACACCTGCACGCACACATGCACACATCCAAACATGCACAGGTACACCATTTGAAGGACACCAAAGCTAGTGTGACTCATTATGAACTTGTCCTTGCAGCCTGTACTGCAGTGCACCCCTGCAGAGGACCAAAGGTGACCCCCAAGAAGGCAACAGGGGCTCCCACCAGGCAACTCCCTGAGAACTCACAGATCATTGATTGACAGTCTTTCTACTGCGGCTTCCTGCCATGTTTCGGTCTGGAAAACACAACCTCAGACTCTGAAGTCAATGAGAACTATTTCCAAAGTGGAACAAGGCATGGGACTTGAGCAGCAGCATAAACCCCTTAGGAAAACTGCCTTGTCCCCTGTAATGTGCTTCTAATTGTGCACATCAATTTAAAGTTCCCACGAAGTCCACAAACTTCAGTGCAGCTATAGAGTCTCACCAAACTGTGTTAAGATAATTACATCAGGGCTCCCCCCACTTTATAATAAGTGGGCAGTAATTGTTGCTAAATTACAACTGAACCGCTGCAGAATTAGATGTTATATTCATACTAGGGGGGAAGCGCTCCGTCGTGATGAACGAGATGGCTGTAACTACAGACAGGATTAAAGTGATTAGCCACTTACCCCAACGTGTTGACATTTTTCCCATGATTTTAGACTTATGCTTCAAGAAAACTTTCCAATTAAACTCACTGTGAATGGCTGCTTAGGAAAGCCCTGAAACAAAGAGTCTGCAAAAGGTCAACTTGATTAGTGAGTAAACATTAGCACTAAAGAAAAAGTCACTCGGCCGAACCACCCACCTGAAATAACGGATGGCAGATGAAATGCTTAATGCCCAAGTCATAGCTGAACAATGTAGCTGTGTGATTAAGGCATGTGGCCATAATTAAAACAGTCATAACAATCACCTCGCAATAATTCATGTTATTCAAGACCACATATATTGTAATAAGCTTGTAAAAAGCTAAGAGGGGAAGGAAGGAACCGAGGGTAGAAGGGAATAAGGGAGGAGGAAGGGAAAGAATAGAAAACACACATTAGCAGTTTGGGATTAATAGAGGGTTACTCAATCCCAAGGTTTTTATTTGTTTGTTTGTTTGTGTGTGTGTGTGTGTGTGTGTGTGCTTTTTTTTTTAAATGTGAAAAGTACAGTCATAAACTGGTGTTTAACAGTTTGCATAAAATGCTTAGGTATAACATACTTGCAAATATTTCACATTTGAAACCTTGGGAGCAGTTCACTAGATCCCCACGTGGCCGTGTGTTAGGAAAGCAATCCTGTATGAAAATGGGTGTTAAACCATCACGGAACATGATGATTTTCACACGCTGTTCTGCGTGTTGAGGACTGGTGCTAAGATACATATGACAGTGGACAAGAACAGTACCTGCTACGGCCTTCAAAGTGATTCGGTAAACAAAGGTGCAAGCTGTTAGGAGAGAAAACTGGCACTAAAGAACTGATTCAAAAACATCCCGTTTCAAGGTGTTCTTTTAAAATCTGAATTATTCAACTTAACCTCCTACAATTAGTTTTCTGCACCTAGAGCTCAATTATTAAAATATTTATTACAAGGGTGTGTGTGAGGGGGGGGAGGAGAGGGAAGGGGAAAAGGAGAAGCAAGATGGGAGAGTAGAGAGAGAAATACTGAGATCAGGTCTGTGTTCGCTGGTGCCATACCATGCTTGCAGTCAGACGATAATGTGCAGGAAGTCGGTTCTCTTTCCTCCATGTGCACCCTGGACAGCAAGCTCAGGTCGGCCATCAGGCAGGGAGGCAAGAGCCTTCACCTGCTGAGCCATTTTGCCAGGCTTCAATATTTCTAACTTGTTTTTGAATTCTTCAGAAAGATGTTCATTTAGTTTCCCTGTGTTCTTCACGACCCCACTTGGCTCAGTAACACAAGTCCACAGGGAAGATATGTTTGGACCCCAGTTATTAGGGTCATTGACACTAACTAGCTACTGACTACGGCTAAATTTACCCCTGGACGGTTGTAATATCTACAAATATAAAGCATGTCTCATATACCAAGTATCTTTATTTTTATAAAAGTCCCTGTGTGTCTCTCGAAGGACAAGATTGGCAGTACAGTACCAAAATAAATAAATAAATTTAATTTAGTAAATATGCAAACAACAACAAAAACTACACTTGGTCAGGCTTCCAAAGTTCTGCCAGCTACCTCTCCATTCCCCCTTAGTGGCGATTGCACAGTCTCTTAAATCATTCCCTTCACTCACAAACCATCCTCCAACTTTTTAAAATTATATTTTATTGTTCCTATTGAGCTATGTTCAAGAGAACTCTTTTAAGGATGTTGGTGCATGAAGAACTGGGGTTATCAGACTCAGGCAGTGGAAGCCAGATACCACGAAGACAAGCACTTGACATCTGTTCATTCCTGGTACTTGAACTCTGGGCACTTGAACCGAAAATAGGAAAATGTGGATTGTAGCAACAGGGTAACAGATTTTTATTGCTTACAGAAAACTTGCGAACAATGACAACAAAAGCCCTATCATATTTCTTTTAAATTCCAAATAAATTCCTACTCCCAAATTTCATTTCTCTCCTGATCAAATTGGAGTCATGCTTTTCATTCCAGAACTTCAAACTGAACTCGCTTCGTGGTTCAAAAAAATACATTTCTAACTGGGAAAAAAAAAAGAAAAAGAAAAAGCTTCTTTAGCCTGATGGCTCCAGAAATTCACATTTCCTTGAGGGCCTGCCTGCTTGCCTTCCTTCCTTCCTTCCTTCCTTCCTTCCTTCCTTCCTTCCTTCCTTCCTTCCTTCCTTCCTTCCTTCCTTCCTCCCTCCCTCCCTCCCTCCCTCCCTCCCTCCCTCCCTCCCTCCCTCTCTCTCTCACTTTCTTTCTTCAAAGGATAATCGTGGATGTAGCCCAGAGACTGGTACTCTACTCGGGGCCTGTGTGGAGGAGGCAAGCCACAAAGCCTGTTCAGAGGGAGGCCTGCCCCATGGGACATGTGAACACAGACTGGAGGAAGAATACTCCATTAGCTAGAATCCCAGCCAGCCACTAACAATCAATCAGCTAGGATTCTCAGAGCTCACCTGATTCTGAAACCATATTTGGGAAAAGGGGGGGGGGATTCTGGGCAAAGAAAAATGAAAGCAGAAGAAAGAAAAGAATAATGGCTTTGTAAAAACTAAGCAAAGAATTCAATGACTCTAGGAGTAAGTGGCAGGTCATGAAAGAATCATATACAGACTGACTTCTTTCTCTCCATAGACTCCTGAGCTCAAGGCAATAGCATGAGAAAAGGGGTAAGAGGAAAGGGCAAAAGGAAGAGAGAAAGGGGGAAGAGAGGGAGGGAGAAAGGGCTGAAGAGACAGTGGCTATTTCACTTGACTCATTAATTTCCTACAAATCTATTTTTTAATTTTTAATTAAATTTTTATTTATTATGGTGTGTGTGAATCACATGCCATCACATCTATGTAGAGGTCAGACTATACAATCTCTGTGAATTGGTTCTCTACTTCCACACTATGGGTCTCCCTAGTATTGAACTTAGATCCCCATGCTGGTAGCAAGGGACTTTATCCACTGAGCCACTTCTCCAGCCCATAACTTCTGTCCACCATTTGGAACATGGTCATCTCTCATTCAGTTTGTTCACAAACCCAGGGGACTTCACGCACATGTGCACACCCAGCCACATTTCTGCTGGGATTCTGGCCTTGTACTGAAGCACGTCTAATTGATGGCTATGTAATGTAAACACATGCAGGGGTGGATAGAAACACAACAGGGGCACGTGTGAAGGCCTGGGCTCCCAGAGAACTGGACACAATCCTCTGCAAAGTGATAAAATCACCGGGCGACTCCAGAAATGCCACCCTCCCTCTCAGAGCCTCAGTCCTGCCCTTTGACAATGGATGGCTGGGGATCAGCATGGCTCCTTTATCATCTGCCACCCAGGGCTGCCACTTCCCCGATTTCTACAGTGCTAAGAGCTCATTTCTTTTCATTTTGCCCCAGTGGGAGTGATGGATAGCTTCTCCCGTAGCAATCTCATTACACACTTTTACATATTTGTTGGTTGTTACATTTCCCGTCCATCACTTTTCCCCTTGGATGAAGGCTGCAAGTTATCTTCATCTGCAGCAGCTGTACCCTCCTCGTTCACCACTCCCTTTAGGGCTACTTCTGGAATATTGTTTTCTTGACACTAAGTAGAGTAATGGTTAAGAAAGAAGTCTTTGGAGGCCGAAGATATGGCCAATGCTTGCTGAGCCAACATGGGGACCTGAGTTCAGATCCCGGCACCAAAGTTAAAAACAACAAAGCCGGGCGGTGGTGTTCACACACCTTTAATCCCAGCACCCAGGAGGCAGAGGCAGGTGGATCTCAGTGAGTTTGAGGCCTACCTGGTCTACAATAGCTTGTCCCAGGGCAGGCTCCAAAGCTACAGAGAAACCCTGTCTCGTAAAATAAACCCCAAAACAGAACAAAACACCAACAACAAACAGTCCTGGCTCCACAACTGTCACCTCTAAGTCTGGGGACAGGAGGATCAATTGGAATTTCTGGTTGCCAATCTACCAACAAGTTCATTGAGAGTCCCTGTCTCAAGGGAATAGGGTAGAGGGGGTTAGAACATGGCACTTGCTGTCTTCCTGGCCTCAGCATGTACACAGGTGCAAAATACAGCGGTAAACAAATACTCCCATATACAACACATACAGAAACACATGTAGATACATGCATACTCTAAAAATGAATGAAGGTTTCAGACTTACACACTGCATGGGCTTGAAGCCACTAGCTTAACGGGAAGCTTTGGAATAAACTTAGGTCTCTTTACCTATAAAATGGGATTATAGTAGTGACAAACTCCTGAGCAACTGTGGCAGTCAAATGAGAAAAGGAAGGCTTGGCATGTTGGCTATTGAAATGGAAGCTGTTATTTAGGTTCTTCCTCATCTTGATAATGCCCACAATAAACTAGCACTTTCAGTAAGATTAATCCAAATGAAAGCTAATGAAGTCAGAGAAAGCATTTCTGTCATCCTAGGAAATCAGTGGGTTAGGAAATCAGATCAACCATGATCTAAAGTGTGTGTGTGTGTGTTGTGTGTGTATGCATGTGTACCTATGTGCATATGTGCATGCATGTGTATGTGTGCCTGGATGCCTATACACATTTATGTGTGTTTATGCATGTGTTTGTGCCTGTGTGCATGCATGGGGCCTGTGTTCATGTGTGTGCACCTGTATGCATTCATGTGTATGTATGTGTATGTTTGCCTGTGTGTATGCATGTGTGTGCATCTATGTATGTATGCACGTATGTATGAATGCATGTGTTATTTTGTTTGTGCATATGTGCCTTGTGCCTGTATATCTGTGTTACATGCATGTAGTATGTGCATAGGTGTATTGTGGTGTGCATGCCTGTTTGAGGCTGTATGTATTCATGGGGAGACAGGGGAGAACTTCAGGTGTTTTAGTTAGGATGTCTATTGCTATGATACAACACACTGGCAAAAAGCAACTTGATTAAGAGCTAAAGCAGAAGACAGTGATATTTCATTTGTATTTTAATAAATAAAGCTTGCCTGAAGTTCAGAGAGTAAAACAGCCCCACTGGTCAGCATTACAGACCAGGTAGTGGTGACACACACCTTTAATTCCAGTAGCCACACTAGTTTGCTACAGAAACCAGGTGGTACTGGTGCACACCTTTAATCCCGGCACCAAAGAGGTAAGACTGGAGGAGACAGTTCACAGACACAGTCTCATTCTGAGATTCCTGGAGGCAGAATGGCCATTTCAGACCGAGGAAGAGGTCAGAGCCAGTGGATGGCTGTTTTGCTTCTGACTTTCAGGTTGAACCCCAATATCTGTCTCTGGGTTTTTATTAATTGTGCTACAAGACATGGAGGAATGCTGTTTACTGGCTTGTTCCTTAGGGCCTGCTGTCCGGTCTGCTTTCTTATACAACTCAAGACTGCCTTCCCGAAGATGGTACCACACCCTGTGGGCTGAGTCAACCCAGATCAATCATCAATCAAGAAAATGAATGTCCTACAACTTTGCCTGAAGGCCAACCCAGTGAAGACATTTTCGCAAATAAGGATTCCTTTTCCCAAATGATTTGAGCTTGGTGTCACATGGACAGAAATGAACCAGGACACAGGGGCTGTTTCTCCCTGAATCAGGAGCTGGACTGGGGACCAGCAACCTCAGTGGCCTCCTGTTTCTACCCTCCCCACCGCACACACAGTGCTGGGGTGACTGGAACAAGCAGAGCTACTCCCAGCTCTTTACAAAGATGTCAGGATTGGAACCGGGGCCCCCATTCTTGTGCAGCAACCACGCTCACCCACAAAGCCACCCTCCAACCTATAACTTCTCATTCTGATTACACCAAGGGCTCTCTTCTTCCACTGTCTGTGACCTTGGGAACAATCTGTCAGCATGCCTAGATAAGAGCTGGCCCCGCCAAGCGGAGCTCTTATCGTCTTTACCTGAAAACAAAACCATTTAAAGACTGGTCAGAGCTAAAAAGCTGTCTCCAGTGTGATTTCTTCTCTACCCACAGAGAGATCAGCCACAGATCTGCAGCCCCATCTCTAGTCAGACACTGAGCACAGCAGGGGAAGATGTGTCTACAAGTGTGAGAACTGCTGCCTGCTGTGTCAGAAGTGTCGCCAAGTGCCCAGCTGAGCTTCTGGCCCTGTTTCCCCATCCCTGAACTGGAAGCCAGAGGTGTTAATGGTGACGCCAGAATTTAATTTCCCAAGACAGGAATGCGGGGTTTCCAAAGTTGAAGCTGCCACCTTCATCCTGAACAACCAGGTCTGTTAAGCCATCCTAAAGTGTTGCTGTCAAAATCTTGAGTGGATCAATGGAGCATGGAACAGATATCAGAGTCACTCGCCGGCTGTACACGAGAGCAACGCCACCAGGCTCTCTTTCCACTTAGATCCCATTTCTTCTTTATTCTCCTTAATTCCCTTCGCGACGCGAGCCTGTGATCTTCTATATTACTGCTGCAACCTACCCTTTCCCCTGGCCTTATTAGGCCCTTATCTTCTTAAGCAGCAGCAAGCTTTTGCATCCAGCATCCATCCTTCCTAAACACTCCAAGATCATCATTTCACTTGCTCTCTTGCTCCTTCACCTGCATCCTTTAGGACTCTCAAGTGAATGTCATCAGACCTCAATGACTCCGACACGCTCAATTATGGGAGGGTGCCTCAACCTGCTTCCTGCAGATGGGGACTGCTTCCCGCATTAGCGCCCTCTCACTATTAACCTTTGTAGTGAGGATGGCAGCAGAGGAGCTGTTAGGGATCTCAGAGCCTGTCTGCCATGTGGCTTGCCCCCCCCCCTCCTCCGGTTAATGAAAAGCTGGCCTCCCCTTGTGGGTAATTCACTCCAGGATGAAGGGCTGGGGCGACTACTGTGCCACTTAATTCTCTAAGAAAAACCTTATTACGTCCTCTTGTGTTTTCTAGTTTGTGCACCTTTGGTCCTTTGCATTTCCAGAGACACTTTAGGCTCTTAACAATCGCACCTAAAATATGCATCGCCTCATTAGAGACGCGCCTGAACTCGCACGTTCTCATAGGACTCTTCCTGTTGTTCTTTCCACTTCGAATATTTGTTTTATATTTCTTTAAGTGTGCCTGTGTCCATTTGTGTGAATGTGTCCCGTGTAAGTGTAGGTAGCCAAAAGAGGCTACCAAATTTCCTGGAGCTGGCAGCTGTAAATCACCCAAAATGAGCTCCAGGAATTAACTCAGGTCCTCTTCAAGCGCAGCAAAGGCTCCTAATTTCTGAGCCATCTCTCCAGCAACACCCTCCTCCCCTCCCCTTTCTGTTGTCCTTAAACAACTGGCCAGTGACCATAGAAACTAAAAGTTACGAGGAGAAGTGTTCTGTTTTAATTATTTGATCTTTTAAATTTGATTTTCTGTTAGTGCCTTCCACATGTGCTGGTGAGCATCAGGTCTTGGTGCATGCTCAGTGGACCGGCGTTTGGGGCGGTTTATATTATTTGTCATCTCTTGCCCCCGCTGCGTTTGCCTCTTCCCCAGAGAGGAGGGAGTGGTGTTCTTCTCACCACGCACATCCAGAGTGAAGGTCATGATTTTAGAAAACAGGAGGAAAGTGACACTGGAGGCATTTCCAGTTCCAGCCTTCTTTTCAGTCTGGAAAGCAGTTTGCAATGGTTGTGGCTAAACTTGTGTGGCTGTGAAAATAGCTGTTTGCACAAACACAGCTACACTGAATGACTGGACAGGGGTGGCACTGCAGAAGCAGTTTTTTTTAGAAGGTTGAAGTGTATTTTGTTTTGCCTTGTGCTGTTGCCTCACAAAACGTTACAATGAGGAGCCCAAAAGATCCAGTTAGAAAAGAGGAACAGTTCCAGTCAGGGAACTGCTCGGTGTATGGCTGATTACTGGAGCTGAAGCCACCAGAGAAGGCCATGCGTATTATGGGTAGGATTATGATGTCTGACAGTAGTTCCCTTTTTCCTTTCCAAATATAAGTCTTTCTATTAGTCTGCCCATGATGGAGAGATGGGAGCTATTTTCCCCTTCCTCACTGCTGCCTCCATCCAATACTGAAGAGATACAAATCAGTGATTTGAATACCATCAAAGCTCAGAAGCTGTGTTGGGGATGTGGCATGTGCGTATGTCTGATGGAGCCAGACTTTATCACTGGGGTGTCCTCCTCCTGCCACTCTCCCTCTTATTATTGATTGATTGATTGATTCATTCATTCATTCATTCATTCATTCATTCATTCTGACACAAAATCTCCCAAAGAATATGGAGATGACTGATTCAGCCAGGCTGGAAGGCCAAGGAACTCAGGGATCTACTTGCCCCTCTTTTCCTAGTGCTATGGAGAAGGTCCTACTTTCTCAGATTGCTGTCTGAGTGCTGGGGATCAGAAATGAGGTCTTCATGCCTATGGGGCAAGCACTCTACACTGAGCACCCTCCCAGCCCCAAACCTTACCACTGGAAGGATCTCTGTGAGAAAACAGAGAAGAATGTAAATAAAGTGACAACTTTGTGTCCCTTGCCCTGAATGCTCACTTGCTGCATTTCCATACTTAGAGGTTTGCAAAATAAAAGATCCTCTGTATGGAGTGGGGAGAATGCCCTTGAGTGTCCTCTACATCAGCTGCACTGGCCAGCCCATGATGAGCCCCTCCAGGCAAACGGGAGCTGAGCACCCACTGTGGGTCTGGTTGAGTGCCATCCTCCCCAGATGCCAATAGAAATAGAAAGAGCCTTTGGCAAGCTCCAATCTAGCAGGGGAAATAGACCTTTAAAAAATCTGTTAGGGCTTCATCTAAATGGCTTTGTTGGGAATCATTTCACCCTTTTCTTATTTCTGCCCATCTACAAGGCCTATTCTTCCAAGGTAGAAAATAACCTTTAAGCATTATCTAGTCTGTCGCCCTGACTGTAGGTGAGAAAATGATGTAACCACTTCTGTCACTGAAGAAAAAGAATGCATCTCTTTTTCGTGGCCTCTAAGAGTTAACCAACTTCACTATTAGAAGAGAATTATATTATTTCCAGGCAATACCCTCACACTGGAATGCAAGTTGTTTTTCCTCCTTTTATTGACGCGTTATGGGAGATGAGCATTTAATAACTCTGCTAATTTAACATGAGCATTGTCATAGCTTTCTGCTTTCTGGATCCACAGGCTGCCTTTTTAATCAACCAGGCAATGTGCAAAATCCTTCATGCCTAGCTTAATCAGGGAAGCCTGAGAGCTATACACAGCAGACATGCATGCATGTTTGTGTATACACATGTGCACATGGAGGCTAGGGCACAACTTCAATGTTGTTCCTCAGTTTTTTGAGACTGGGTCTAGAAATTGCCAAGAGAGGCAGGCTGTTTGGCCCATGATCCCCAGAGATTCTCCTGTCTTCATTTTCTAAACACTCCGGTTTCAAGCACAGGACACCCTTAGTTTGTTTGAATTTAGGGGGTTGAGCTCAGGAACTCACCCTTGTACAGCAAGCTTTGCACTGACAAGGTGTCTTTGCAGACTGCCTTTACAATTTGAGGGAGTTCCTGGCCCAACCTATATGATTTCAAAACATCCAGCAGCAGTCATTGTCATTCCTAAAGAGTCTCTTCAACTTCCTCATCCGGCACAAATGATGCCTTCTCTCCTCTGACCAAGATCTCCCCGTGTCCTCCAACCCTTGGACAAGTCCAATTCTATTTTACACTTGTACTCATTCTGCACCTCTTCAATATTCAACACGTAAGTGAGGTCATGCAGCATTTGTCTCTGTGTTCCTTACTTCACTTTGTCTGAAGTCCTCTCGGTTCACTTATGCTATTACAAGTAGTAAGCCCTCCTCCTTTAAGACTGATATAAATATACCTATCGTTCATCCTCTGTTTATCTACTTTTTTAACAGACATATTGGTTGATTCAATTTTTTGGATATTGTGAATAATGGCATATAAATGTTATCAGCTCTATACTCATCCTCATTTTAATTTATTTTTTTGCTTTCACATTTGCTAAGGTGCCACCATTGTCTCTCACATTGATTTATAAACAAAGCAATTCTACCAAACACATCTTGAGGTTGTATAAAATATTCCCTCTGAGAAGTAAAGCTTTCAGATTACGCAAACATTAATTTAAACAACAGGTACTCCTGAAACATCTTAGGATAAAAGCTCTTTATAAAATTAAGGGATGATTTACCTAGCTGCAATGCATCTCATGTCTAGACAGTCAAAGCTCAAAGCTCTGGCCAGAGGATGTGCGCTGCAGAATTCCCAACGACAAAATTCTTCCAAGCTGTTTGGAAAGAACTAACAATTGCTACTGAAAACCCACAGTGTTGTAAATGTGCATCAGTGATAAGCGAAGGGATACACAGCTCTTGATTAAATCAGCTGTGTCTTCTTTAACAGGTATTATAAAAAAAAAATGTTTCCTTCTGGGCCTTTGAGCTTTCTCAGCCTCTAAGGATGCCTGAAGTCAAGCTTGCTGACCTGAGTTCAATCCCTGTTACTAACTCAGTAGGAGGAGAAAACTAATTCCCCCAAGTTTTCATCTGAGCTGTATACCTTCACATTGGGGGTAATCAATCAAAAATAAATAAATGTATTTTTTCCAATTAAAACTCTGTCCCCTATATGCTTGCATATGTAAACAGACTTACAAAACTGCCATTCCTGATTTAAGAACAAAGAAAATAGAGGAGATAGAGAAAATATAGGATTCATTTTATTTTAATTATAGCTTTGTAAGCACAAACGCATAAGCTCCAGCTTTTATTTACTTGGATCGTCATTGCTACCAAACATAGCCGCAGTTTTCAGAAGTCTGTTTTAAATACGAGTGTTGCTTTAAATTCAAGTGATTAAGCAGATGGAATATCAAACTTTGATTCCATTTAACTATCTCGTTGGGACCACATTTTACCAGGAATAAAAAAAAATGTCAAACTAAGTATTAAAACACTTTATTCCAACATGTTAGGGAGAGTTCCAGAATGAATGAAGAAAAATATAAAGTCAACGTAAATTCAATTATTGAGCCAAGTTACCACAGGAACATGCAGGGACACAGACATTCAAGTAAATAAATTATTCTGATTTTGTTACTGGCTGACACAAATTACTCATTTCCTTGGACCTGAGACAGAGAGGTTTCAAAGCAAAAGAGATGCAATCATGGGACCAAGCTCATTACTCATCCTCTCCAGCCTCACAGTCAATGTGGATTCCAGGCATACTTTATCCCCCTCCAGCCTCACCAAAGGTGTCCCTAAACCAGCCTATAACCCGCTCAACTGTCACTCACAGATCTGCTTCCTGCTCTATGGCTATATCCATACTCCACTCTTTACAAAATGCCTTTAGTCATTTTTGCTAATAAATTAGTGAAATCTGGAAGCTGTAGAGACAGTTCAGATTCCAAGCATGCAGATCTTAGTCTGATTTCCAAGAGGCATGTCTAAAAAGCTGGGTGCTATGGAACATTCTTATAATCTTAGCACTAGGAAGACAAAGACAAATGGATCCTTGGGGCTCACTGGCCAAACAGCTTACCCCAATTAATGAGACCCAGGTAAAATGAGAAAACTTTTCTGACAAAGTAAGGTGGAGTGGAGAATATGGCTTAGCAGGTAAAGGTACTTGCTATGAAATATCATAACATGAGTTTGATTCCTGGGACCCATATGGTAGAAGGAAAGAACCAACTTCTACAACTTGCCCTCTAACCATATACATACCAAGGCATACATACATACACACAGATAGACAGAGAAATACAGAGAGAAACACGCAATAAAATAAATATAAATGTAATAATTTTTAAAAAGAAAACAAGGATGTCTCCTGAAAAGGAATAGTTAAGGCTGACCTCGTACTTCCACATGCATTCACACATACACAAACACACACACACACACACACACACACATTGCCATTTTCAAATGGCCTACTCACAAAATGCAATTTTTAAACTAATTCAAGGGTAATTTAAGAAGCAAAATGATAAAGTAAGGCATTAGCACAGGAAGGATCCTAGCCAGGGGATTGTTACTCTCCCTGGTGCTGGGAGAGTGAGAGCTTCATACAGTGGAAACAGTGTGCTAAAGGAGGCATTTTCCTCTCATGGTTGGAGTCTGGAATGGCTTCCTGACTTACAAGTGGTAGTGTTCTCATATGACCTTTCTCTTATGTCCTGAGAGAGAATGTTCTGGAATCCCATCTTCTTGTTATAAAGGAAGTGGCTCTATCAGATTAGCTCTACCCCTGGAACTTCACTTAACCTTAATTACTTTCATGAGGGCCTAATCTTTAAATGAAGTCATAGTGGGTGCGAGGACCCCATGCTGTGATGCCTAGGTGGGGGGATGATTCAGTATATAGCACATGCCAAGGAGGAAGAGACTTGCTTCCATGCACTCTCTGCTTTGCTAAGAATGAAGTCATGATCATTACGGGAGGGACTCACAGGGCACAATGGTTTTCTGAGGAGCTACAGTTAGTACTGGCTATGGAGGTAGAGATAGAAGGATTCCTGATGTTGGCCAGCCAGCCTATCTGAATCAGAGAAGTATGGGTTTATTAAAAAATGTATGTCTCTCAAAATAATGCCAAGAGACATTGAGAAAGCTTCCTGACATCTGCACCCACACTTGAGCACATGTAAGTACACACACACTTGCACATGAGAAAGCATGAAACTTTGGAGATGAAACATTGCCTCTGGTGTGTAGCTTTTTTCTGGTCTCATGACTCTGGTCTCTGAGTGTCGTTCATTTATCTTCACTCTATGTGTGTGGCTGTGTTGCTCTGGGTAAATGAAGGACCCAATGAGCACATACACATGCAGGAACACACAGAGTGTCTGGAGCCTAGTGAAGTCACTATAAATATCTGTCCAAGGCATGGGTTAACAGTATAATTTGCAGCTCCGCTTCTGATGCTAACTTTCAGCTCAAGCCGTCAGCCATCGAGTACGAGAATGGCTTCACCATCTGCAGTGAGACCCACAAGCATTTGAAAGCCTTCCAAGCCTTTGTGTGGACAGCTGAGCAGCAGCCATTTGGTTTAATATAAAATTGTTGTCAGAAGGATGCTATAATTTGCCTCCTACACATGTCCAGATGTCACTAAATTGGGCCCAAGGTCACCATGGTGGACCAGACTGGCCTAAAAATGATTGTCTTATTTCTGTTAGAAATTACCCTACACCAGATGTTCTACGGTGTCTACTGTTGGCTTCACACACTCAGCAAATAGATGGAAGGAAACCGGCCCCACCCTACCCAGATGACAGGTCAAAGGGCAACTGAGCCATTCTCCTTGCCCCAGTCAGTTTCCAACTTCCTGTGAAGGAAGAGGTGTTTGTCCTACTGGTGCCTCTCACTCTTTAGATCAGTGGTCACTTGTTGGCATTGACTAGTCATTTGTCCAGTAGATTAGCTAATCTTCTTGTTGCTGTGACAAATTGCCTGGCGTGTGGTAGAGGAGGAAGGCTGTTTGAGGGTTTAGTCCATCATGGAAGGGACTTTGCCTACTTCATAGGTGGTGCTAGGATTTTCCATAAGGAGACAGAGAACATATAACCACCCCACACTGTAGTATTAATAACCATTGATAATCTCTGGTCAGGTACATTCTTTTATTTGAAGTTGTAATCTTTTATTCATATATTGCTGATATCTCATGCTTCTCTATTATTAAGATGTCTCCTAAGGAGAAATATTTCCTCCCATTGAAGATAATGTTACAGTTCCTAAAGACAGAATAAATGCTTGATATTCTCTTCCTTACCAGTGGGAGGAATACCAAGACTCCTGGCATTCTCTAAGAGTTTAGGGGTGCTGGGGTGTTCTAAATGAAGTGGTGGCTTTTACTAGTACTGGACATCATCTTTTGTAACTTTAGGAAGAATAAGGCTCCATGTAGTAGGTTACTGTAAGACTTTTATTTATATAAGTTCAGGATGGCAGGGGATTTCATAGGTTAGACCATGAGTCTCAGAAAAACAACATGAAACAGCATCAATAGGTGGCTATAAGAAGCAGCTAGGTTCCGTCTAACCTTTGGCACCAGCATGGCTTATGGGAAGAATGTATAAAGTTCTTTAACTTTAAGTTACTTAACTCGATCTCTCTCTCTCTACATATATATATATATATGTGTGTGTGTATGTGTGTGTGTGTGTATGTATGTATATCATCAATGACATTTGCCTTAACTACACAGGAATTTTAGATTTATGTATTAACATAATATATTAAATGTGTACATTACTAAAATGAAATCATAAAACTGAAATTAATTCACAGAAATATAGTTTCTACTCATATCCTGTCACATCTTCTCTTTAAGAAATTGTTGTCTCTTTATCTTTCCAAACACGTTGGTAACTAATAATAAAGATACTATTGTACACATGCGTGCACACACATATACATGGATATACTTGTCTCTTGGGTAATCAGTATACATATAAGACAAATAGTCCTTTATTTATATTTACCTACAGAAAGATACATGTCAGAACACGCACACACACACACACACACACACACACAAACACACACACACCATTCCCCCATCTGTGATGTTTTTCTCTTCACAGAAATTGAATGATCTTATTCCATGTGAAAAACAGAAATAAATGTCATTTGAAATACTTAACATAAATCAAAACTCCTTTTTAACCAGTAGTAGAAAGAATGAACTATATATTTACATTTATTATTCACTTCAAATTTAACCACTTTCTCCAATTTTGAGGGCTTTATTAATATAAGGTACTTTTGGAAAAGCACATACTTCTATTTGAATTTGAATTTAATTATTAGGAAGCCTCAGCCACGTTAGAGAGAGCAAAAGACATTTCCCAAGAAATGCTTTGCTTCTTAGGTAAAATGAGGCATTTTGTCAATTACAAAGGCTGTATCTTAAGCAGCCAAAGTAGACTCTTGTCTTCTCAAAGACAATCAAGGTCTACAGGAGCATGCATTTAAAGCATAAACTAATACTTACTCAACAATAAAGTTCCACAGAAGCAAGCACTGAGTTTTTGAGACACTTCACACATTAAGTTTTGTAGGTACAAAAAGATGTGAATGTTCCATCAGGGACAGGACGGTCCTGACTCAGCCAATTTGATGGCTGTGTGACCTTCTCCAATGTGTTTAACCTCTCTGCCCTCATGCTTCCTATCTATAAAACATAGATGTTAATAGTTCCTCATAGGACTATAAGCAAGGACACGGCATGAGTCGGAATACAGAAAGCACCCAGCCCAAGGTCAATACACCTCCGTTCTTGCACAGCTAGCAAAACTAGGAAACAATAGAAAATGATGGTTAAGATTCAGGCCGCTTGAGAGCAACCCTGGCTATAGAACGCCCCAGCTGTGCGGCTGTATGCAGAAAAAAGCTATTTTAATCCATATCAACCTCACCTTCCTGTTCTGTAAAAGAAAGGTACTAAGAACGCTTCCTGGAGTGATTTTATCAATTAAATTATAGGGGTCTGGCAAGGTAGCTCAGGAAAATGCCTCCCTCCTATGCACAAAGGCCTGGGTTCAAGTCCAGGACCACATAAACTGGCCATGGTGATACATGTCTGTGAAGTTAGCATTTAGAAGGTAGAGGCAGGCAGAGAAGATATTCAAAGCCATCCTCAGCTACTTGGTGAGTTTGAAGCCAGACTGGGCTACATGAGATTTACTACAAATGTTTTGTAATTGTGTGTAATATTATAGCTCTGTTTAGCACAAGGAAGAGGAAATCATTGGTTTTATCTTATTCTCGTACCCAAGCTCCCTACCATAGCATCTACACAGGACTAACTCTCTCTAAATGATCATAAAATAAACCAGAGTAACTGCATGAATGTCTTGCATTCTGTGTTTAACGAACATCACGGAAGATGGTGGGCTGAGGTGATGATGGTACAGTTGGTAAAGTGCTTGCCTTGAAAACACAAGGACCTGAGTTAGATCCCTGAGCCCATGTTTAAAAACCTGAGCACTGCAGAGTAATCCCAACAACAGGAAGACTGAGACAGGCAAATCCCATACACTCCTCGCTGACCAGCCAGCCATCCTCAATGCAAGTTCCAGGCTACTGAGAGAATCTGTCTCCAACACAATGTGGATGGCACCTACAGAATAACTCTTCAGATTGTTCTCTGGCCTCCATATTCATGTAGACATACACACAGAGCCCGAACACATGGGAACTAAATGTATCTGTCCATACATAGAAGTCAATGTAAAAGTTGAAGCTGCAGCGTTGCACAGGTAAAAGGTCCTTCTCCATCCATTTCCACCTACCAGGTCACTTCTCCAGATGCTATCAAATAGACATTTTCAGTGTCACCTCAAGGGCCTCACCTCTCCTGAGCTGGACGTCAGAGGCTCAGAGGCAGGGTCTGGTGCCCTAAGGACAGTCTGCTGTGAAAGTCCTGGCCTGCAGGATCTGGAAGCCATTCTAATCTATTACAAAGACCTACAGGCTATCTTCTGGTAACTTGTCATGGGCTCTGGTGATTGTCTCTGAAAATGCAATAAACCTGCAAAGTCTTGCGTGTGTGTTGCATACTAGAAGTATACTAAATATATTACTACTTCACCGGGGACACTCTTGACAATAACGTGAATGTCTGAGGGAATAGAAATCCATTCTTAAAATGTTTCTGACATCAAAGGTGACCGCTGAGTTTCGGAAAATATTACAAAGTAAGATTGACTTGTGTGATTGAGATATTCATAAGACCAACATTTCAGAGGTAGGCTGGGGAGGGGGCTCTATGATTTTTTTTTTCACTGCCTGAGATGGAAGTGAAAGAAGCATACCGGGTGCAGATGTCTCCTTGACTCAATTCTTTAATCATTTTTCCTACGTGCTTTATAGCAAACAGTTGATTCTAATTTTATTGAGGTTTGTCTTGTCCGATGTGTACTTTATAAGTGTATCTATGTGTGTGTGCATATATGTCCATTGTATGTGTGCAATACATGAGCATATGTGTGCACAGGCAAATGGAGACCAGAGATCAAAGTCAGGTTTTATTTTTCTGGAGCACTGCACCCCATATCAATGCACTGTCTCTCGCTGAGACTTGAACTCACCAAACTGGGTAGGCTTGATGGCCTACCAAAAGCCCAAAGGACTCCCCTGTCTGCCTCTTCAGCTCTGGGATTTCAGGCATCAACCACCAGACCTGATTTTCTATATGGCTTATAAGGATCAACCTCTGGGGCTCATGGTTAAACAGCACTTTACCAGATTAGCCATTTCCTCAACCTGTGTGTAATGTTTTATTATCCATAAAATAATTAGGCAGAGAGAGATGGCTTATTTATTGTTATGTCTCTCACCTTACTGAAAACAAATCCCAACCAATTTTGTCTTTTCTTTAATGGTCATACTTGGGTTTCAATGGTACAGACATAAAAGTATTAATTCATGAATAGTATCTAAAGAAAAATTTTATTTTAAATCAAATAAAAAATAAAATCATAAGTCTAAAGATGCTATCCATGTTGAGAGATGGTTCAATTCTAAATTCGGAGAGCAGTGTGGTCTACCCGAAACAGTGCCTCATCCTTTAATTCTGCTAACTGAGGGTCTGCCGTGTATCAGACCAGAAGCATAGCAGCTTATTCTTTATTCACAAGGAAGGGATACCTCATACTCGATACCAGAATATGAGCTAGGAAAAGGCCCTATGAACCCAAGGAGTCACAGAGACCGAGTAAGGAAGTACAGTGCTGTGACAGACACATCAGAGGGAAAAGTCAAACCCAGAGTCCTTGTGGTTTATCTGCTGGCAAATAGACCCTGTTGTATGGAAGGGTGAAGAGATGTGGGATCATAGCCAACTCCAGTGGCCACGCAGTCCTGGCATTGATGACATTGTACACTGATAATGGTGGAGATGTCTGGCGACTTTGAGACACTGCCTCAGCAGGAAGCTCATGAGTTCAAAGTCATCCTTGACTACATACAGGGAAGTAAGGGAGGAGGAGGAGGAAGATGAGGAGGAATGATAGGGAGGAAGGAAAAGGAAGGGAACAGAGAAGGGAAGGATAAAGCCATTAGTTAATGGGCATGTTGATGTCTGTATTGACAGGGTGTTCACTATAAAACTATTGAACTGGTTTTAGGGAGTAAACATCAGAAGAGATTCGCATTTCCACCTGAGAAAGTGCATCCTGTCACTTGCTACCACTCTAAGTGGCAGGCCCAGAAAAAGATGAAAGGATTTCTGAAATACATTTTAATAACAACCACAGCATACCCAGTCCCCCTCCCACCCTGCAGCTTCATCACAGATAACCTCCTGCTTTAACTGATGCAAACAACCTAACAGCCGAAGCCTGTCTGTTGGCAGCAGACATTTATAAACAGGGACTATATACACTCAGTCAGTAATCACAAACTAAGCAAAGAGGTCTCAGAGAATAGTCTGAGTGTTTACCATAAATACTGAGAGATATACGCCATGTAAATGCCACTAACTCAATGCAAGGACTACAGACTGAGGAGTTGACCAGAACGTTAGTCAACACTCTAAGGGCTGCTGCCTTCCTGTAGGCCTTGTGTGCAAACAGAGAGAGGCTGGAGAAATGTTATCCAAGGGTCATGAAACATGTTCAGAAAGTAAATGTTACCCTTTGGGAAGTAAACTTTCAATGCACCAAATTCCATCTAGTGCCCTGCAGAAGGATGCCTGCAACGAGTATTCTGCAATACAGCTCATCTTTTATAGGTAAGCACTCCATCACCACAGCCCTGGAGTGGAGAGCCAGGTCTGCATCTTCCCACGCCATCACGGTTTATAACTCCAAGAGCGAGGGCTATTATCAGAGTTTTAAAGATTCCCCAGAAACTGCTTTTCTATAACCTCCCTTGGAAGCAAATTTCTGTCATAAACACACTATTCATAAAATTCTTCCATATTCTTAAGCCTGTCAAAGTAGAATCCTCGGGCATCTTTCTATTACAGAGAATTATTTCTTAATCAACAACTAGCCATGATGGGCATGTCCATCATGACAAAAATGACAAAGGTACAATCAGATGCCCTCTTCTGACCCCAGAGATGTCTGTGTTCATATGCACACACACACACACACACACAATTAAAAATAAAATACACCCTTGGAAAAAAACAGGCAAGTATGAAGGAAAACAAAGAGATTGAGAATAACCTAGAGGTTCTTTCCTGACAAATGCACAAGATTAAAATGAAGTGTTTCACAGTTTTTATTAACTGTAAATAAATAAAAGCTGAGGCATCGCTCGACTGTCATAGTTACTCATTATCAAAGTTTAATATTGGAAAGATGAGAGCAATTGAGAAAGACACACCATGTTGACCTCTGCCCTCCATACGTACACACCCATGCATATACACCCATGCACACACCCAAAGGAAGACATACTTACACCATATATACCTATATACAATTTTTTAATTTAAAGATAAAAGAAAAATTTAGAAAGTTTCCATTGGGGATGATAAAAACATTATACAGAAGGAGAATGACAATGGTTGCCTCACTAGTATTAAAGTCTTTAATAGCCCTGTATTGTACAATTAAATTGTAGGACCCACCACAACAAGCCCACTAGAAGCCCGGGTCTCAGTAGTTTTCCCTAAGGAAATACCTGGTTCCAAGAAAGACCACAAACTGAGATCATCCAGGTACCACCCAGGAACAGACCATCCAAAGGAAATTCTAACATTCCGACCATTGTAGATAGCATCACCTGCCAGCACACACCCATCACTTTTCACGAGGACATCCTTAGACAAATGTCAGCCAATCGGGGATCCTGTCCTTAGAAATCTCTCACCCCCACCTTTTCTACTATAAAAACCCAACCCTAACTGAGTTTGGGGCTCTTAGAACACTCCAATACATTGGACACATGGAGAATCCGAGTTTGCAAACTTATGTAAGAATAAAGGCTCTTTGCTTTTACAAAAATAAATAAATAAATAAAAATAAAAATAAAATAAATTGTAAAGACGCACCTGCATGGCTGGAAAGGTTTTTTCTCTCTACTATTCCTCCTTTCTCTCTTGGTAGTACTGGGATTCAAACCCAGGCCTTGTGATTGCCAGGCAAGCTGTCTGTCAACTGGGTCTTTCTTGACGCAGTGTTAATTTTAAGGATATTTACTGTAGAACAGTTCACAGAGCCCAGTTTTTATTTCACTGGTTTTCTGTTTGTATGCTTTCTGTTTCAACACGCATGCATCAGCACGGAAAATGAGAACTGGACATCGCTAAGGGGGCATAAAATGTAGTGTGGCTGCTTTGGACATGGTTTGCGAATCACATGAAGTAAAAAAAAAATCATTCACTTGACAAACGTACTCTAATTATTCATAAAAAAGACATAAAACACCATGAAGATCCACACACTCTAGGTTTACTTACAGCCCCCCAAAACTGGATGAGATGGCGCCTGAGCGATGACTTAGCGTATACTGCTCTTGCAGAAGACCCATATTTAGTCCTCAGTTCCTATAGGTCATTCAGAACATTGTTAGACTAAGTCATTGGAAACCATATGGAATGAAGGTAAACCACTGAGAATTCTGTGTTGAAGTGAATTTGTGTCTGTGTATGTACTGGTGCATGTACATATCTGTGTAGATCCATGTAGATCCAAAGATCGACCTTAGATGTTGTTCCTCAGTTCACTGACCATCTTGGTTTTTCTTAGACAGAATCTCTTAGCTGTAGTTGGAATGTTGAATCTGGGTGGGCAGTGAATTGCAGAGTTCCTCCTGTTTCCATCTCCCCATCCCTGGGTTTACAGGGATGTACCCAACACCATCTGTTGCTTTGTTTCATGTGGGTTCTGGCACTTGATGATGTTTGCAAGTCAAACAGCTTACCAACTGAGCCACCTCCTCAGAACCATCGCTGATATTTTTATTGATGACTAGCTGGTCAGAAAAATTGTACATGCAAACCAATTTGACACAATAAAGTCCCACCCCTAAGGATTCAGTAAGTCCTGATGCAGACACTCTGAATAAGGACCGGGAATGGCTGCTCACCTTAAATTATCATTCCTTTGGTCAAATCAGGTTCCTCAATATTTAACTTCAAACTGGCCCCAAAATAATTTTTAAAAAAATCTGCCAAGATAGTTTCCTAATTTAGAGTTCTTCAGTCAAATTTCAAAGCAGACACGGTCCCAGACCATCCCAACAAGATCACTGGGAGGAAAGCCTGGGCCCCAAGACAGGCAGGCTACGCCATCACCTCGGCACAGGAACTCAAGGCTAGAAACTTCAAAGGCCTGGAAACAACTGTGCAATATTTATTTCACATGATAAATAAATGCATTTCATTCCTAACTCACTGCCTTCTAAAGAGCACAAAAAGCTTTATAAAACCATAAAGCAATCCACTTTCCTCATTTTACATGGAAAATGATGGTGATCTGGAGGGACCAATGACTTAAACAGAATATTGAGCAACTTAAGGTGAAACAGCAGCACTAGACTCAGAGCAAGCCCCAGACAGGACAGTGCTGCCTGCAAAGAGATCACACCACTAATGGACAGCATAGGATTGCCCAGCAGGCAACAACACATTACTCTTTTGTCTGTGTGTGTGTGTGTGTGTGTGTGTGTGAGAGAGAGAGAGAGAGAGAGAGAGAGAGAGAGAGAGAGAGAGAGAGAGAG
>NW_026068005.1:1933153-1950858 GCF_014885135.2 Alexandromys fortis | reverse complement strand
AGGAGGAGGGAGAGAGAGAGGGAGAAACAGACAGACAGACAGAACAGAGACAGAAAGCTAGCGAGAAAAGACCACATGCCAACCTTCGGTGTTGTTCCTCAAGCACCATCCTCCCCAGTTTTTGAGACAGGGTCTCACTGACCTGGAATCCACCAAGAACTAGTCCGGCTGGCTACCAAGCCAGAGGGAACTACCTGTCTCTGCCTATTTAGCATTGAGATTATAAGAATATATCATAACATTTGGATTTTTACATGGGTTCTGGGAGCAGATTCAAATCTTTAGGCTTGCTCTGTAAGCTCTTGACCCACTGAGCCATCTCCTCAGCCCAGTGTTTAATAGTTTCATTGTTAGAACTTTAAGAAATAACACGTTACAGTGCCACTTTTCTTAGGTAAAGACAAAAATACAACGGAAGAACAGAATGTTCCAGACTTGTCAAATTAGTGGCCACCCTAGCTGAAATAGCTTTTCTCTCCAGTTCTCTACATATCTGCCTTTACTGCCTCTGCTCGGCTGGAGTAAGATCACTAAAACACAAACTGCAGAGAGGAAAACACGACCTATGTTATGTTCACCAGGAATGTTTAAAAATACCGTTGAAGATATTTTCCTCCATCTGCTGCAACCTGAATGAAACGCATCCTCCAAGCAATGTTTCCCAGCCAGTTTAGATTCCGTTTACATCTATCCAGAGTGGAAAACAAGAAGGCTCCATTTTCATGAAAAGTCTTGGCCAGAAAAAAAATTTGCAGAGGGTGTGGAAATAGCAACTCAAAATCAATAGAAAAATCTCTCGCTAGGACATTGAGGAAAATGGGCAGAAAAATATAAGAGCCAGCAAGTGTGGAGAAGGGGTGCTGTGGAATACTGTCTTCCAGACATGATATGGCGATCACATACATCAACTCAAAGCAGCTGTGTTTGCCTGTGCAAGACCAACACAAGGACTAACAAATCAAAATGTCAGTGTGGAATGGGGAAGAGTGCTCAAGGACCCCCCGCTCCTATCTGAGGAGCTGTTGGCAGTAACGACCACTGAGGAAGAGAGTCACTTTTCTTTACAGATATGGCCAATGGTAGGTTCCTTATACCCCAGTGCACAGCCATATACCAATACACACATTTGCAGCACTAACTGGACTCAGTGGGATATTTGTGACAAAAATAATTTTAAGAAGATATAAAGAGATGAGTTAATGGATGCCTTGAAGTTGAAAGAGAGAAGTGGATGTGGATAGGATAAAATAAACATTATAAACCTGTATGAAAAAGAAAATAATAGCACCCTCTATGTGCGCCAGAAAGAACAAGGCATCCAGGAAAGCCACGCTAAGAGCCAAGTTGACAAATGCCCTTCATTTCTTCATCAAGGGAATCCTGTTCAAAAAGTCCTCTCTGATGCCTACATTTTGTAGGACACTGTCTATGTTTTCTTCTAGCAGTTTTAGTGTTTGAAGTTTTAAATCAAGGTCATTGATGGTCTGGGATGAGAACAGAAGAGCAGTCAGCTGATTGGTCAGAGGTGAACACATGGTTCCTGTTCTCATGTTTCATTACAAGAGATCTAAAGAAGCTGCTCTTCAAGTTTGTTTTTTTAAGATTGACTTCTCTCTCTCTCTCTCTCTCTCTCTCTCTCTCTTTCTCTCTCTCTCCCCTCTGTGTGTGTGTGCGTATGTGTGTGTGTGTGCGAGTGTGTAAGCCCATGTGGGAGGATGCCTGCCAAGTCCAGAAGGGGGCTTTTGATCCCCTAGAACTATAGTCATAGACAATTGTCATTTCCCCAGAATAGTTCTTAGGACAGTTCCTAAGTCTTGGATAGTCTGCAAGAGTAGCAAGTGCTGACTTATCTGTCTAGCCCCAAGATGCTCTTTTAATATCTGTGTGATCCATATAAAGGAAGAATAATTCAAGATATATTACTATACACACACACACACATTTTTTTGCACCCACTTCTAAGTCAGGTCCCTATCACTTCCTAGTGGACAGAAAAAATAACCTGAGGATCACATAAATTCTTAAGGGCTGATAATGGAAACAGTAACCTTTGAATGAGGTAAATGGTAAAATCACCTCCATGTGGCCTCATGAAATTCAACCTGTAGTCAATTGCACTTATGCATGGCAGTCAAGTGTGACAGGAACTCCTCCAATTCGGTAAGGAATGAAACAGCTTCAAGGAAGAAGACAAGGGATGGAGAAGAAGGTTGGAACAGGTGCAAAGAAGCCCGGGATGTAGGGAGTGAGAGCTTGAAGGTGACACTCCCCTGACGGCTGGAGAGTGGCTCAGGATGGTTGCTCCCTTTGCTCAGATGCACAGCACTGACGCACACACAATGGGAACACTCCGAGGCTACACAGGAAACACTCTGGTGCTTCAGGCATGCTATCATTTACTGACAGGAAATGGTTTATAAAATATGCCTGCCAGATGCTGAGTCTACTAAACCAATTTTAATTTAAAGTGACAAACAGTGAGGCACAGAGCTGCTAGGCAACAAACCCAGACATAACTATTAGCTCTATGCAATCATTAATGTCATCTGATGATTCATGCCTCAGCATGCTAACCCATTAACAAATAGCAAGCCTGCATGCCCGGAGTTGGGACAAAGTTCTGCTTTCATCCCCAGCGTGGCCACAGTAAGACCTCTTCATCTGCATTTCATTGTTCTTTGTTCTTGATGTGTACACAACAAAAGTGGTCGTTTGTGATAGACAAGTAGCTGTCCGGCTGAGGAGATGGCTCCGTGGGCAAAGCTCTCACTGGGCATGCTCCCCGTGAGTGGGGGCTCAAGTCGGGGTCTCCAGAGGCTGTGGATGGTGAATGTAATAGCACTTCTCTGCCATCCAAGCATTCCCACTGTGAGGTGGGAGATGGCAAAAAAAGACCCAGAAGCTCACCGGTGAGCTAGCCTGGGGTATTCAGTGGTGAACAAGAGACCCTGGCTCAAACAAGACAGAAGGTGATTACTAGCACTCAACTTTGTCCTCTGACCTTCACACACGTACAGTGGCATGCATGTCTCTCCTGCAGACAGAAAGACAGACAGACACGCACATGTACACACTGATTAGAAAAAGAACTAAGAACAGCAGCTTACAGAACAATTCCTGAATTCACTGGATTGTTTCCTGAGGAACCAAGTCTGATGCGCGTGTGATTCATGTAAGGATTGTGTGAGATCAGTACTCTGGAGGGCTGCTGCTTTCTTCATGAATTGATCCCTCAAAGCCAAGGTAATATACCCACCCATTGGCCCACTGAGAACAATGGTCCTTCGAGTGACCCACCAGGTGAGTCTAACGAGGCACAAACCCTTTACTAACTTGAGGTGAGATAATGAGTCTGGGCCTTGACCCACCATCATCTCTACCGAAAAAGAAAAGCTATGTCCTAGGCTCTGCCTCCACCACTAAGTGCCGCTAACTAGAGAAGCACACATTGAACACACAGTGCCGCTAACCAGAGAAGCACACATTGAACACACAGCTAAAGAAGGGAGGAGCTGAGAACAATTACAGAACTGTACGTAGTTGCAGCGTGAACCTGTCATAAAATATGGTCAGTCAGGTACACCGCCAGGCCATGGGTTAAACCCCATCACATCTGGAATGTCTTTGATTACATAATGACAGACACAAGAGGCACTATAACACTGCCACTGGTCTAAGAACTCACCCTTGAGAGGGCTCCCTCACCGATGGCAAAAGTTTCATCTGCAAACACACCTTCTTTATTGGCCTACTTTGCACTTTATTAGGTAAAGGAGCGGATGTGAGCATGTGAGTTATATCTGTCTTCTACCTTCTTCCATAGGGAACCTAGGGTATGGCTTCTCTGTAGGAGCCAGCCTTTCGGTCAGCAGCCTTCTTGTAAACCAACCTTCCATTGTAAGCCATAGAAATCTCGGAGGAATTAGCATACCAATGATTTAAAAATTAACATATGACCATGGAAAACATAATGTCACACCCCAGTTATTTACACCTATAAGAGAGAACTGTCAACACGGGATAGGAAAAGGCAACATTATGAATGGAAATGTTTTAAATTTGGGGGCCGGAGAGGAAGCTCTGCAGCTAAGAGCAGGAAGTGCTCTTACAGAGGACCTGAAACCAGTGCCTTGTTACTGCCTATGACTCCAGCTTCAGGGGCTCCAACGCCCTCCTATGCCCTCCACGGGCATGGCACTCATGTGTACCCCCCCACACACATAATTAAGATAAGTATTTCTAAGTTTAAAAGTCTAACATAATAGTTTGGATTACTATGTAAATCATTATATGACCATTCCACTGCCAACCACGCCCAAAGGTGGGTTCTTCAACCCCGAGGACTTTACAGAGATGTGAATGAAGCTATACAAACAACCACTACTAGCAATGCCTTCAAAACTAAAGTTTGAAGTGTGAAAGGCCATCAAAATAGTTCAATGATCCCAGATTATCATGTAATTATCTGTTATCTATGCCCCCTCCCTGGCAGATTTCTATTAGTTTTTTGACTATAATTGTAGCTGACCTTTTAAAGGCCGTTTAAGCTCTACATAAGAAACCTGATTATAGTGGGAAATATCCTCACAAAAGCAGGATGGGAAACCAACTGCTATTTATTGTACATATAATTATCTTCTCTTTCAGCCCGGGATAGAGTTCGGACTCTTGTGTAACTCAAATTTCTGTGGGATTGTCATTTGATTTACAACTGGTGGCCTAGCATCACCTAGTAGCATATGAAAATAATTTACTGTGTCTTCTGTGGCCCATCATGGAAATCAATAGCTTGAATATAGAGACATCTCAATTAGATAGTGCAAAGAGGGAGCCCCGCCCCCTTCTTTCCTGCATCATTAAAATGGTAAGTATTCCACTGCAGTGCTTCAAGTTAACTGGAGAGCCTCTGTTATTACTGGCTGCTTCACATGCAGTGAGACTCACACAGAGGAGAGAAGAAGTAAGGCTAAGGGGGTATAAGTTATGGCATGAGAGGGGAGGGCCATGGAAATGTTAAAGTATTTATTGATGCTTTTCTATACCACCTGAGTAATTTCGTGAGTTTGACACAGTATTAAATTATAGTGATGAATACATATGAGTCATCAATCCTTGCTGCCATGTTCTTTGAAGCCCCCAAACCAAGGACATGAGCAGCCACGGTATGTGTTAGCTAGCACAGCGAGAAACGATCTCAAGGCTGAACTGAGATCGCTCTCTGCAAAAAACAACTCAGGGCGGGGGCTGGGGAGACTGCTCAGTAGGTAAAGCAATTGCTGTCAAAGTGTAAGAAGCTGAGTTCAAACCCCCCAGAACCCAAATAAAGGCAGACAACAGAGCCAATGAGTGTGCATTCCTAGTGCCCCCATGGGGAAATGGAAGGCAGGAACAAGAGACTTCTAGGAATCCTACAGGCCAGCCAGCCTGGTGTACATGGGAGGGGAAAAGCAATGAGAAATGCTGTCTCAGAAAAGGTGAGAAACAAGGCCTACCACATAAAGGTGTCCTCTGACTCACACGTGTGCCAAGGCATGTGAGGGAAAGACCAACACAGAGGGAAAGAGGGAGGGAGAGAAGGAAATAGCCAACTGTTATACAGAGCTTCATGATAGAGACATAGGTACCCACACTGCATCCAAGAATATTATCATTTTAGGACAACTTGTCAAGCATGTCACAGCCTAGGGTGACCTCAGTATAGGAATATGGAATAAAACAGTGTTCCTGTCAAATTAAGGAAAGTGGATTTTCCCTCATGGGAAAACTGAACCTGGACTCAGGACTTCAATGCACAATTGTGTTTTCTCCTGCAGCACTCAACAGATTTTAAGACAGAAAATTGTGCCATCACTGGGCCCTATATTAACTGATGAGCATTAAAAACTTCTGACTGTATTAAAATGAGGTCTAAGATGGGCTTCCGTTTTGAAAACCTTCTTTTTGAATTGTAGTTATGTCTTTCTTAAAATTTTGATTTTTAATCATGTAAGTGTGTGTGTGTGTGTGTGTGTGTGTGTGTGTGTGTGTGTGTATTGTTGGGGATGCTCATGTGAGTAAAGGTGCCCAAGGAAGCCAAAGGAGGGCAGTGGGTCCCCTCAAGTTGGAGTTACAGGAAATTTTTAGCTCCTGCTTAATGTGAGTGCTAAAATCTGAATTTGGGTCCTCTGCAAGAACAGTATGCATTTTTAAAACCTGCCCCAAGCAATCTCACATTTTTGAAAGAAATAAACCTATTACTTTTTATTTTTGGTTACCTAGGGAAAAAAATTTACCAACTAATTAGATTCACATGATGAAACAGTACTGAGACAACCATCAGAATCCTGTTGTCCTAGCTGGCTGTATACAGGCATACCTACAGACCAGTCCATGGCAAATCCACTGAGCAACACTTTGGGAAGGCATCAGAGAAGAAATGACAACCACCTTTAACAAACCTCAACTGTTAGGTCAAAATCCAGAGGATTATCCAAGCTGTGAAGGGGATGGTTTGGCCAGAATAGAATGTCGGGATTGTTGGAACGCTCTCTGAAGGCAGCAAAAGCTTGCATTCAGAAAGTCAGTCCGAGGTGTGACTGTTCAGCAGGGGAGAGACCTCAGGAGCAGCGTGCTCACTGAGCGACAGTACCTGGAGAACTGCTGCTGCAGGCCACGCATCTGGATCCTGTTGCGCTCCGACTCCAGGGTCACCTCCCGCAACCGCTCCTCGCTCTGTAGCCGTAAGTGTCGCTCCTCTTCCAACTCATGTATCAGCTTCTCATGCTACGAAACACACAAAGGCATGGCCTTCAGAAGGTGCCCAGACAAGACACAAGGAGAGCTACTGGTTCTTAAGTGCTAATCTGAGCTTCATAGTCACAGCTACTAGTCTAGCGACATAAAATGTACATGAACACACTGAGGCACACACACACATGAAATGATGGTAACAGTTTTGTGAGATAAATTCTGTTATTAATCTCTTGTTGTATACCAGGAAGCAAAAGATCAAAGTTCCACACATGTATTCAAGAACGTAAAAACCCTGGTCTAGAGGAAAGGCTTGGTAGATAAAAGGCTTGCCTTGCGAGTAAGCAGAGGACCTGAGTTCAGACCCCTAGAACCAACATAAAAGCTGTCATAACCACAAACACTCATTAAAACAGTGCTGGGAGCAGAGATAAGTGGACCCTGGGAGCTTGTGGATTGGGCATTCTAGCTGTAAAGGCAAAAATCTGTGTTCAGTGAGAGACTCTGGATCAAAACCTACAGTGAAGAAGTGATGGGAACATACGTCAGTACCATCCTCTGACACCATATGAGTCCTCACAGGGTAAGCATAAACATGCACAGGCTCACATAAACCAGAAGGTGAACGAATTTGAGTCCTGGAGGGCATTGCTCTATTATTAAACTTTTTCCATTAAACTAAGTTGTCTTTTGTAACAAACTATGACCCCACAATCCCATCAAAGTCAAAGACATTCAGATATAGAACATCACTGTCTGTTCAAAATGACTTTATCTCTTCAATCTCTGGAATATCATTTAAAGGAAGTGTCACTGCTTGCACAGAAAGGCCAAGAATCTCAAGTCAGTTAGACCATAGCTTCTGAGACTGTGGGAAGAACTCCACATCCAGTCACTGACTGAATATGGGCGGGTGTCGTGAAAGTTTGTAAAGCGGTAAACATTTATGAATGTTCAACAACCAAATTAATTCAATATCAAATAAATAAAGAATCCACAGGACGTGTGGCAGCCCTCATCCATGCTGAGTTTTAGCTTCCCTGCGGTCCTGGTTCTGAACCCATGGCATGCACACTGCACTTCACACATTGTCCTGACCTGCGGCACCAAGGGACACTGCCCGACCACCTTGGCTCAGGCTGAAAGCTCTCTGATTTGCAAATGGCAGTGTTTCTTTGTACACGCACTGTCTGCTGCTGTTACAGAAGAAATTAGTCACAGAGGACAGGGGTGTGTTCTGCCACTGTTTCTCAGCATGTGCTGACCAGTACATTTCTGCCCCAGACTATGTCAGGATGCTTAATTCTTGCCATCTAATATCCTACAATAAGGGATTCAATGAATTATAGCTGGGGATTAGGAAAGAATTTCTAGAAATTACTGAAATGAATGCAGACATACTTTGTCATTTTATGGTGTGTATTAATGTAAAGCACCACACTCGGTATTGATCAATACAAAGCCAAAATATCCATCAATCCTGAAAACATTTTGTGTACGATGGTATTAGATATTTAGCCAGGAGTTTTAATTCTTTACGTCAAAATAAACAAGGAAGTCCATTTCATGAGTATGAACATTTCCTTTCATTTTCAGTAGATACTTAAATTATATATACACTAAAGAATTGTTTTTTTAAAAAATAACTATGATTTATAGTCATTATCTCTTTTGTTTTATATACCTGTATATCTGTGTTCATACAAAAATATCTCAGTCAAAAGGTAACTTGATTAAAAAAAAAGTCCAAAATGCCAAAGGTATCTCCATGTGATTATCAATCAACATCCAATGTACTATAAATGTCCTACCAATCACAGGTCCTTTTCACTCTTCCTATCTAAAATCTAAATCAATAACTGCTTTCTTCTCTTAGAAGTCATAAGACAGGCTGGGGAGATGGCTCAGTTATGAAAGGGCTTGCTTTGTATGCATGAGCAGCTGAGTTTGACCACTCAGGGACCATGGAAAAAAGAAGTTGGACATAGTTGGGAGGCATAGACATATAGGAGGAGGCTGTTTGTTGGTTCCCGACTGTCCAGACTTTGAAATAATCACACAGAAAGTGTATTCATTAAATCACTGCTTGGCCCATTAGCTCTAGCTTCATATTAGCTAACTCTTACATATTAATTTAACCCATTTCTATTAATCTGTGCATCACCTACCAGCAAAGTTTCAATATGTCTGTCTCTGCTGGCAGCTCCATGGCTTCTCTCTGACTCTGCGTTCTTTCTCCCAGCATTCAGCCTAGCTTTCTCTGCCTAACTAAGTTCTACCTTACTATAGGCCAAGCCAGTTTCTTTATTTATTAATGTTAATCACAGCACACAGAGGAAAAAAATCCACATCACAGACAGGTAGATCCTTAAGAGTCACTGATCAGTCAGACCAGCTCAACCAGAGTATCCCAGGCCAGTGTCAGTGCACGACTCTGTCTCAGAAAACAAGGTGGACAGCACCTAAGGAGCTACAGCTGAGGGATGGGTTCCTATCTTCACACATGCATGGAAGCACACATGGGCATATGCATGCACACACACACACATACATACAGAGAGAAAGAGAGTTCTATAAGTCAAATACATCAGTGTAGAAACTAAACTAATGTTTTCACAAAAAAGCTAGCTTTAATTTTAAAACTCTCTACAAATTTCTATCAACCCAATGTCAAATGGATCTAAATTAAGCTATAGTTACAGCATCTAATTGCAGTCCCATTTTTGCCTTTCACACAAATTGCGATGTATTTTTCCCCCTAAGCCCTCTGAATTCAATATCTCCATTAGTTATGAAAGATTCGGTCATTCTAGAAGCTGAGATGCAGATAAAGAACTTCAGCATTGATTTTTTAAAGCACGCACTGTTGGCTGTAACAGAAGAATCAGAATCAGATTTTGTGATGCACAGATAGAAGCCGTACAGGATCTATCCACAGTGCTGATAACATCACCTGAGAGAGACGCAGCTTTCAGTCTACCTAAAAAAAGACACAGAACATGACTTTTTAAAGGGAGAGCAGGGACAAAAGGGTGACTTAGATAACAGAAATGAGAACAGGGAGCAGAGCTGGGGTAGGCAGGGATTTCAAGGGCAAAGAGGACAGATGAACGAGTGGATGCATCTCAAAGGTTCGCTTTGCCCAGGGGGAGCCCTACAGGAAAAGCCACAGGTGAGTCGTATAATATGTATAACTTTCCTCAAGCAAAAGAAATTTCTGGGCAGGAAGATAACCCAGTGGATAAAGTACTTGTCCCCCAAGTGTGACGGTCAGAGCAAGGTGACTAGTTATACTAGCCTAATGAACAAGCTCTGGGGGTCAGTAAGGGGTTCCTTCCCAGGGAATACAGCGGCAAGTGGTGGAGGAAGACTCCAGACACAAAACTCTGCTCTCCACACTTAAGCACACATTTGTGCATACACAAAGTAATGACAACAGATGACTGCATTACACAACGAGAAATGCTAATTCTCATTGTGTCTAGTCAATCAATCATTTTACTTATCAATTAGAATTCTGAATGAAGAGCAAAATGGTAGGTTTTAATTCATCATATAACATCATCACATCCAAATACCATCATATATCTAGAAAAGTGGAAAATAAAATTATATATGTAAAATAATGCATATTTTAAACATTACAAGCATCTTAATTCATGCAATAAAGAAGACATGAGGTTAATCGCCTAGACTATCACTTTGGTTTTCCCATGACTTTCTTGTTCAGCCTTGGTGGATGGTATCAGAAACTTGAAAGGACCTAGAATCTCCCAGGAGACAAACTGGGCATGTCTATAAAGGAATTTCTAGATTAGGTTAATATGGGTGGGAAAACCCATCCTGAAGGTGGATGACTACATCCCATGGCTCTGGTCCTGAGCTGAATAGAAAGGAGAAAGTGAGCTGGGTAGCAACACTCAACTGTGTACATTCTGACTACAGGTGCATGTGATCAGCTGACCCACACTACTTCATCATGACTGGCCACCATGACAGGCTGTATACTTGAACTTTGAGCCAAGATAAACTTTTGCTTCCCCGAGTTGTTTTTTGATATGGCCATAAGCGGGTAGGGAGACTCTGCACTTGGAAAATATACTTAGTCTGTACGGACCCACCTCTAAAATGTTAAGCTTCTCTCCAGCTCTCATATTTTATACACCCCTAAACCCAGTCATAACACTAGCAGGAAAAATATAATTACTAATGTTACCAGGACTATCAAGAGAAGAAGCACAATCTCAACCAGATGATGTGCTTAGGTTCGACACACTAGGGTCAGGGTCAGTCAGCATGGATGTCCCATGGCAATGATCAAAAGGGATTGACTTCCTGATTCAGGTCATTGGATGAGTGAGATGTATGTTTTTTCTTGGCCAATGCAGAGCAAGGAAAGGTATATGTTTAACAACATGACATGGTGAAGGGGAATGACAAAGCAGACTCTAGAGGGATAACAGGTCTATATGCGTTTTAAAGAGAAAAAGAAACAAATCTTATTGATACTGAGACAAAGAATTCATTCTTGGTGTGAACCCTAGAAGCCAGAGACTTCCACAGAAAGCAATGGCAGCTTCTGTCATTTGTGAGTGTCATTCATACACAATGGTTTCACGCCCTGGGGAGGGCTATTCTGTAGGGATTTCAGCTTCACTGTCTTTCTGACTTCAACAAGCTTCCAGAAAACCATTTCGTTATAAGTAATTTAAAACCTGATGATGATGAGGGGACTAACCGAGGTAGTCAAGACTTTGGCTAACAAATAAACTGGGTGGTAAACCTGCAGTCTACAAACAGCTGCCTAATTCAAACACGCCGTATTCACAGACCAGTCTTTCCACTAAATTCACTTGGTCCAAAGGCTCATTTCTTAACCCAGTAAGTGCTTCATTTACTGGCCAATGGGCTTTTTATAAAGTCTGTGATACATTCTTCTACTTTAGTCACAGATATTTCTCTGTTGTCATGTTAATTGATCACAATTAACAGTAGCTATTAATTATTCTATTCTCTTGAGAATTCTTGGAAATCGAGTTTTTTAAGTGCCTTCATATTCGACTGAATTCTTAAATTCCCTCTTCTTTGCTTTGGAGTCTGTATGTTCTGTACATGAGAGGGCAGCGGGTCCGTCTCTCAGCAGTCAGGACTTGGAGAGGGATACTCTGGGACATCTTTCAGACCCAAGTGGCCTTGGATTTATGTTTGTGCTTTCACCTCCACCTCTCTGCTCCTTCCCTATTCATACACATGAGGACCAATGAAGAACTGATGTATTCTGTAGCTGATCTGGCTCTGTACTAAACCTGGAAATGCTGTATTTCTTTTTGATCCATATTACACAGAATTCAGAGGTCTTTTCTATCTTCCAATTTTGAACCTTGAGTATATTTCCCATGAAGGTTAACACCTGCCATATTTTCTCAATATTAAGGTCTTTCTTACATCATGTCTACCTACAGTGTATCCCACCTTCTGATACACTTTCATTATCTTAGCACATTTTAATTATATATAATTGCTTCACTATGATATATATATTTGTGTTTATATATATATATATATATGGTATTTTGATCAAATTCACCTTCTGTTGTTCCCTCTCCACCGATTCTCTTCTTTTTCTCAATGAGGTCCCCTTGTACCTTCATGTCCTTATTAAATTATTATTCACAACCAGTTGAACATCATTAGAGCTGCTTATAAGAGCATGAGGGAAGGGGTTATTTATAAGACTATAGGAAACGTACCAAAAGCTACACCACTGAAGAAAACACCTCCTCCATGATTGTTAACTACCTGCCTACAGGTCCTCAGGGAGGGGCCGAGCTTTGAGAGCCCTTGCCGATCCCTGACAGAATATTGATGAGCTCAATTTGTGTAGGGTTTGTGCAGGTAATCACAGCTGCTGTGAGCTAACATATAAAACTGTGTCCTGCCCAGAAGATGGCATCCACAATACTGAATCCCTTCCTCTCACTTTTACATCCTTTCTGCCTACCCTGACTTTAAAGTTTCCTGAGTCTTATATACATGTCATCGTCTCTCATACTCTCGACGCTTAGCTCTACTTTTCAGAACTACATATCATCCCATTGTTTGCTACCTATTCCACATGCAGCTGTGTTGAGAAGGAGACTAAGCCTTGTGCTTGGTAAGAACCTGCCAACCACAGTAGCACATTCCTGAGTGGTGCAAAACCCTGCAGTAAGTACTAGCTAAGTGCAGCTGCATCCTCTTGACACCGATTCCCACCGCCTTCCTTCAGTTGACAGTCGGCAACCACTTTGAATCTGAATCCTGACACCGAGGATAATACAAATGTTCTTTGTTTTAAAGGATTCATACAGTTGACTCTGTTGTTTTTGTGCTCCGTCCACAGGTTTTTCCCCAGCCCACAGAATAAAAATCTAACTTGATATTCGTCTCATCTGATCAGTCACTTTCACTCATTAATTATTAAATCATATATTCCATTTCTTCCAGGACTCTCCTTCCAGAGCATTTGCAATTGCATTTATTAAGATTGCACATTTTCTGTTCACTCTGCTCGGCCCCCTTGGTTTTGTATATCAGTGAGAGAGGAAAAAGCCTATTTAGACTAGGAATCTTTATATTCCTGTCTTTCCTCCGTGAATGGGTGTAATTATGTGTATGGGAAATTAGAGTGTTTGCTATGATAATTATTCACTCTTCTAAAATAAGAGAATAATTATAATGTCAACATCTGACTGTACCAGTTACTGCTGAAGCGTTTAAGACTGCCACAAAGTGGCTTGCCGGATCCTGGCAATTAATATTAATTTCCCACAAATGCTTTTTATTCATCTGGAGAACATTCCAGATGGCCTTCACATTTCCCATTGCCTTGTAGAGATTTTTCTTTACATAGAGCTGTTTCTTCGAACAAAGCCTTGAGAACAACTGGCCTGGTGTTTACAGGACCAGCACCTAGCACTTTAGAGTGGACAGATTCTAGGAGAAATTTCACAGTTTTTAAAACATGATTTCCAGTGCCAGGTTAGCTAAGACCCTGAGAAATAGAGGAGAGGGTGCCTGAACTGGTCTTGCCCTGTAGTCAGACTGATGAATATCTTTAATGTCACCAAAGAACCTCCATCCAGCAACTGATGGAAACATAGGCAGACACCTGTATCTAAGCACTGGACTGAGCTCCCAAAGTCCAGTTGAAGAGTGGAAGGAATGAGAATATGAGCAAGGAGGTCAAGACCATGATGGGGACACGCAGTGAAACAGTTTACTTGAGCCAATGGGAGCTCACCAACTTCAGCCAGACAGGTAAGGAACCAATATATGTCCAAACTAGTCAGTCTGAATGTGGGTGACAATTGTATGTCTGGGGCAGACTGAGGGGCCACAGATAGTAGCACCAGGATTTATCCCTACTGCTTGTACTGGCTTTTTGGGGAAGCTATTCTCTATGGAAGGATACCTTGCTCAGCCTAGATATAGTAGGGAGGGCCTTGGACCTTCCCCAAGGCAATGTGCCTTGCTCTCTCTGAGGAGTGGATGGGGGGTATTGTGGAGGATAGATGAAGGGAATGGAAGGAGGGGAGGGAGTGGGACCTGGAATTGGTATGTAAAATAAAAAAGATAGTTTGTTTTTAAAACAATAAAAGAAATTTAAAAAAAACAAAAAAACAAAAAAAATGATTTCCCGCAGTTTGCCTCATGGTTGTTAGGAAGTGCAAACTTTCACATTTTCTCATGAAAAGGTCAGTTAGAAGAGTTAAATGATCGCCATGGAATCGTGAGCAAGCTACGGTTCAATGCTTTGGTGTTGTGTTTCACGGAATTGTCTACCTTAGGAGAAGGCGAAGAGATCTCCTACTGAAAATTTAGTCTGCTTATCTGGGAGGTAAGCTTTATGGAAATATCATTTTTACCTACAAAATAATCAGGAAACACTAAGATGTGAGCTGAGTCAATCAATGCAGTTTACCAATTAAAAAGGAAAATGTATTCTCGTACAAAAACATCTAAGAAACCATTTATGCAAGTGTGTATATATATATGTCTATGGAAGTCAGAGGTCAAATCTAGGCAGCTCCCATAATCACTCTTTAGCTTATATTTGAAACTTGGTCCCTCAGGAGCCTGCAACTCCCAAACTAGGCAAGGCTAGCTGGCCAGAAAACCTTGGGGATCTTACTGATCTTCCTGTCTCCACCTCCCTGGTGCTAAAATTTGGGACCAGTATTTTTTTCTTTGTGTGTGTGTGTGTGTGTGTGTGTGTGTGTGTGTGTGTGTGTGTGTGCTCCTGTGTGTCCTCTGGGATTGCACTGAGGTCCTTATGCTTATAGGGTAGCCTCTTTATCTCTCAGTTCCCTGACTGGCTATATTTGGCTTTTGACCAATCATTTAAATGAAGGATAATGTCATACTGTAGGGCTAGTCCCCAGTGACAGCAGCTGGGAACAAATGAAGACATAATAAACACCATTCATAAAAACATGCCATCAGGGACTGGAGTCAACACCACAGAACATCTGCCTAGTGTGTAGCCAGACACAGAAGCTCACTGGGAACTGCACATGGTCTATCCACAGGTCTACTGTGAATACTTTAAACAAGTGCTGGGAACCATGCTGGGTGGGGCCTGCTTTGTAATTCCTAGCTTTTCCCTGGTTCCCACTCCTGGCTGAATGCTTAGCTCTCTCTCGTTCACAAGTGGTTTCTTCTGGAACATTCTGTCAGACCTGACTGAACCCAGCAGGTTATCTTACCACAGGAAACATCAGAATCTTTCCCTTGCTACAGAACTTACAATCAAAGGGAAACAGAAATCTTGGAAAGTGCTTTAGGTTGTTAAGAACAAAGAGACTCTAGAAGGCGCTTATTTTTCTAGGGTGACCACGTACCGCCCAAATCTCTCTAGCTAAGCACAAAGGTCAATCCACTCCTAAAGTCATTCTCTGCAGACTGCTGGAAGAGGAGGGCTTACCAAGGACTAGGGACTCCTGCATCCAGGCTGGGAGATTGATATGTTCCCCTTGTTTCTGCATTTATAAATGACTATATGTATATGCATAAACATAAATATGAACTCAGAACTAACTCTGCGCCTGAATATGGCACAGTAAACACAAATATCAAAGGTTTTCAATATCACTATAGTAATATACTGAAAATCTCTCTAGGAATTTTTTTTCAGGAAATCATAATGCTAAAATCTGGTTTTTTCCCAGGCTTTGCATGTTATAAAATAGAACTCCTTCTCTTTCACAAGTACTGAGAATTCATAATGTTCAACAAACATGTTTTATAGAGCGTAAGATCCCCAGGAATTATTATCAAAGAGTCAGGTTGAACATGCACGATGCTGAAGGTTCCAATTTGTAATTGCTAACTGTCACTAAGGAACAGGTGTGCCATTCATACCACAGTGGCTTCACCTCTGAGGTCAGGAGGAATTATAAAGGACCCACTAATGACAGAGTTCACTGTACTGAACATAAGGTACAGCAGTTGTTAATAAATAGACATTATACCACAGAGATTCTGCTTTGTTTTTATTTTTAATTTAAAAGTTATCTATCTATGCAACAAGACTGTGGTTAAAAACATTGAACAACAACACTATAGCTGGTATCAACAGCTATACAACAGTGTATGAGATAAGGAAGCAGATGGATTTTAAAAGTATACCTCAGAGCTAGGGAGTAGCTTAGTGGGGAGATTGCGGCCCTTGTATACCAGAAGCCCTAGGTTTGAGCCCCGTTACCATCCAGGATGGGCTTGCAGAGGCTTATATGCCGAGAATCCCAGACACTCCCAAGGTAGACGCTGGAAGACTTGGGTTTCAAGTTTATGGTCGGCCTAAGTCAGCTGGAAGCCAATCTGTCCTACAGGAGCAACTTTCTCAGAACAACAAAAGGAGAGTCACGTTTAAAGACACCTTGTGGGAAGTACCTGATATACAGACTCATAACCAGTTCAAGTGCTGAGAATAATCACCTGTTGTGTGCTTGGCCTTAAATGGATCAACTATACCACCTCCTTAAAAGCTCAGGAAACCTCATGGACGAGGTGGCAAAAAGAACTCAAGAGCCAGATGATGGGGAGATGAGGGGCAAAAGACATGTTCTGGGCAAGACATAGCCACTATGCCCATGCACTGATCGTAGCCATGTTTCTTGGTACAAGACTGAGCCCATCAACATTTCGCCATGGATGGAGGAGGGCCCTACCCTGAGGAACTACTGACGATGGCTGCTGGGTGATGTGGGAAGACCTCTTCTCCAGTAGTGGAGCCACTGACCGTAAGCTACCTGAGTTCCACCCAGCCTGCAAGCAACAGTAATTAAACTCTGTGGGCGCGTGTATGGGAGAAGGGGTTCATCAGGACGGGGGAGGGAGGACAGAGGGTGATGGAGATGAAAGGACCAAAGGGACTTGTAAGTATGGAGGAGACAGCCAAAGAACAATCAATGATCAAAGTAACAAAAGTATGCCTTCTTTACTCATGGAGGAACGGGGAAAAGAATTACAGGGCACATTAAATGAATGAAAATAAGAGAAAGTTATTCCTAACATTACATATGGCAATTTAATATGAAGGCCAGATGAGTTCTGAACACATTCGTCATATTACAGACTGTGGTCACAGCATTCACGGACAACACGGGACAGCAGGCAGTGGGCACTGTTTCCAATTCAGTCCTTTCCTTGTTGTTTGCCTATTTTGTGATTATGCAGCACCTAAGGCTACAAGCACATGAGTAGTGGAGCAGGGGAGTGGCGGGGATCAGGGGCTGTGTGCAAGCAATATGACTTCGGGGGTCTAGAATTTGGCGGCCTCACTGAGGACTTTTTTTCTAGTAAATTTTCACATCATCTATTAAACCAGCTGATGTAGTTAAGTCTCTCCCTCCTAAGACCTTGTTAGAGACTGTAAAATGTAAAAAAAAAAGTTTAAGTGTCTATGTATGTATGTGTATGTGTATGTATATACA
>NW_026068005.1:1931200-1932715 GCF_014885135.2 Alexandromys fortis | reverse complement strand
CTAGCCGGGCCAGACAGTGTTTAAAAGAATACAGTTTCCGTGTAATTATTTCGGGCATAAGCTAGCCATGCGGGCGGCCGGGTGCCGGGGACGCAGCCCTGCCGCTCCTATTTCAACAGATGGCGCCCAGACGTGATGGGCTAAATCCACTTAAAAACCTGAGGAGGCTTAAAAATAAGGGAGAAAGAGTTTAACACAGATTTTTGCTATTTTGTTGGTGGCGTGCTGTAGAGAGATTCCTGATTCAGCAACAGCAGCAGAAAAAAAAAAAAGCTGCGTCATCTTAAAGCTGCAGCTTCTGATCCCAAGCGGGAACACAAACATCCAGTCCCATAAAAGCCTTGAAATGCTTTAAAGCCAGAGTTCACGCTGGCAGTACAGCCCCAGGAAGCTGCCATATATATACAGGTTGCTGTCTCTGTTCAGCTCCTCAGATAAACCCTTCATCGTGAAGCTGGACACAGAGGGTCAGTGAACAAATGCGTATGTGTATATCCCAATCAAGCTGCAGCAACGCCTGTGCTCAGGAAGCTGAGGCAGAAGATGGAGTGTCTCAGAGAAGAAACCCAAAAGGGTAGGGAGGCAGAATGTGGTATCACTTGTGGAGCCCCAGTCGAGATCTACCGTTGATGGGGAGTCAACACAAAGTGTTCTTCTAGGAAGTGGTCCACTGTCTCTGTTGTTGTTTCTGTATTCATTTTTTTTATATTCTAACTTTGGTGCTGGGTAACTACCTTCTGGTTATTGAGAAACAAAACCAACTTGATACCCCTTCGTCCACATTGAATGAAATTTGATAGCAGCCATCGATGATGAAAATCTCAGTTTGTGCTCCGGAGAAGGGATAAAGACTTCGGGAGCTCTGAAAACATCTAATATCTGTCCTTGACAGTGTGTTGGGAACAAGTCTGTTATCTACCCCCATGATTACATCGCCACGCAGAGGCACCAGGTTCATGTAATAAAGAATTACATCTTAGCCTTTACCTATTAGCCAGAATCTCTTCCCCATTCTCAGAAAGGCATGGACATGTCTCCTGGCTGCAGAGAGAATAGTCTCCATGGTCACTCACCTCCACAGTCACTTAGTACTTGAATTCAGCAACAACAAAGAGCCAATTCCATGTCTCGCTAATTTGACCATTAGATAGCTTTGAATCATAGCATATGGACAAATGATTACTTAGTTATTGTCATGGTTTGAGTATTGACTTTAAATTATTGGTCTGGATATTGACTGTTCCTTGAGCATCCAGAAGCTACTATAGACTTTTAAAAGGTGGCATCTAAGGAACCAGACGCGCACTGCGGGCGACGTAGCTGGCGCAGCGGCCAGGACCGGCGGGTACTGACACAGTGGCAGACAACGCAGGCGACAGGGACCAGTGCAACACCAAGAGCAGATCGCCCCAGGACAATTAAATCAAAGAGGTAGGCCTTTGGTTGGCGAGGTCCCGGGCAAACAGGGAACCTGGTTCTTTTCCTGAAGACCCGTCTGAGGGGTGAGAGGGATCT